>NW_027531893.1:5240366-5266645 GCF_008692635.1 Crocuta crocuta
TGATAGACTAGGTGGCAGAGTTCCAATCTTATAAGACATATGGCAACAGTTGACATGTTCTTATGATAATAGGAAATTGTCCTGTTTTGTGTATCTGCATAGGTATCTATCTCCTGCATGTTTCCCAGGTACTCTTCATTGTTACAATTAAATTCTGGACCTGTATAGTCACAGAAAACAAAGACATGAACTGTTACAAAAGTGTGTTATTTTTACCAAAAATATATAAAAAGGCACAGAGAACAAAGAAAAACCAATCACTTCTAGCCATCCTTCACCTGAGAGATTATCACTATTAACATTTTGGCATGCTGTCTTTCCAGTTACACACACACACACACACACACACACACACACACACACACACACACACACACACACACACACACACACACACACACACACACACACACACACCTCCCCCATGTATACCTGTTTATTCAGATGCAGTTCCTCTTTTCACAGTTGGGATCATGTGTGCATATTATTTTGTTGTCGTGTCGTTTGATCTTAGAAACAAATTTTAAGCCATGTCTATCCCAGGTTTTCCCTAAACTGTCTTCCTCTGAAGGATCTGCTAATGTGTGCTCTGAGAATGAAGCTGAGACCATATGCATCTTCTTTCTCTCTCTTGGTACCACACAATGAGCATTCTTGTACAGAAGTTTTGTTTAAGTGTAAGAAAAAAACATTATTTAGGGGAAAAACAACTTTTCTCCTTAATCACAAGGTAAGAGCTTGCGACCTTAAACTAGTTACAGTGCCATTGAGCATTTAGATAACTTCTCATTTATAAAAACAATCTTGTCTTGCTATTGTAAACATCACTGCAGTGAACATCCTTTTATATCTTTGAGTGTATCCAATATTTTCTTAAATTAATTCATAGAGGAGCTAGATGTCAGGAGGCATGTATATTTTAAGGTTTTGGATTTGCTTTGGTGAATTACCCTCTCCAGAAGAAGGTCTTGTGCATTTACAAACCCACAAGGTACATGAAACTCCCTGCTCTTTGTTTCTGCTCTCAAGTACATTTTTAATTCTGGATTCTGCAACTTTAGTGGTGATGCAGAAGACCAGAAGAGAAAGTTTATTAAATTCTTATTTATGTATTCAATTTTGCATCAGCCTTTTCCGTCCTGAAGCTCAGGGCACCACATGGAAAACATTAAACTTGGAACTCTTAGCTGTGGTACTCTGAGAGAGAGGGGCCGAGGAGGAGAGGGAGGGGATGGATAAACAGTGTGGCTGGAAGAAGCAAGCTGCACTGCAAAGTAAAATCTCAGAATAACCATCAACTCGAGCTACAGAGGATCATCTGAAGTACTGTCTCAAAACCCTTGCTCAGAACGAAGCCCTTCTCCCTCCCTTCTCCTGATTGCTGCTTGCGTGTGCAGTAGGAAAGGCCTCCGTGAATTTCTGCATTTGGTTACTGCCCACAGACAGGTGCCTGAATGGGCAAGTTGGGGAAGAAGACCAGCTCCATCTTCTCTCACCAAGCCCTGCTCTCTCAGGGATGAGTCCCTCTTAAAGGGTCACACGTTTTTATCTTGCACAAAGTCATCGTATGAGCTAGCAGAGATTCTGTAAGCAAAACCGTTGTCTTCCTCGCTACCTTGAGGCCATAATCTGTTTTCTTTTCTGTCTCTTCTTAAATGAGGTGAGAATTAACTTCTGAGATGATAGGGTTTTGCAGCTAACATTTTAGTGAAAAATGTCCTTTTCTCCAACACCACCCAGCGAGGGGCCATTAGGATCTTTTTGCCATGTTCCTCCCCCCAACTCTGTTAGACAGTTTCCATACCAATATTTTTTCATCCAGTGATTTAAGATTCTCTTAATTGCTTTACTGGAGGGAAATAGAACACATTTTAAGCCAACAGCTGAGCGATTTGCTATGACAATTCTGCCACTATGCATTCGCTTAATTTCCAATTAATCAAACATTCAATAAATCATTAGTATAATTATACCTGCCCTCATCTTCTTGCCCCAGCACATTAGCTCAAAGCAGGCAGCCCCCTCGACCGGCTGTGGGGAAAGTGTTCATTTGTCTGCCCTGGCTGGGCCTGTGTCCTTGCTCCCCATGAGCCTTGAGAAATGATGGGTAAGAAATTGTAATTATTTCAGGCACCGCAAGTTTGCTTGGTTTCCCTCTTCTCTGCTTCTCACTCCAATGCTTTCCCAACAACTTAAGCCAACATCATAGCATCCCAGTAGCAGTGTCTGGTTAATTTCAGCAAGTTTTTTTTTAATCATTTTTATTTCCCAACTGTGCCTCTTTTCTAATTACACCATCTCCCCAGGTGAGCGATAATTCCCTCATCACCATATATCTCAAGCACAGATTATTAAAATAATATAGCTTATGTCATATAAATGTAACAGAAAGTATCTTAAAGATGCTTTATTGAAAGCTGGTAAATTGGTTCAACAGATGAATGTTTTAAGGCCTGTTTTTAAAAGGTTGCACAAGTATAAACCCACTGAATTACTGCTGCAGTTTCACACGAGCGGATGCAATTATTTTAAGCATCTAACTGTGCAAAAGACAGATCTGAAAGGGAAAGAGCTAACTTCTCTGAGATTAATTAAAGGGTTTCATTTTGCTCTTGATTTAAAAATAAATTTCAAGCATGCATCACTTGTTATTCTCTTGAAGAATTTGCATTACGGGGTTTAAAAAAAATAGCGAGAATGTTAAGCTTCATGAGTTCTTCATACAATATAACTGACAGCTCGTAAAAAGAAGGGTTGACCTATTGTTACAACAGCATATTCTCCTACTTCTTTATACTTTTCCATGTGTGAAGGGTATTAATCTTAAAACTCATTTCCAATGTAAGATTGTGCATTTACATGAATTTCCCATAAGATTGCTCTTGATTCGATCTATGCCCATTGATTTAATTTCTTTTACCTCTCAGAGCTGGTGGTGCTGAAGGGTTTATGGTAATTATAGTGTTGTGGGTTTCAGTGGAACTGTTCCCTGGTATCTTAAGTGTGGGTTTGATTCTCTCTGAGTTCGCTCAACCCCTGAGATAGGGTGGCAAACATCTCTGAGGCAAAGAAAGAGCTCACAGGCCAGATCAGAATCCTGGCTGGTGCACAGCCTGAAGGCAAGGGGAAACTGGAGAGGGAATGACCCCGGGGCTACTGGCCAGATGGATGACTGTTCTAAAGGGGCCCTTTAAGGTGAATCACTTGGCAATTTTGTGAGTTGGCAGACGGTATAGCCACCTGTGCTCAACGTGAAATGAGATACAGGCATCCTACTGGTCTGAAATATGCTGTTCACCCTTTGAGAGATGGCACAGTGTTGCAGGAGGTGATTTTCTTGATAGTAGGATGTGGGAGAAGGCAACCATGGAAAAAATAGGATGGGTTATGAGTTGGTTTCAAAAATCTCAAAACCCAAATTTTCCTCTCTAACAGCACTGCCCAATGAAACACAGGCTGCATATGTCATTTTGATTTTTCTAGTATCTATGTTAAAAAATAAACAGAAACAGATTAAATTAATTAAATATATTTCATGTAATTCATTATATCCAAAGTATTATCCATTCAGTCTGTCATCAACAGATATAAAATTAAAGAGGCATCTTAAAGATGTAAGATACCGGGGCACTTGGGTGACTCAGTCAGTTAAGTGTCCAACTTTGGCTCAGGTCATGATCTCATGGTTCGTGGGTTAGAGCCCCACGTTGGGCTCTGTGCTGAAGCTAGCTCAGAGCCTAGAGTCTGCTTCAGATTCTGTGTCTCTTTGTCTCTCTGATCCTCCCCTGCTCACGCTGTCTCTCTCTCTCTCTCTCAGAAATAAATAAAACATTAAAAAAATAAAAATGTAAGATACCTTACAAGATAGGAAAATAATTCCTGTTTTTCACACTAAGTCTTCAAAACCCACTGTTTACACCTACAGCACATATCCATTTGGACTAGACATGTTTGGTGCTCAGTAGTCACCTTCCATGGCTACCATATTGAATAGTTGAAATCTAGCTCATGCATTATCAGGATATTCCCAGCTGCAAGAGAGGAAAACTGGATTCAAATTGGCTTCACCAAGTAAAGACCATTTGTTTTGAATAGAAGGAGATCTAAAAACCTAAATATTTCTTTCATAATTTCCATGTTTAGGCTCCGGTTGCTTTGATATGGATACTTAGATGGTAGGAAAATGACCTTTGGTTACCCCAAACCTATGTGGCTCTTAAGTAGATGACTCCAAAGGATGAGAGACCGTCTTCCTCCATAGGTCTAACAAAAACAAATTAGGGAGTACCCTTTCCAGAAGAAAGGACAGGGATGATGTTCCAACACGTTTAAGCAACATAGAGTACACAGAGGCATCCCCTACAAGGACCATGAGGGGGCAGAAACAACATAGAGAATGAAATGCAAATGAAATAATATAACCTAGTTTAATGGTTATCATAAGGACTGCTCAGGCATGAACTATCGAGTCATTCATTCTTGATGCCTTTATTTCTTAAATATTATACATGTAATCCCTCCCCCAGGAAATGTAGTTGACATCCCAGCATATCCAGTAATATGCTGATTCCCATTGTTGTGACCATCACCTTGGCTCAGGTCCCACCATTTCTTGCCTGGGTCACTGACACAGCCTCCTACATCTGCTTTCACCTTGGAAACCCCTCTCCCCAATGACTTCCATCTCCTTGAGATATAAGCCAGTGTTCTTGCCATTTCCCACAAGCCCCCACACTCCAGTCCCTATCAGCCTTCTCACCTTGTCTCCTGCTACTTCTCTTTTCACTGACCCCACACCTGCCATCTTGGCCTCCTTGCTCCAGACTTGGATCCCCTTTGGGATCTTTTCACTGTATGTTTCTTCTGCCTACAGTCTCCTCTAGTGACTTCTAGTTCTTGTACCCCCCAACGTAAAGTCTTAACTTAAATACCACTTTTTCAGTGAAGTTTGTCCTATTGAGAATTATATCCCTCAATACTTCTCTGTGCCCTATTTTTGATTTTTAGCTCTAGCATTTTGCATTACATATTTTAGTGATTTTTTTCTCCCTCTCCCCCTCTCCCTCTCCCTCTCTCTCCTCCCTCTCCCCCCACACACACATGCACACACACAGGATGGTAAGCTACACAAGAGCAGATAGGTCTTAGGCTTAAATGAATTAATATTGAGCTTGCAACATGGGCATACTCAATGAAGAGTGGCCATCATCATTATTTGCCACCAGAGGCTGTTTCCACATGCAGTGAGGATAAACAACCAAATAGAACATCACTATGAACAATTATGTAGCAATGTCCCTAGTCTACAGGTGTTGTAACCCTCTGGGTCTGCCAAAGACACGTGTGTTCATGAGTGCCTGATACCACATTTTTGAAATGGTATGTCTATACTAGACATGAACTAACTGACTGGCCTTAGGACCAGGCCACAGTAGTAGCATTTGGGAAGTTTCACTGTGCACCATTTGACCTTTCCTCTCATCTTCCTAGAATCATTCTTTCCTAGTCTTCTCCATCTCAGTGGGTGGCATGTACCCAGTTGCCCAGAGCATAATCTACAAAAATTCAACCTAGCTCATCATCCAAGCCTCAATCCAATTCCTTCCATGACAGGATAATATAATTTAATCATCTATTGTTGCATTTGTTTTTTCAGAAATGTTTAATTGAAAACCCACCATGGGATAGGCAGTTTGATAGGCACCACAGTCAAAATCCTTTCCAAGGATCTCCAAAAATGTGCTTACTTCTCTCCAGCTCCTCCCACTTCCTTACTCTGGGACACCATTTTGCAGCTGGACTATACACTCTCTGTCTCACCAGTCTCATGCTTGGTCTCAATCTCAGTTTTCTCCAACCCACATTCTACTCAGACCAGATAATCTTTTCTTCCTCACATGCAACTCTGATCATATCATTTCCCTGTTTTTCAATAATAACTCTCCCTCACTTATCAGAGGGTACCAGAGGGACACAAGAGTCTTAATGATCTTGCTCCTGCTAATCCCCCAATTCCTGTCTGTCACCCACCTCCTTTAAACTCTAAACAGCAGACCAAGATCACACATTCAGTGCTATTGACATTTTACATTGGACCATTTTTGTTGTTGTTGTTGTTAGGGGCCATACTGTGTAGTGTAGGATGTTTAGCAGCATCTCTGGCTTCTACCCACTAGATGCCAGTAGCACCCTTTCCCAGTCGTGTCAACCAAAAAATCTCCGCATACATTGTTAAATGTCTCTTAGTGAGCAAATAACTCACCCCTATTGAGAACAGAAGTTTCTACCCCCAGAAGAAAGAAAGAAAGAAAGAAAGAAAGAAAGAAAGAAAGAAAGAAGGAAAGAAAGAGAGATTAGTCTCTCCAAATGTTCTGCTTTATTTTCAGGCTGTTGTACAACTTTCTGCCTTGCTCTTTCCTCATCCTTACTTCTTAGTACTTATTGGCAACTTCTGCTCACTTTTGATAGCTCAGCTCAAACAATACGTCCTATGTCTATGAGAAATTTTCCTGACTTTTCCCCAGGTAATGGAAATATGGTCCTATGGGGAAGAGTAATATTAGAGTGGTGTGAAGGTAGGTTTGGTTGCATTTCAGGCCTGAGAGCATGTGGGGAATATGGACAGGAAGGTATCATTGGTGGTTGGTTAAGAAGCATGCCTAAGACTAGGATTTATGTGAAAGTAATTTATTTGGAGGTAAACATCTGCAACGAAGGTGTAGAATGGTAAAGTTATACAGGGGAGAGAAGGCAACTAGTAGAGTTACATTTTATCAAGCCACTGACCACTGGATATAACTGGGAGCTTAGTTCCACTATAGGAGGAGTGGAACACATGTAGGTACACACCATAGAATTATCTCACAGGGGGCAGAAGAACTGGAGTATTTATGCCACCACTCGCATTCATCATTGGTTGAGGGACTCTGCTTCTCCAGAACTTTAAGTGAACAAACCAGTTTCTAGGCCCGGCAAAATAAATTCAAGTGTTGGACATTCATACATTAAAAGTCAGGTCAGCATGCATGGGCATTATAAATGTGAGGGCATATGCTGGGGAATACCCCAATCCATATCTGCTACCCAAGGTGATTCCAAGATTTTGTGTCAACAAAACTCTGAGATGGGCAATCCCATTTTCAAAACAGTGGAACTTGCATGAGGAGGGGTGTTCTGTTTCTTAGAATAGCAAGCGTTACATCCTTGAGAGTTGCATTTCAGATTCTGGTGGCTATCAAACTTTAAGGTCTCTAGAAGGTAACTGAAAATGGATAAGCTAAGAGAGGAAATAGATTAGAGCTGAAGAATCTAGATGTAGAAGCATGTTTGTCGAGATGACAGTTAAGCCTTAAAGAGAAAGGTAGGCAGTGTGGGGAGGAGGGATAACTAGAGAAGACCGTATTTGGGATTAGCTTTGCTGCTTGTAATGTCTGTGTGCAGCAATGGGAACTGGAGAATGCAGTGATGATTGCCACTTGGGACTAAGCCACCGCATTTCCAAATAAAGACTTTAACAAACACTCCTCAGAATGAATTTAAGGGGCTAAACCTTATCACTCACACACACATAACTGGGAACCTTCCCCTGAGGCAATGCAGGAGAAAGTTTTAAACTTTTTAAAAACCTGTTCTATTGAATTACCTTCAGAAATGCTTTAGAGTGTGGGATCAGAGGAAGGACAGATGGGGTTAGTGATTTTGAATGCTACAGCTTTATCTTGGTGCGTTATAAATATGTGATGGTATTTAATGCAGCAAGCCATCAGGTTAATAAACAAATGATTGCCAAGTTTGTAATTGGCAAGGAAGGAGGTTATAATCTATAAGGAGCTTTGTGTCCCAACCAATTTATTCTCTAACAGAACTTCGTTGCCTCAGTTACTGAAAACTCCCGAGGAGCCTTAAGAGCTAAAAACCCAGATTGGCCGAGCTTGGTTTCTCTAGTGACTTTTCCTTTCTGGCTCCATCTCCCACCCAGATAAGACACTTGGAAAACCCATTCCTTTAAAATGCAGCTGCTCACCTGGCCTGGTTTGTAGTTTGTGGATGACTTTATCTTGAGAATTTGGAAAGAAGTGGATGGCATGGCAGAGTCCATTTTAAATCCTTGTAGTCTACTCAAAATCAGAAAATAAAATGCAATGGTGTATTTCGTGAGAACAGTAACTAGTACTGTCCAGAATTTTTAGCAGAGTACAAAGGTCCTTTGGGATCAGGTTTCTGCCTGGAACTACAGTAATACTCTTCTCCTTTCTCCTTGGTTCGTTGGTTAATGCAGAACACCAGGCACACACAATTCACCAAATTTGTGATGACCACTCCAGGGGATATCATGAACCTCAGAACCTATGTGTATGGAACCACTACAGTTGTGTGCACTTATCTTGCACAATTGTGCACAGTAGCCCTGGTGCAAAGATGAGTCTTTGGAGTTTCATTGGCATGAGTTAAATCCCCCCACACAAAAAAGGATCTTGGACAGATTTCTTCATTTATAAAATGAGGATTATAATAATACCTTCCTCATACCATTGTTGTTAGAACTGATGCAAGAGTAGATTTTTTTTCCATTTTGCTTTGCTTTATTTATTGTACTGTAGTTCTCATATTTGGTGGTGAACTATATGTTCACCTGCCCATTTCTGCAGCAAAAACTTGTTTGTTTGCTTGTTGTCTGCTTGGCCAGCACTTACTCTTCCATATTCCAGAAATGCAGTGCATCTCAGAATTGTTTGAGCAGAAGCAGCTTACAGTTCTTGTCATTGAGACAAGATTGACACCTCCCTCTAACTCTAGAAATCTGCCCATTATTCACGCATGTCCATTCAGCCTTTCTCATTCTTCTGGACATGGTGATTGTCTTACCAATGGGCATGTGACTAGGAAAGAGACTCTTATTCCTAGAGTTACTAAATTAATGAGATATAAGCTTGGGATATCTGATGGCCATCCTGTAGTACATAGGTCTTGTAGACTGAATATTTATGCCCTCTCCAAAATTCATATGTTGAAATCCTAACACCCAATGTGATGGTGGGGTTTGGGAAGGTGATAAGCTCATGAGAGTGGAGTCCTCATAAATGGGATTAGTGCCTTTGTAAGGAAAAAGAGGAGTGTTTGCCCACACATGCTCACTCTGCTCTCCACCATATGAGGATATAATGAGAAGTTGGCCGTAGGCAAACCAGGAGGTGGGCTCCTATCTGACATCAGTTGTCTTGATGCTCTGGTCTTGAACTTCCTAGGCTTCAGAACTGTTAGAAATAAATGTTTATTCTTTAAGCTACCCATTCTGCAGCATTCTGTTATAGTAGCTGGAGCAGAAAAACACAGTGCGAAAACCCAGTCTGAACAAAAAACAAAATGTTAAAAATATATTTATTTCTAAAATAATTTGAATGTCAGCACTTGTATCTAATGGAGCCTGAAGCCCTGAATTTTTCATTTTTGTGATAAATCACCCCCAACCCCAGCTTTTGTGTATAAGGTAGTTCAAAATGTAGTACGAAATTGTGCAGCCTTCGGTAGAGTCTAGTTGACTAGAGCATGAGAAATTTGAGAGTAGGATGGTGTATCTGCACGACACATTTTGGCATTCATTATGTCAAGTTCAAAAATGCCACACCCAGAAGTTCAGAAGCAGAGATTTAACAACCAAAAATCATGCATAGTCAACCAGATGAAGTAAGATAGCCTGTGAGCCTGAGACACCTAAGTCATTTTTTTAACCTAGAAATATAGCAATTTTTATATGTCACATCCTGGATCGACTCTCTCTGTCAGCTCAGCAAGTGTCTTTGGAGCTGACAAGTGATAAACCAGTTGAAAGCCCCATTCATGTGGTTTGGTTATTGATGGTACTGCTGGACCAGGGATGTGTCATTAGCATGTGCTTTGGAGGCTGTATGTACATGTACCCAAAAGGAAAAAGGAACTCTTCAGATATTCCTTTGATTTACCCAGAAGGAGAACGGTCTCTGCCCAGAGGGGTCCTGGAGTTGAAGGTCATGGGTCCTTTGTCCTCTTTCAAAGCTAGTGACAGTTTCTCACCCAGCTGGTGGGGATATTTCTGCAGAGAACCTGAATACTGAGTTTCTTGCTGAGAGGTCTTGGTCCTTTACCTCCATTGTCTTATTAGTACAATGTCACTTTACAAAATTATAATGGCAACTAATATTTATTTATTGTTCCTTTCCATGTTCAGGTACCCTGGCACTATTGCAAGCCCCGGGGATGGAGTGCTGAATGGTGCTTGCCTATAATTGTTCTTGTAAAGTGTATATTTTAGTGGGATAGATGGATGATAAAGAGCTGATGCATGAACAAAATAATTACAGGTTTTGATAAATGATGTAAAAGAATATGTAGGGTGATGTGATAAACAATCATTGATGGTAGTGATAGTTGCTGGTGGTAGGAGAAGCTCATCTTTAGAACAGATAGTTTCAAGGTGAAGCCCTCTCTGAGGAGGTAAACATTTGAAAGGAGACCTACAGGTAGAAGAGGAACCAGCCAAGGATAATTCAAGAAAGGGTGTTCCACATAGGGAGAGCAGAAAAGCAAAGTCCCTGAGGCTGGAAAGAGCTTGGTATGGAGAAGAAATAGAGGTGAAATCCATACTGCTGGTGAATAGTGAATGAGGAGAGATATGTGGGATGGAGTTAGGGACCGGTGGTAGTCAGGTCATGCTTGGACCCATACAGATGTCAGGAAACTTGGATTTTGTTCCTGAGTGTGTTACCTTATTTGCTCTTCAGATAGGCAGATGATGTAGGTATTCCTGAAATGATTAAGGGCATTGTAGATGTCTTTACCACTCATGGGTAGCAAAACCATTGTTCACTAGTTCTCTTCCAGGACCTATCCACTTGACCCTGACAGGATGCCGGCATGATGTTAGCTGGTTTCTAAGCTGCAGAAATGATGGGGCAATACCTATCAATGCCTATTTAAAATAAGTATTACAGGAATTGAAATGGGGTCATGAATGTAGATGCCTCAGCTCTGCATCAGGCAGTCAGTGCATGATAAATAATGTAATGTTTCCTCTGCTGGCTGCCCAGTCTCCATTTCATGTTAGGTACAGATACAGATACCAATATAAAATGACGTAAGATAAACATAAAATTTACTGTCTTAACCATTGTAAAGCATTTGGTTCAACAGTGGCAAATACATTCACATTGTTGTGTAACAAGTCTCCAGAACTCTTTCATTTGGCAAAGTTGAAAATTTATACTCCTTAAATAAAAACAATTCCCAATTCCCTCACCCCAGCTCCTGGCAGCCACCATGATACCTTCTGTCTCCAGGAGTTTGACCACTGTAGTTACCTTCATATAAGTGGAATTATACAGTATTTGTGTCTTTGTGACAGGCTTATTTCACTTACCATAATATCCTTAAAGTCCATTCATGATGTAACGTGTCAGATTTTCCTTTCTTTTTAAGGCTGAATAATGTTCCATTGTATGTGTATACCACAGTTTGCTTATTCATTCGTATGTTGCTGGACACTCAAATTGCTTCCACTTTTTGTCAGTGGTGAATAATGCTGCTCTGACCATGGGTGTACAAATATCTCTTCAAATCTTCGCTTTTCAATTTCTGTGGGTGGGTAGATAACCGCAAACTGAGTTGCTGAATCATATGCTAACCCTATTTTTAATTTTGGGTGGAACTGCCATATTGTTTTCCATTTACATTCCTACCAGTTAGTGCACAAAGTTTCTAATTACTCCAAGTCTTCACCCAGACTTGTTATTTTCTGGCCTTTTTGTTGGTTGGTTGGTTGGTTAGTTTTTATTTCTTTTATTTTTACAATAGCCCTGCTAATGGGTGTGAGGCATTTGCTTCAGGTCCTCTGGGCTGTGTCCTCTGGAAGTATGTCATTTGTAGAATAGTTGTCAGCATCATCCTCACCCATCTACAGCTTCCTAATGAAAGGGGCATAGGCCACTGATGGAATCATTACCATATAGGTAAACAAATGGCATTTTGCTCAGGAAAATAGTCTTGTGTATTCAGTACCAGGTTTGTGTGATGCTTATGAGCATCTACAGATTTTTCAGAATAATTGAGGGGGCCTTGAGTTTCTGTCTTGTGCACTCGGAAGTATCCAAACCAAACCCATTTAAACATAGCTAAAATGCTGTTTCTCTCTTAGTTGTGAGGCCCATAATTAAATGATTTGTAGGAGCAATCTAAATTAAGGGCCCCGTTCATCAATAGTACATGAATTATGTAGGCATATCTTCATTTTTACATTATTTATCTCAGCAGCCAGATGGGTACGTTGGCTGTAATATTCATCAGTAAGAAATCCAAATGGCACACTGACATCTGTGTCTGGTCTGACCACCCGTGGGCTACAGTGCATACTTGTGGTTGGGGACTAGGGGACCTTATGCTTCTAGAAAATTCAGGAGTGCTGCAAGTTCTAGTGTTTGATACTTGATTAGTCACCCCGAAGTAGGTCCCATCAGAGTGCAGTAGAGAGAATCTGAGAGATGCCAAAGCTTTGGGGAAGGAAAGGCAGTATCCTCTGAGTGGTGATGTTGACACCAATATTTTCACAATCCATCTGTCTTGGTTTTTAATGCTAATGTAAAACTTTTAGTAATAGCAGTAGCTAATGTTTGGGAAGGCAGTGTCATACAATGAATGCTATGATATAAATGTTTGTGTCCTCTCACAATTCATGTATTGAAACCTAACCTCCCATGTGATGGTATTAGGAATAGGAGACTCAGGGGAGCAGATGAGGGCATGAAGGTGGGGCCCTCTGGAATAGAATTAATAACCTTGTTTAAAAAGACCTGTGAGAGGGCCACCTGGGTGGCTCAGTTGGTTAAGCGTCCAACTTCAGCTCAGGTCATGATCTCATGGTTTGAGGGTTCGCGCCCCACATTGGGCTCTGTGCTGATCGCTAGCTCAGAGTCTGGAGCCTGTTTCAGATTCTGTGTCTCCCTCTCTCTCTGACTCTCCCCTGCTCATGCTGTCTCTCTCTCTCTCTCAAAAATAAATAAAACATGAAAAAAATTTAAAAAGACCTCTGAGAGTCAGATTGTACCCATGTGAGGTACAAAGAGAAGATGGCTCTCTGCAAACCCTCAGCAGACACTGGGTCTGCTGGTGCCTTGATCTTGCACTTCCCAATTCCCAGAATTATGATGAGTAAATGTTTATTGTTTGTAAGCTACCCAATTTATGATGTTTTATTATAGCAGTCCAAATAGACTAAGGCAGTGAATGGATAAAAGTGTGGGTATAAGAGCTTAAATCCTGGCTCCTCCAGTAAACATGGTGTGACTTTGGGCAGTTTCCTCAATTTTAGAATGGTGTAATATAGGTACCTACCCTACAAAGTGGTTATGAGGATTACTTGAAAAATACAGATCTTAAAATGAAGTATCCTGTGGGGCTTCTGGGTGGCTCTGTTAAGCATCCAATTCTTGATCTTGGATTAGGTCATGATCTCTTGGTTCATGTGTTGAGGTTAATGAGTTTGAGTTCCATGTTGGCTTCTGTGCTGACAGTGTGGAGCCTGCTTGGGATTCTGTCTCTCTCTCTCTGTTCTCTGTCTTTCTCAAAATAAATAAATAAATAAACTGTAAGAAAAAATGGGAGTGCCATGCAACCGTGGATGAAAATGACAAAGATTTAGAGGTGCTCTGTAGAGTGATCTGAAAGATATGTTATGGATGAAAATACAAAGGAAAAATGTTATCTATAGTAGGCTCCTATTCAAGTAGGAAAATACAGTTACAGATTGTATTTGCATATACAGAGCATTTTTGAAAGTTTTTAAGCACAAAAGTTAACTGGTTTCCTCTGAGGAACTGGATATTCAGTGGGGATGTCTTGATTACTATTTTGTATTGTGGCCTTTATTTTTATTTTATCATGTAATATATTAATATTTATAAGGAAAAGTTTTCATTTTCAAATCAAAGGATGACATATAGAAATATTTCTGTCCTGAATGAAGCTTTTTTGCAATTGAGGAGACACCTTTTTAGTACCTGCTGAAGAGTCTCATCTTGACCCTGATCTTTCTGGTTATGTCCTTAAGGTCTTAGCTTTATGGACCTGAGTGTCCTGCACTGGGTTCTCACCCTTGTTTCTAATCACTCCTTGGCTGAGCAGACGGCACTCATCCAAGCTGTATCCCAAGGAGAAAATGGGGAGCCAGAAAGATCCCACACTGGCTGTTGGCTGAAGGCATGCAAAATGTCTACTTAATTAGGATAAGTAATATTTACTACAAACTTAACATTTAAGGGCTTAGCTTATTAATCAGTTCGGAAACTCCACACCCAGGGTATATTTTTCTCTTTTACTTATGTAAACAAAGCAAAAATGTTGAAAATTCTATCATTTTAAGCTATTTTATGGGGCTGTGTATTCTCTTCAAGCATTGGGATGTACACACGGTTTGCCATTTTCCAGCGGTGTTCATTTGATTTATCAGAGATGATGTTTGGTAATTCAGTTTGATATTGTTCCCTGTATCCAATGATAAACACTTGAGAGAAACCAGGAAATCTATTTTTTATATTAAATAATAACACTGGCCCTTTCATTATCCTTTCAGAATTGCAAATCAACCTTGCTCTCTCAGCTAAGAGAGAGGAACTAAGATTTGTTCAGTTTTGACTCCTACATAATTATGTTATTCAGTGTTAAATATAATAGAACTTTGTCTTACAGAACCAGGAGGGGGCAGTAAATTTCCTTTTTTACCGTTATTAAAAATGAGTCCCATGTTTTATGCATACCAAGATCTCACCCAAAACAGTTCTCTAGAACTTGACCACTTTTTCCCCTACCTAGGGAAATTTTTGAGTGTCGTCGTAGTTCTGGTTTTATGTAATATTCCCATTAGGTTTTAATTAGTGTCCTTTCAAGCTACTTCCTATAAATAGACAAAAACAAATTTTGTACTTGCAAAAATATATCCCCCCCCACTTTGTACATGAGATGAAGTCATGACTTGTCATAAAGCCTGTTTTGCTCTTCCCGTTCTTAAGTAGGTAAAGGTGGAAATTGCACCAGATAAACAGAAGTCAAAGGATAATGTTTTGATGTGTTTGGGTCCTTGTGAAAAATGAGAGAAGAGAATGATGCCTTTAAAGTAAACAGCCACTTTCCTTGGCTGTTTCAGCAGCCAAGGCAAATGCTGTGATTTCAAACACGTGTGCGTGCCCAGAGATCAGGTTTAGTGATGCATCTTTGGATTGTAACTCTCTGCATTCAAGCACACTTTCCTTTTCTTTCTCTGTGCCTGCCTCTTCCTTGAACTTATACATTTGAATACCATTAACTTATATAATTGCTATGTTCCCTACCCGGGTACCTAATATATCTGGCTAGTTTTAAGGAACACCAAGTTTTCTCTGTGGGATGATTTGGGGGTGGCTTGGGAATTATTATTGGCTGTGCTATAAATGTCTGGGAAGAGAAATAGAGGAGACTCCCAGGGCGCAGTTAACACCCCCTGATGGCACAGCCTGTGTGCCACCCAGAGAAGTAACTGCACACAGGGAAAATTCATCAGGACTTTCAAGTATTTGGATATATGGATATATATTTTTTATTCAAAGTAATTTAAATTAATTTTTTTAAAAATTTTAATATATATTATGTATATTCCATATATGTTATATAGATATGAAATATATATATTTGCCCTCACAAGTCACAGTTCCACAGAAGGAAGAGGTCAGACTCATTTTTTCCTGTAGTTCTGACAAGCCCTGAAGTGCAGATTGGACACTTCTGGGCATTTCTAAAGGATATTTTCTTAAGGATCCAAGTTCTCATTAGTCTTCATTTTACAGTTGTTGTTTTTTCTTTTTTTTTTTTTTTTCATTTTTCCCCTGCTTCCACCTACACCAGATGAAGCACAAAGCAAAAATTAGATTATACACAAATTGTACACTGATTTATTAGCCTGAGCCAGGACTTTAATGAGGGGAAAGGAAACAGTATAAATAGTTCTTGGGGGATCTGTTTGAGGGGAGTTGTGCAGCCACACAGAGTTTCAGTATGAATTTGATGGGGTGTTCTGCCTCCTTGGGGTAGGAATGAGGAGTGTGCCCAGGTATACACGCCCCAGGCACCCTTATAACATAGGTTAACATGCGGGAGCACCCTCATGAAGTACCTTCTTGATATCAGTAGTGCCCATCCCATTTTTGTTTGACAAGTGTTCAGTCTTCAGTGTTTTCCATTGTATTTTACTTTGTTTCTCTGTTCCTCCTATGGCACCTTAATGGCCATTATTCTCTTTTAAAAATATTTTTAAATATTTATTTATTTTTGAGAGAGAGAGAGAGAATGAGAGAATGAGAATGAATCTGAAGCAGGCTCCAGGCTCTCAGTTTTCAGCCCAGAGCCCAATGGAGGACTTGAACTTGAACTCATGAACCATGAGGACATGACCTGAGCTGAAGTTGGACACTTAACCAACTGAGCCACCCAGGTGCCCCAGCCAGTATTCTTATATATAATATTTACCTGATTCTCCTCTGAAATAATAAAGTCTATTTTGAAGTCTCTGCTGCACTACTTAGGCACTTAGAGGTGGGGGAGAGGAAATTCCTTTAGATCCCATTTCACTTCCTCATTTATAAGATGGGGAGAACATAATACTTCTGCCTTCATCAGTTTCTTTTGAGGCTTATATGAAGTAACACAGTCAGGTTCTTAGGATAGGGCCAGCCATGGAGTAAACACACAACAAATGTCTATCATTTTGTTGTTTATCATTTTTTACTATTGTTCTCATACCCTTCTGCTGTGCTCTTGGCAAATTTGTTCAAGCAGTACCAATTCCTACAGTCGCTGTCTCATCTTAAGTGAAGCTTCAGCAAGACTGCTGTGGTATAGTATATATGCCTCTAAGCAATTTTCAGCTTGGGGAAATACAAGGTTGCAGTTTACTCATCAAATAACTAAAAACATAACTTGAGCAAATTTCTCTCTTGTGTAAACAGTTAGAATCCAATGTCTTGTTCTTTCTCTCTCCTTACAGAGGAGGCAAGATTCCTTGAGCCCAACTGTATTTTGAATGTTTCATAACCTTGATAATTGTTCATGTCTATGAAGTAATCCCTTTTATTACATAATATAAAGGGAAGATAAAGTTGTTGATTCACGATGCATCTGAAGTGGTGACATGCAGCAAACAGCTCATTATCCCCCACACAAAGCACAATTACTCAATATAGGGAAACGCTGCTTTTAGACGCTGCCTTATATTTGAGCTTCCCCATGCTGGCTAATGTCAGATATTGATTCTGAATAATTCAAATAGCAATAAAATTGGGTTTTCATGACAGTCAATCAGAGGCATTTTATATTTAATGCTCAATGGAAGAAACACAGTGTCTCCTTACCTTCTGAATTTCAAAGCCATTAAAGTAATTGTAGGTCATTAAGCTAAATTTCTCTGCATAATCGGGATAGTTAATCTAATTCATGTACCATTCAAAATAGTGAGAAGAAGGACTGACAAATGTGTAGTTAATGCTCTATATGCATGTATATATGTGTGTGTATATTATACACACATATATCTAGGTACACGTATATGCATGTGCGTACATGTGCACACACACACACACACACACACACACACAGTCAAAATAGGGCCACTTCATCAGCATTCATTTCACTTCACACAATCAACAAATCATATGGGGATACATATAATTTATTTGATCCTGTTTTTCAGATATTCCCAATGTCCTAATATATGAGTAGCCTCTGTTGAAACGGAGATACTACACTAAGGACTTTAGTTCATATGATTATTCTGGTCTCTTCTTTCTTAGTAATCATGGCACAATAGAATTGCCTAAAATATTTAATATATATAATATAGTGAATCATATAACTAATCATATATATATACATATACATACACACGCATATATATATGTATGTATGTATATATATATGTATGTATATGTATATAGCCACCATGCCCCAGATATTCTGATTTAATTGCCCCAAGATTGAGGTCATAGCATCAGGGTTTTTAAAAAGTTCCCTGACTGATTTTATTGTAAACCATGGACAACTGTGGGGGATCTAATTCACTCACTCATTCGCTCATTTCTTCAAAATTTGTTTATCAAGCACCTGCCATGTTCTAGCATGCCATAGGCATTCTGTTGGCTACCAAGATGAGCAAGATAGTCTCCAGGAGCCTTCAAATGAATCCAAAAGAAAATTTTAAAATTCAAATTTATACCCACAGAACCCAAGACAGTGTCTATATACAGCTGTGTGGACAGGCTAATACTTCTGCCTCTGGGACTTTGATCAAAACCCTAGAGTGGTAAAGGTTTCTGAAGGATTCCTGGGTGTCTATGGAGCTTACTTCACTGTGTTCTAAGTTAAGACATATAGAACTTAATATTTGTTTGTTGGAAGGTAGTTTAGATGTGAGAACAAAATACTACCTACTTGAAAGTTAGATTGTGAAGCCATCTTCTGTGTTAACTTAGGTCAAACCAGTTTTGGTTCTGGTTCTGTAAAGAGGGTAATACTTCTAATGGTAAATGCTTAAGTACTCATAAAACAAGCAAGGTTTGGGAGAAACCTGTTCAGAACAGAGAATAAATCATGATGGGTCTTCCTAAAATTGATATAGAAAGCTTCAGTTTAAGAAGAGAGAATGGTTTATCAAAACTTGAGGTCTTAATGTGTTGACATGTGCATTGATTTCTTGAGCATTTTCCTCCAGGAAATAATTTGGAGTGTTTGGAAATAACCATGGGGGTAATCTTGATGCTCTTTAGAAATGCCTGGGCTGTATGTTAAAAAACAGATTTTTCTATCTCCACAGTCCCTGCTTGCTTTCATTTAAGTGTTTGCTTCTCTAAAAGATGCCCAAAGTAATTACAACTCTTTACCTATCTAGTGAGGAGAAGGAGACATGGAAACAAAGCCTGAAAAATATAAAGCATTTATATGGGGAGATGGTAGAATTGATCACCAGTGTATACAACTCTAAGGATAGGAGGATTCATCTCATCATATGGGTGATGAAAATCCATTTGGCCTCACTTGTGTTAATTTTAGAACATGAAAGATATCATATAGTAAGCAGTAAATATGTGGGGCCTGTATTTATATAATTCTGAAAGGGGAGTTAGATTTAGGGATGATAGTGATGTCATTGGTTAATAAGGAGACAGGTCATTTTGTGACAAATCTTCACTAACCATTAAGTGAGTACATTTATATGAAATGCCATTCTCCTGGAGCCCCAAACCATTTTTAAGGTCCTCATTAGAGACAATAAGACCAAACTGACTCTTAAGTGGATTACAGAATCATAGAGTTGAAAGATACCTTAGTTGTCACTTATTAGGAGTTTCTCATTCCTGCCTGAGGAACAGGACCACAGGAAGACTTTATTCAAGATGCCCAGACCCCAGCCTGTCCTCCTGAATCAGAATCCCCAGGTTTGAGGTCTGGGAATTTCTGTCTTCATAGGTTCCCCATGAACCCCATTTTGATCCATGAGCCAGTATTTAAGAATCACTGGCCTTAGTTGGAATCTTTTATTTTACAGATCAGGAGAGTTTATATCTTGCAACCCAGATCAGAAGTCAGATTCTGGATTCCTATTCCAGGAATATCCTCTGTCTTTGAAAATCTGCTTATGTGTCTCTCTTTGAGCCTGAATGGTATGGTGAGGCTGCAGATGATGGTTAGAGCTGCTAGAGTCCGGTATACTAAGAAGATCTGGAAATATTGCCAGAAGTGTGGACAGATACTGATCAGCCATCATTGTGGACTATTGATGTCTAGTGCATGGCTATACTTTAGAAACAAGGTATCAGTGACCCCAGATCTCATCTTTAGCAAAATGCTGGCTCCTGGCCCACCCATTCTCTGGTCTGGTCCTTTCTCTTTGTTTCTGCAGACTTTGAGCTGCCACTATGGGTATCCCTCTGCCTGAGGACATTTACAAGGATTATGGGAAATTGCTTGGCTTGTGCACATAGGAGACCAGAACTGTGGGGTTTTGGTACCATATAGAGCAGCCTTCAGCCAATGACTCTTGGAAGTTGGTGTATAAATACCCCAGCTCCCTCACCCCCTGTGTGGGATGATGTTGAGGCACATGTTTCACTGGTTTCCCCACAGGATCAACCCAGTGTTGTAGCTGGTGTCCTTGTGAACCCTTTATTAATAGATGGTTTTTCTTCTCTGTACACTTTCCTTCTTTCCCCATTGAGTTCCCTCTGCTCCCTGATAAACAACTTGCTCTCAGATCCTTGGCTTATTTTTTCTGGGGTAATCCAAATGAATCAAGTGTCTTGTATGTTCCTTTGTTTTCTTTCACAGTCAGTAGAAACCTGACATATAGGAATAACATATGAGGTTACTTAGCCCAGACTGCCAAAACTAATTTGAATCAAAAGGAACATTTTTAAAGTATCCAAGAGAATCTCAGGGAACCCAGCTATGAGCAGTCAAGCTAGAAAACTAGAAATCTACCCCTTTCTTCTCATTTTCTCCCTCTCTCCTTCACTCTTTCTTTTGCTTCTACTCCTTCTACATGGCCTCTAGTCTCTTCCCTGTATATATAGAATCCTTGCTTCTTTCTGATGACTCATTACCTCTGCTTCCTCATAGTTTCTGTTTCTCTACAACCCCAGCTTCTGCACACTTGGGTAAGAGCAGATTCCACAATGAAACACCGCCTGCAGTATTCACCTTCTATGAGCCCTGGGTCCCAGTTCAAATTCTCAGGGGAATGAGAAAGCCTCTGATGGACTCAGCTTTCCTGCCTAAGAATGTGCCTCCAGAGGCCACTGACCTCCCTGGGCCAGTCACCTGTACTGCGCCTGCCCTGGGGGAGGCATTCAAGGAGAGTGGGGTCACCTGGCTCACTGAAGAGCGCCTCCAGGGGAATAGTATAGGATGTTAAGGGAGATAAAATTTGGTGTGCCAGGAAATTGCTTTTCATCCTGAATAGGCAAGTTTTCTACCATCATATGGCAAATTACCCACAGTGACTAGTGCAAAGTAGGTGTGTAAGGCAGAAGCTCCCTGGTAAGAGGACGGCACCAGCATTGTAGAGAAGAACAAGGTGCATGCTTAGCATTTATGTGGAATGTTGACATCCTCTGTTGCCTAAAGCACATAAGCCTGATTTATGCCACGGGAGAACAAGCACATTCTATCATTTCAGCCATACATGCTGTATGCCTACGTTTTTAAGGAGTAATCATGAGTGTCCCCCACCCCTCTACCTTGGGGAGCCATTATTTTAACTTTCCAGAACAGGTTCATATCATGATCTCTGTTGATCTAGGTAGTGTTATAGGTTATGACCAATGATGAAAATACCAATATATGTGTAAATTAAAAGCTAATTTCACACTTTTTAAAAGGACTCACAAATTATTGGTATTTTAAAAATAAAAAAATGGTTAATTTTTTAAAATTAACTTATTAAGAGGTGTCGACATCTAGGTCTCCCTTTGACATACAAAATGCCAAAAAGGAAATTCATAGATACCAGCAACATTGAAATTCCTGCAAATACCAAAATGTCAATAAGGAGCAAACCCAACACTTTACCTCTTATATGTTGTTAGAAAGTGGTCTTTTAACTGGGTGCTTATTAGCAGATGCCAGAGCCCGGGAAAATTTTGTTTGTGAAATTTGGCATTCAGTATTACAGAAAAAGAGCTATGCCTTAAACATGTATATAAGTCCTCCATGTGAGGGATGTGCTTATCTGATTCAAAAAGCCCAAGTATCAGAGCAGAGAGAGTGTCTGTCAGTTGCCTACTCAGTGCTATAGCCTCCTGAAAATTAAATAAAGAAGGTTTCATTATGGACTTTCTTAGGGCAACAGAAGAATTTGCTAAGTCAAGCTAGTCAAATATTTTTGTAGTGAACCACTTAATAATTAATATGTAGCACATATAGATGATGGTTATAGCCTGTAGCAGTTAAAATCGCAAGCCCTTTTAGGACAGTGAAAATACTCTGTATGATACTCTACTGATAGACACGTGTCTTTATACATTTGTCCAAATCGATAGAATATGTGACACTAAACCCTAATGAAAACTATGGACTTTCAGTGATGATATGTCAACGCAGGTTCATCAGCTCTAACAAATGTACCATTCTGGTGAGGAATGTCCATAGTGAGGGGAGGCTGTACATATGTTGGGGCAGGGGATAGTTGGGAAGTCTCTGTACATTCTTCTTAATTTTCCTGTGAACCTAAAACTGCTTCAAAAAAGTTAAGTCTTAAAAAAAAAAAAAAAAAGCCAACAAACAATCATTCAAACAGAAAACAAACCTGAGTTCTGGAATATGACAGAGCTGGGTTCTAATCCCATTTGTGAGACTTGCTGGTAGACAGAAGAGTAAAGCCTTGCTCCAGAGCTGATGTTAGGCCAGGATGCATGGCCGCTGCCTGTTCTGGTTGGTGGTGCCATGCTATCAGGGGACCGGTTGTCAGACAGCCTGGATAGGATCTTTGCTCAAAGGCTTGCTCCCAAGCCAAAATCTGTTTGTGGGGCCCAGGGCTCAATCCTGGAATCACTGCGGTGTAGTATGTGCTCACATTTCTTCTTGCCATAGTTGTTTTATTTTTTTTTCAAAATTAAAAAAAATTGTTTATTTATTTTTGAGAAAGAGAGAGACAGAGCATGAGCATGGGAGGGGCAGAGAGAGCCAGAGACTCAGAATCCGAAGCAGGCTCCAGGCTCTGAGCTGTCAGCACAGAGCCTGATGCAGGACTCCAAACCACAAACCACGAGATCATGACGTGAGCCAAAGTTGAACGCTTACCCAACCGAGCCACCCAGGCGCCCCTAAGTAATTGGTTTTCTTTTCTTTATCTTTTTTTTTTTTTTTACAAATAGTTTATTGTCAAATTAGTTTCCACATAACACCCAGTGCTCATCCCCACAAGTGTCCTCCTCCATGCCCACCCCCCTCCCCCCCACATCCGTCAGTCCTCAGTTTTTGTCAGGTGGGGGAAAGGGAGAGAGGCAAACCATGAGAGACTCTTGCCATAGTTGTTTTCAAGAACTACTTCCACACAGCCTGCCCGAACGTGAGGTTCCAATCTTATTACCAGACTGCTCAGACTTCTGCCAGAATTACACAGAGTTCAACACACCTTTATTTAAACTCTTTCTGTGCTTTGGATCTTGGCCCACATCCATGCAGCGTGACAGTCGTGTGAAGTCTGACCCCTCCATTCAGGTCTCACTGAATGTCTATAAGTGCCCATTGTTGAGCACTGAGCATTGAAGGGTTTGTATAGACATATTTGCTTTGTTCAAGAGGATGAAAAGAATATCCTCTGGGCTGAGTTTTGAATTCACGAGATTGCTAATCATTGATCATAACAGCTTGAATTTACTGAACATTTGGATTATGTAGCTATTTCCATTATGTGGATTATCTCATTTAATCCTCATGGTAAACCTCAAGGTGAAAGTATTAATATCCCAACATTATAGATGAGGCCCTAGGTGCAGGAAGTTAAGTAATTTATTCAAATTGCTCCCAAAGAATAAATGGACCAACTGGGAGTTTAATCCTAGTCAATTAGGAGATTGTGTCCTTATCTGCTATCCTAACCTGCCTGGGATGATGTCTCTATTACTCAGATGTTTTCTCTGTGATGGCTCCTCTTCCCTCTCACAAATAGCTTCCTTGCAAGGAAGGGTCTGCATGTGGAAACCAGACATCAAATCTCTTTTTCCTCTTTTTCTTATGTTCTTCCTTTATTCCTATCTGTCAGGGACAAATTAAGTTCTACTTAAAAACATGGAAAACATTTCTTACAAAATCTAGACACATAAGACAAAACAGAAGAAAAAAATACTAATTCCCTTTCAGTGATTTTGGTGGCTTGTGTGTCATTAAGAAGTGTTTTAAGAATAGAACATGATTTATTGCTAGCTGCAATTAACAAATATGGTCTTTAATGGGTCAAGAGGCATATGGTTTATAGTGGAGAGGATTTGGGTTTGTAAATTAAATAAACCTGAGCTCCACACTGAACTCAGCCATTTACTAAACAGGTAGACTTGGGAAGTTGCTTAGACTCTGCAAGTGGTAACTCAGTCTTGTCAGGGAAATTGTACATACTGTTCAAGGCTTTTTTGGATTAGAATCTTATAGATAACCCTTAATGCAGTACCTGTCAGAATATAAGTCTTCAGAAGTAGATATTCAACAGTCATTTCTTCAGAGCTCTCTGTGTGGCAGCTGCTCTTTGGTGTTAATTTCTTGCCCCTCTGTGGTTACATTTGCCCCAGAAGCTCAAGCCTGGCTATGAGAAGCCCCATAAAGAGTCCACTATAGTGGGACCTGAGTGGGATAAGAGGGAGAGGAGTGAGTCAGGAGTAGCGGTCCTCTGCCACTGTGAAGAACAGACATATGAGGAAGTGCATTCTGGAACTGGACCATTAGTTACACAATTCAGAGGCCCTCCTCCCGTGCCCACTTGAAATAAACAGATGGTTGAAGAATAAGTTGGTGGTGGGGGTTTGGCTTCAGTTGTTGGAATAATTATGTTTTATTTCCCTAGGTGGGCTATTCAGGTGAATTAACTTGTTCATTGAAAGGGATTGGGGGAAGCATGAGCATGGCTATCTAAATATTTTCCAACCTATGTAAGGGTTCCTGTTGCTGCTTCAAATTATTTTAACCATGAAACGGGAGCATAAGCAAATACAACTCACTCCCATTTGTTAACATAGAAAACCAGTGTAGAAGGAGAGCTCTTTATTTATATCATGTCTCTGTTGTACTCTGCCCTCCTCAGGCCATGTAATGAATCACTTATTCATATTTTGTGAATTCCAGATGTGGATACGTCAGAAAAAGGAAAAGAGATGGGCAAGTAGCCTGCTTGGAGTCTGAAGTAGTGGACCCTAAGCCTGGGTGTAGATTTAGCAGGGAGTGCCATGGTCAGTTAGTGATGTCTGCCATGAATGAAACATTGAGGAGTTAGCAGCCCACATGCTCTTTATCTGTCATGTATCCCTGACCTGCAGGCTGTCTGAAAAAGAATCTCAGTTACCCAGTAGTCAGTGAGTGTCTATATGTGTCAGACACTGTGGTAGGCACTGAAGAATCAGTAGTATATAAAACAAACATGGTCTTCCTTCCTTTCATGGGGCTCATAATACAGGAAATGAGAGGCAAAACTATAAACAATGTTGGTAAGAGTGAGGGATATCTGGCTAGAACAGGCGAATAATGAGGTGATATAATTTGAATAGATAAAGAATGACACTTTTTTTTTTTTTTGCATCTCCCCGTATTTTTTCCTACCAAAGTCTAGTTGCTATTTCCCCTCTTCTTATTCGTTATTATTTCTTTTTAGAACTCTAAAAGTTAACTAGAGTTTACTATTGGTTCAAATTACTAGTCAAAGACTAGAAGAAATCTTGGGAATTCAGGTAAACAAGCATCATGGTATTGGAATAGAAAGCAAATCTTGAAAGTTGAAAGAACCATCATGTTGTTTCTTGTCCTTCTCAGTGGCTAGAAAAACTCCCACCTGGTGCCTCTCAGCTTTCTTGTAGTCATTCCACTTGAACTTCTTTGTCAAAAGTATGGGATTTAAACAAAAATCAATTTATTAATGAGAGAAATGTTTTATATCAAGGCTGTTTATATTTTAGTTAGCAACCCTTCTATTTAGGATACTGTAGACTTTTCTATTCTTTTTAATGTTTTATTTATTTCTGAGAGAGAGAGAGAGAGAGAGAGAGAGCGAGCAAGCGTGAGCAGGGGAGGGTCAGAGAGAGAGGGAGATACAGAATCTGAAACACGCTTCAGGCTCTGAGCTGGCAGTCAGCACAGAGCCCGACGTGGGGCCCAAACCCACGAACCCTGAGATCATGACACAGAGCCGAAGTTGGATGCTTAACCGACTGAGCCACCCAGGCTCCCCTGTAGACTTTTCTTAAACATGGTGCAGTATATGTCTTAGGGATGGGAGAAGCTATGAGGGCTTGTAATTAAAAGTATTTATTAGGTATGCTAGTGAGTGAACATCCCTTAGCAGAGTGCCTGGCCCAGAGTGTAGTGTTAAATAAATGCTAACAGTTGCCAATATAGTAATGTGTCTCCATAATGGAAAACTAATAGCACAAAGGGCTTTATTAGTTCTTCTGTTCTTCAGTAATTCTAAAGAGAGAGAGATTGGACTTGTAGTTCTGGCTAAGATGGAAATACATATTATCTACCTATATTTATAC
>NW_027531893.1:5266671-5366778 GCF_008692635.1 Crocuta crocuta
GGAAAATCAAAGATCAAACTGGCAGCAGATTCATTGTTTGGTGACAATCCACTTCCTTGTTCATAGATACACTGCTCTCTTTTCACATAGCAGAAGGGACAGAGGATCTCTATGGGATCTCTTTTACAAGGGCAGATATTCCCATTCATGATGGATCCACCTTCATGACCTAATCATCCCTCAAAGCCCACACCTCCTAGTACCATTACTTTGGAAGTTAGTTTTTAACATATGAAGTTTGGGGGAGCACAAACATTTAATTTATGGCTGTAATTAGGCAGTGACAGATAGTGACCTTTGAGAGAGAGAGGGAAATAGTGGGTTGCGCCCCATAATTACCCTAGCTTATTGTATTAAGGAAGTTTCCACGCACAGAGAAAGGGAGCCCTGGTGAAGCTCAGTGTTCTCCCTGCCCTGAGAGATCAGAACTTGTTGTCCAGGGACCACAGCATCTATTATATTTAGGTCAGAGTATTAGAGAGGAAAGTCAAAACCCAGGAGATAACTTATAGGACTCCTAAATGTGTATCAGCACCTAAAAGAACTGTAAAATATGAAGGCAAGACTGACGGAATTAAAATAAATAAAATTGCATATTTTTCATCTGAATCTCAAAAATCCCTTTCTCAACAGTTGAGAGAATAACTACATAGGATGTCAGCAAGAACAGAGAAGAACTTAACATCAGTCAACCAACTGGATGTGGCCACCCTTTATAGAAAACACTCCAAAACAAAACAATACACATTCTTCAGGAGTCTATGGACCATATACTGAGATTGACTATGTCCTGAACATAAAGATCATAAGAAAACCTCCAAACACTTGGAAACTAAACAACAAACTAGGTACTCTATATGTCAAAGAAGAAATCACAAGATATATATAATATATATTATATACAATACACACATATATATATTATATACATTAACTTATTGAAAGTTATTATGTGTATTACATATATGTACATATATATAATTAAATGTATTATATTCACACACATATATACATTAACTTTTTGAAAATAAACATACAACCTATCAAAACTTGTGAGACACAGTTAAAGCAGTGTCAAGAGGGAAATATAGAGTATTAAGTGCTTTCAATAAAGAAGGGAAAAGTCTAAAAGTAATAATACACACTTCTACTTCAAGAATAGAGAAAGAACAACTAAATAAGTCGAAAGCAAGCAGAAGGCAGGAAATAATCAAGATTGAAGCAAACACCAATGAAATTGAAAACAAAAATAGTAGAGAAAAGCTAGTTCTTTAAAAAGATTTAAAAAAAATGCAAACCTCTAGTAAGAATGACAAGAAGGCAATAGTGACCAATATCAGCATGAAACGAGGTATCATTATAGACACTGAAAATGTTAAAAAAGGATAATAAAGGAATATTATGAACTACTCTGCACACATAAATTTGACAACTTAGATGAAATAGATCAATTCCTCGAGAAGTATAAACCACCACAGTTCACCTGGTATAAAAGAGATGTAACTATTAAGGAAATCTAATTCATAATTTTAACACTCTCCCAGAAGGAAACTACAGGTCCAGATGGCTTCACTAGAGAATTCTACCAATGTTTAAAGAACAATTAACACCAATTCTACACAGTATCTTCCAGAAAATAGAAAAGGATGGAACATAACCCATTTTATTTGATGAAGCCATTATACTCTAACCTCAAAACCAGACAAAGAACAGAAAGACAGACAGACAGAAAGGCCAGCTATAATCTAAAGTCCCTCATGAATATAGATGTAATATAATTAGAAATATATTGGCAAATAGAATTCAGCAGTATATAAAACAATGATAAAGCATGATCTAGTGGGGAATATTTCATTGATGTAACACTATTTCAGTATTCAAAAATAAATCAGTTTAATCCACCACATTCATAGGCCAAAGGGGTAGGGGATGTGTGATTATATCAATTAGTACATGGGAGAGGAAAAAAAAAATATTTGACAAAGTTAAATACCCACCCAGAACTTCAGAAAACTTAGAGGGAATTTCCTTAAATTGATACCATCAGCAAAAAACACCTTTAACTAATACCGTACTTAAGGGTAAAAGACTGATTTCCTTCTGAGATCAGGAACAAAACACTCTGCTATTCAACATATTATGGAAGTTCTAACTAACCCAAAAGGACAAAAAACTAGAAATAAGAGACATATATATTATGAACAAAGAAAGAAAGCTCTCCCTGTTTGTGAATGACATGATTGTCTACGTATAAAATCCCGAGGAATCTACCAAGAAAAAGCATTTTGTTGACTTTAAGTTCAGCAGAATCATAGGATACAAGACTGTATACAAGGGGCGCCTGGGTGGCTTAGTCGGTTAAGCGTCTGACTTTCGCTTAGGTCATGATCTCGCGGTTCGTGGGTTCCAGCCCCGCGTCGGGCTCTGTGCTGACTGCCAGCTCAGAGCCTGGAGCCTGTTTCAGTCTGTGACTCCCTCTCTCTCTGACCCTCCCCTCTCACACTGTCTCTCTCTCTCTGTCTCTCCTAGAAATAAATAAAACATTTAAAAAAAATAAAAAGAAAAGACTGTATACAAAAATCTACTCTATTTTTATATTCTGGCCATAAGCACATTGAACCAAATTTTGACATGCAATACCACTTATAATCACTCAGAATAGTAAAATACTTAAGTGTATGCCTAACAAAACACATGCAAACTTGCATGCTGAAGATGTACAAATGCTGACGAAAGAAAGAAAAGGTCTAAATCAATGGAGAAACATACTGTGTTCATGGATTGAAAGATTCAACATGCAAATTTTCCCCAAATTGATATACAGATTTAATGCAATTCCTATCAAAATCCCAGCAAGACTTTTTTGTATAGATAAGATTATTCTAAAATTTATATGAAAAGGCAAAGAGATTGGAATAGCTAAAATAATTTTTAAAAAGAAGAATAAGGTGGGAGAAATAAGTTCACCCAGTTTCAAGAGTTGTTGTATGGCTCCAGTAAACATTACTTTGTGGTATTTATTGGAGGAGAAACACTCAGATCCATGAAACAGAATAGAGAACACAGAAATTGTAACACACCAGTATGGGCAACTGATTTTTGGCAATAGTGCAAAAGCAAGCCAGTGGAGGAAGGATAATTTAATATCCAAATAACCATAGACAAACAAATAAACAGTAAAACAACTTGACCTAAACTTTACACTTCATAAAAATTTCATTTAAAATGGACCATAGATTAAATGTAAAATATAAAATGATAGACCTTATAACACGAGAAAAAGTTTAGGACCTAAGTCTTGGTGACATGACAGCAGAAAGGAAGATTTGTAAAAGAAAAGAAAATGATAAATTGGACTTCATCAAAATTAAAAAAATCTTTACTCTGTGAACAATCAGTTAACATATCACAAAGATATGTGACAACCTGAGAGGAAATGTTGGCAAATTTGATATCTGATAATGAACTAATACATAAAATATATTTTTAAAAGCCTTAAAAGTCAAAAGTTAAACCAAATCCAATTCGAAAATGGGCAAAATACTTGAAGAGATATTTTACCAAAGAGGAATATATGAATCTAAACAAGTATATGAAAAGATGTTCCACATCTTTAGCTACTAGGAAAATGCAAATTAACATGATGAGCTATCACACTGAATACATATTAGAACAAATAAAAATAAAAATAGGAACAATACCAAAATCTGACAAGGATACAGAAAAACCACCACATATTGATGGTGGGAATATAAAATGTGACAACCCTTCTATAGTTTGGTTGTTTCCTTAAAAATAATGTACATGACCATATGACCAGCAACCACACTTCTAGGTATTTATCTCAGAGAAATGAAAACTTTGCCTCCCCCCAGAAAGAAATTCACAGAGTTGTTCAAAGCAATTTCATAGATGAAGAACAAATTTGTGGTTGTCAGGAGTTAAGGATGGTGAGAGGAAAAGAGGTGGGTAAAACTATAAAGGAGTAACATGAAGGACATCCCTGTGGTGATGAATTAGTTCTGTATTTTTTTTAATGGGTATTTTTTTTGAAAGAGAGACAGACAGAGACAGAGACAGAGAATGAGGGAGAAGCAGAGAGAGAGAGGGGGACAGAGGATCTGAAGCAGGTTCTACACTGACAGCAGCAGTGAGCCTGATGTGGGGCTCCAACTAATGAACTGTGAGATCATAACCTGAACCAAAGTCAGAGGCTCAACTAACTGAGCCACCCAGGTGCCTCAGTTCCATATCTTGATTGTAGTAGTGGTTACACAAATCTACACATGTGATAAAACAATATAAAACTATGCAGATACAGTATATTGGTATTAGTACCTGGTAATGATATTATCCTACAGTATACTGTAAGATATAACCAATGAATTAAGGATGTCACTAGTTGGTTGAAAGGGGTACAGGACCTCTCGGTACAATCTTTGGAACTGTCTCTGAATCTCTAATTATTTTGAAATAAATTATAAATATAACACTTTATTAATTTTTTTTTACATTTATTTATTTTTGAGAGACAAAGCACAAGTGGGGGAAGGGCAGAGAGAAGGAAACAGAATCCAAAGCAGACTCCAGGCTCCAAGCTGTCAGCACAGAGCCTTACCCAGGGCTCGAACTTACAAACTGTGAGAGCATGACTTGAGCCAAAGTTGGACACTCAACCAACTGAGCCATCTAGGAGCCTCTAAAGATAACACTTTAAAAGTGTGTATTATAGGGGCACCTGGGTGGCTCAATTGGTTAAGTGTCTGGCTCTTGATTTTGGCTCAGGTCACGATCTCATAGTTTAGTTTATGGGGTCAATCCCCATGTTGGGCTCTGTGCCATTATTGGAATTCTTTCTTTCCCCTTCTTTCTCTGTTCCTCCCCTGGTACTGTGTGCACACACATGCTCTCTCTCGCTCTCTCTCTCTCCCTCTCTCTCTCTCTCAAAATAAGTAAACAGTAAAAAAAAAAAAGTGTGTATTATAAACCCTAAATCATCTACTAAAAATGACAAAATATAGTAATTGGTAATAAGCCAACAAAGAGGATGAAATGGGATCACACAAATATTCAGTTAATACAAAAGTAGGTGGAAAAAGAGGAAAAGCAGAAACAGAGAACAAATAATACAGATTATAGATTTAAACCTAATCATATTAGTAATCACACTAAATGTGAATAATCCAAATATTCTCAGTTAAAAGATAGAGATTGTTAGAATGAGTAAAACACAAGACCCATTTATAGACTGTCTATAAGAAACACACTTTAAATAAAAGACACAGCTAAGTTAGCTATTAACAAATGAATACACACACACACACACACACACACACACACCATGATAACAGTAATCTAAAGAATAGTGGGATAGCTGTTTTTATCTCACATAAATGCTAGAAAAACAAAAAACAGATACTGGCAGGGATAAGGAAAGTTGTTTCATAATGTTAAAGGGCCACTTACTCAAGAGGACATGACAATCTTAAATGTTTATTCACCTCATAACTTTGAAATGAATGACACTAAAAGAAGAAATGTCACAAAAAGAAATAGCCTGAAATTTCAGTACTAGACTCTTAATAACGAATAGAATAAATAGCCAAAAAGTCATTAAGTATATAAAAATTTGAACAACACTATTAATCAACTTGTTCTAATTAGCAATTATAAAATTATTTACCTCTAAATAGCAGTATGCACATTCTTTTCAAGTGCACAAGGAAAAGTTACCAAAAGAGAGCCTATTCTAGACTGGATTATTAAGAAAACAAACAAAGAAAGAAAATATTCTGCAAATATAGAAGAGGTAAAGTGATAGAGGATATTTTATGACCACAGTGGAATTGAATTAGAGGTAAACGACAGGAAGATAACAGGGAAATTTTCAACACCTTGAACTAAAACAACACTTATAAGTAATCCAAGTGTCAAAGAGAAAATCTAAAGAGAAATCAAAATAGACATTGATCTGAATGAAAAACCACATACAGTGCATCAAATTTTTTGTGGTGTTACAAACAATACTTAAGATAAATGTACAGCATTAAATGCTTTAAAAATTAGAATAATAAAGTCCCAAGTCAGTTACTTCACTTTCTACCTTAAGCGAGTAGAAAAAGAGGAAATTAAACACAGAGTAAATGGATAAAAGAAATAAATATCAGACTGTAAATCAACAAAAAACAGTCCCAAAATCGAAAAGAAAAATCAATAAAACTGGGAGCTAGTTCTTTGAAAAGATCAATAAAGCCAATAAACTTTTGGCCAGATTTAGGAAATAAAGAGAGAAGATGCAGATTAGAATATCAGGAATGAAAGATCTGACATCACTACAGATATTAAAAGGATGATAAAGGACTATTTTGAACAACTTTATGCCATGAAATTCAGACTCTTTGATGAACTGGGCAATTTCCTTGAAAGGCACAGAGAAATTTCATTCAAGAAGTATTAGGTAACCTAAATTTCCTGATATGTATTAAATAAATTGGATTTGTAGTTTAAAATCTTCCTCAAAAGAAACACCAAGAAGTGCCTGGATGGCTCAGTTGGTTGTCTGACTTCATCTCAGGTCATGATCTCACAGTTCTCACAAGCCCCATGTGGGGGCTTGCTTCAGATTCTGTGTCTGTCTGTCTGTCTCTCTCTCTCAAAAGTAAATAAACATTAAAAATTTTTAAAAGAAAACTCCAGGCCCAGATGACTTTACTGGAAATTTTACAAAAACACTCTTATAAAAAATAGAAAAAGAAGAGATGCTTCTATACTCATTCTAAGAGTAAGCTAGCATTTTCCTGATACCAAAACCAAAAACAACAACAAAACTTTACACACACAAAAAAGTTACAGACTAGTATCCCTCATGTTGATTGGTAAAAATTCCAGCCAACATTAGGAAAGCAAATATATATATCACACAAAAAATGGATTTTATTCTAGGATTGTAGACATGCTTTAACATTTGAAAATCAAATTATAGGATTCATCATATTAACAAATTAAACAATGTGAAACCACATGATTATCTATATTAAGATATCAGAAAAGACAATTGACAAAATCTAATATTCATTCTTGATAAAAAATTTTAAGCAAAGTAAGAATAGAGAAGGGGCACCTGGGTGGCTCAGTTGATTAAGTATCTGACTTTGGCTCAGATCATGTTCTCATGGTGAGTTTGAGCTCTGCTTTGGGCTCTCGGCTGTCAGTGCAGAGCCCACTTAGGAGCTTCTGTTCCCCCTCCCCCACTCTTCCCCCTCTGGTTCTCTCTCTCAAAATAAATGAATGCACTTTTTTTTTTAAGTGACAATAGAGGCAAAATTTCTCACTCTCTTAAAAAGCATTTATGAGACATGTAAAGCAATATGCCTAATGGGGAAAAACTGAATGTTATACCCCTAAGATCAGGGACAAGGCCCACGTGTCAGCTGTTATTCTTTTTCACATTGTACTAGAGCTTCTAGATAGTGCAATAAAGCAAGGAAGAGAAATAAAAATGTGTTTGGTTTAAAAGGAAGAAATAATGTTTATTCATATGCAACATGAGAGACTATATAGAAAATTTGTTGTCATCTACAACAAAAAAAGCTACTGGAGTTAATAAATGAGTTTATCAGGCTGTAGGATACAGTATCAATATATAGAAGTTGTATCTGTATATGTTAGTTAAAACTAGGAAATTGAAAGTTTGAAAGGCCATTTTGTATAACATTTAGGAGGTGAGCTACTTAGAGGTACAAATCCGATCAAAGATAATGCAAGTACTAAACTCTATGAAATAGCTGAGGTAAAGAAGACGACGAGAGTCACTTATTAATACTATGTGCATAGTTTGAAAGACTCATTGGTTTTTAAAAACTGTTTGTTTATTTTCAGAGAGAGAGACAGAGCATGAGCCAAGGAAGGCCAGAGGGAGAGGGAGAGAGAGAGAGAGAGAGAAAAAGAGAGAGAATGAGAATCGCAAGCAGACTCCATGCTGTCAGCACGAAACCTGACATGGGGCTCATACTCACTAATTGTGAGATCTTGACCTGAGCCAAAATCAAGAGTCCAATGTTTAACAGACTGAGCCACCTAGGTGTCCTGACTCCTTATTTTTAAATTGCTTGTTCAATTGCCTCCCCCAGTTGTTCAATAGATTCAATGTAGTACCAATCAAATCATAGCGAGGTTTTTTGGAGAAGTTGCCTAACTGATTCTAAAATTCATATTGAAATGCATATGACGTAGATTGCCCAAAATAACTTTGAAAGTATATACTAATTTTCAAATATTATATAACTGAAGGGTATACTAATATGAATGCTAATATGATTTCTAGACTTAATATCATTCCCCAGTAATCAGACAGTGGTGCTATCATTGTCTTATTCAACTTCAGACATTATCAAGTTAATTGAGCTCCTACTTTGGGCTTATCATTGTGCAAAGTGTACACAGTGCAGAAAATATGAATATTGGCAAATATATTTTATGTATCACTAGTACTCACTAGTCCACAAGTGTACAAGGTTTTAGTAACTATAGTAATTGAAACGTTTATGTCTAGCTCTTGGGAACTGCATCTCCCAGCTATCTTCTCCAAGTATTTGGGAGACTCTGGGTAGTGACTATATACAAACTCAAATCTGATCTCTTCCTGTGGAGTTCTACTACCCTGCAGGCATTCTCTCTGCACAAGGTCTCTGAGATATTAGTTTACCTGTGTTCTACTGGACCTCCCCTGCTTCAGGCTACTAGAGAAGGTCCATGTAATGCGCCACGTGGGGGGACTGTTACATGACCTCACTGGGCTGTACTGTGTCACCTGGAGTGTACAAAGCATCGCTGATAGAGTGTTCACAGAATGAATCCTAAAAGTGGCACTTCCAGCATCTTTTTGTGGCTACTCTCCTTGAAATCTCAGACGTTGTCTTGTGTGTGTGTTTGTATATACACTCACACACACATACACACACACACATACAGTTACATATATATATTTACATACACACATATAGGTGTATATATATATATATATATATATATATATATNCTTTTGCACAAGCAAAAACACGTCTTCTAGGCACTGTCCACTTCATGGATATCAACTTCTACAAACAGATTCTTTGGTGTTGTCAGCCTACATGCCCAGATATGTCTGAATCACAATTTACTCTCAGCCCTGACCCACCATCCAAAGTCATTTTCTTCACATAGAACTTTCATAGGCAATCCATACCTTATAGTTTCACAATTGTAAAACTGGTAGAAAACATAACACTCTGTCAATTTCAGCATCATAAGGATTAGGTTGTGTTTGCTAACTTTCTCCCCCTTTAAAAGACATTGTACAAGACTTAGGAAGTGTGACTTAATGAATTTTCACTGTTATTTATTGTGTCATTTTACTGATAACATTTTGTATTAACCGAGCGTGTTTATCTGGTGAAATACTTTTTCTAATGTTATTTTTGATATTAGCTAATAGCATATCAATTAGGCAATAAATAGGCATATTTAATTGAATACCATTATGGGTTCATTACCATGCAGTATGAAAATGCCAGAGATATATAGACCCAACCTTCCTCCCTACTCTCTCCTCCCCCTCCTCCTGCTTCTCTCTCTCCTTTTATCTCTCTATACACACATATACACATATATGCAATATTTATATACATACATACATTATTTGGAATATATACAGTTTAAACACTTTTTTTTTCTTTTTTTTTAATTTTTTTTTTTTTGTTTATTTCTAGGAGAGAGAGAGAGACAGCGTGAGCAGGGGAGGGTCAGAGAGAGAGGGAGTCACAGACTGAAACAGGCTCCAGGCTCTGAGCTGGCAGTCAGCACAGAGCCCGACGCGGGGCTGGAACCCACGAACCGCGAGATCATGACCTAAGCGAAAGTCGGACGCTTAACCGACTAAGCCACCCAGGCGCCCCAAACACTTTTTTTTTTCTTAAAGGAAGCTCTATACCCAACTTAAACCCAAGATCAAGAGTCACTTGCTCTACCCACTGAGCCAGCCAGGTGTCTCATAAAATTGGTTTTGATGTATTAAGAGTTCCCAGAGGTTATAATTACTTATCTTAATTTTTATTCTTCATTGAATAAGATTTTGTTGAATACCTTAAAAATGCAGCAATACACAAGACTGGCAAGGTCTCTGACTTGGTTTCAGGAAGAACATAGACCTCAGAAAATAATGGAGTGAGATAAGTGTTTTTTAAAGGGAAGAATGATGGATCATGACATGGCAGAAATGACAAGAGCAGTTTATCTGGATACTTATGGGAAGTCTGACAAATCTGTCCACAGTTGCTACTGGAAGCCAACATTTACTGAGCAAGTACTAGGGAGGCCATATGGTATTCCAGAGACAAGTTGTGGCCTCAAACACACCTGGATTTGAGTCCTGGGTCTCCTATGAATTAGATGTGAGATCTTGTTTGGCAAGTTGACAATATCTTTTGAATCTGAGTTCCTCATGAATATAGTAAATTTGTAATAGCATCAACCTGATTAGATGAGAGAATGGAGGCACATATAAAGCTTACACAGTGCTTGATTCATAGTGAGCTCTTAATACAGGAGAGTTAGAATTTCCCACAAGAAGTACTAAGTGGATGCAGGCTCTTACTGCTGTTATTATTATTCAAGTGGTTTATATTCATACCCATAAAGTAGGGCTTATATTTTCCCCAGTTTATAGATGAGGACATTGAGGTTCTAGAGAGTTTAAATAACCTGACCATGAACACATACCTAGGAGGCAGCCAAGTTGATGTCACAGCTCCTCTCTTCTTTCAGTGCATTGCATAGCATATTTACTTCCTATATGTTCATCCTCTGGTGTCTCCTAATCAGTATATTGGGGGTAACAAGTCTAAGTGACCTTATTGAATAATGAGCCCACAGAGTTGCAGTGTACAAATTCTTGCTTAAGAATAACAGTGAGTTGGAAAGTTTTCCAGTGTCAACAGAACAGCCTTATGATTAAAATCACTGAAGAATGCAATGTAAAATGTTTTCATTTCCTCTTGCTTTCTGTCTCTCTTGGAATAATAGTCAGCAGGAAACACATTTCTGAAAGACTTCTCTTTCTCTACATCCTCAGAATATAATAAGGACTGAGCTAACTGTCTGGCGGTTGGGAGTTAGTAGACACAGAAATGAAAAGAAGGTGCTCTCAGAGTTTTATGAATTTTTCTCTCTAACATTCTTGGGTTGGAAGGACATCTTTGAAATTGATGTAGGTATTACCCAGGGGCTAACATTAAGATTTCAGTAGAGGTGTATAGGGTTATGATCTTTCTGTTACTGTCAGAACTGCAGCTGTTGTATTTGCATTGAGTAGTGTGCTGGATAAAGCCAAATGGGATCTAGGAGAAGGAAAAAAAAAATAACAAAACCCATTGAATCATGGGCTCTACCAGAGGGCATTTGTTAAAGGTAAATTTATCAATAGCTGTTAAGTCATTTGTATTGAATAATTCTCATAGCCTCACAGCACTTCTTGGTTTTAATAATGGGTCAGAGAGAGGAGCTGGTGATGGATGTGATATTATGGCATTTTGGCACTTAATTGGAACTGAGCTTAAAATAGCAGCAGGAGCTAAAACTGGGCTGGCTCAAGCATAATTTGTGTTTTTAGACTCAAATTTAGCATTTCTTGACATATGTTTCTTGTTATGGTGTTACCAGTAGTTATCAGAGATGGGTAAACATTAAAATTAACTGGTGACCAGAGTATGGTATCTAAAGGTATCCCTTGTCCATTGCTGTAAAAGAGATAAATATAATAATAGACATAGAAAGTCATATCTGCAGTGATGCTGGGACTTAAACATTCATTCATTCAGACATCATTTATTTATGCATTGGGGATATGGTGGTATGTGAGAGATAGGTCTTTGCCTTCATGGACTAATTATTTCGATGGCATCATTTCTAAGTGAAAGTGTTATGGAATCACTAGCTGGATGAAGTACTGCACAAGTAGAGCGCATACCACTACCTCTGTCACCTGAATTGAGAATTTATTTGTCTTGGACTGCAGGAAATGTTTGAAGAAAGCCAATAATAGTGTTTTATTTCTTTAGTCCATTGGTTTTCACTGGCTTGCTACTTAAAATGTATGAGCTGATAAAGCCAGGAGCAGCAATCCTGGGTGTTGAAACTGGACCCTTTACTACCCCATGATTGTATGAAGAATAGGTGATTATCGTAATGCACTTGTTATTATTTTCATAACAAAGCTGTCTCCAACCAGGTATAATCTTAGACTTACATAATTGAATTTTAGATGCTGCTGGTTTATATGGAATTTCCACGGGTGCCAGCATGAGTCCAAGATTTAGCAAACAATATTTTTAATTGAGATTTTATGTCCTTGCCCTCAAATCAAGCACTTTAATAGGATCCCAGTTGGAATAGGTGACTTAGTAACAAGTTACCACTGCTTTCAACATCAGAAAGGTGTTAATTTCTCTAGCTCCTGCTGAGTGTCCATCTACTCCAGTGACCCACTGCCTGCACGTACCATAAAACCAGTGTTTTGAATTCCATTATGTACAAAGTATAGCCTTAGTAATCTGCATATTTCTTGCAAGATGTGCTGGCTCCATTTCACCAGAAAACATTAGGATGGAAAAGTATTAAAAATATTGATTTGTCATCTATAACACTGAAGTGATAGATTGAAATGAAATTTGGATGCACTCCAAACCTCCAATAACTTTGACATTATTGGATGAAATGGAATGATCTCAGTCTAATTAATGTGCTACATCTATGTGAGAGAAGTCAGGAGGATGAAACAACAAATGGGCCACAATTTTTCACCAGTTTTTACATTTTTCAAAAATTGTATAGGATTTTGAGATCTAAGATGACACTCTCCATAGCTAGACCTTGCTGTTAGCTGGCAACTCGTGCTCATTTCCATGTTGGTTCATCTTTCAAAATGAATTAGTACATTCTTGAAGAGGAGGGTGATAGACTCAACTGGACTTCCTAAACTTACTTAGGCTTTTCTGATCATGTTGCCACAGTGTTCTTTATTCCCCTGCTTTAGATGATAATTGATGATTATAATACACACACACACACACACACACACACACACACCCCTTTATGGGAATGTGTTTCATCCATGTCAAGCATCTATCTGGATCTGATAACTTTCTCCATCCCTCCTCACCAGATCACATCCTGATTTTCAGTCTTGTGTGTTGGTGATAAAATCATCATATCTTATTTCTTATATTTTTACTCTCAGTTTTGGAGTAGGACTCTACCTTTTCTTCCAGCCACTATGCCACTATTTTATAGAATTAGGTAAGTTCAGTTTTTATGTTCTCCCAAGAAATCTTTATCTTTCTGTTGGCAATGTGTTTGTAAGCAGTGGATCTGTACCAGTTTAATTTGGTTGCCTTGGACAAGGAAAAATGCACATCTATTTCAGTGTCTTTTGGGGGGTGTTGTGCAAAGTTGAAAATTTATTAAATATTTCAGAGTATCCCAAAAATGCCACAGTAGTGCCATAAAAATACGAATACTAAGCTTAAGTTAATATCACGCATGCTAAAGTATGTAGAGGGATGGTAATAATGGTAATAATGCCTGAAATTTACTTGGGAATGCACCGAAACCAAGAGTTGTTGGATGAATAGAATGATGGATGGCCGGGAAGATCTGGGCTAGAGCAAGTAGAGTAAAATCCTAATAGAGCACAGGTGGTGGGTGTATGAGTGCTTCCTATAAAATTATTTCAACTTTGCTACAGGTTTGAACATTTTCATAATAAAATATTGGGAAAATACAGTACAAAAGTGATCATCCACATTGATAGTTCATTGACTGGATTAAAAAATATGTGCTTGCATCTAGTGTTCACCCTTACACTCAGAGATGCTTGAGGAACCCCATTTGTACCAGAATCCTCTTGCTGTCACCCCACATCTCCCCTTCTATCTCTTGCCTCACATCCCGTTGACTGTTTCCTTCTTCTGTTTGACTTTTTGTCGTAGCAGCCTTGATAGACAGTGCAGTTTGGTCCTCTTCATTGACTCCCGTAAGTAGAAGCAGCAGACCAAAAGGGAGGGAGAGCAATGCATTTCTTATCTCCGTTTTATTCCTCTCATCTCACCCTGAGCCTGTCTGTCACCTCCTCCTCCTCCTCACTCTTTTCTTGTGTCAAAGTTAGTGGAGCAATTCTGGCCTCGTTGGATTTATGCGGCTCAGAGTGAGAGAATGCTGCTGCCACCGAGGTTGCTGTCTGCTCTACATTGATTGAGCTTCCTGGGCTTGAGGGATTTTTGCCGAGCTGAGTTTTGCGGTTGATATGCTCTCGGTCATTTGTCATAAAATCATTCCAACCAAGCTGTTTACTGGTTTGAATGCTTAATTACTAAAGGAGAAGAGAAGAGCTCCTTTTGGAGCTGGGTACTCATTTGGATGCCTTCTACAAGCTCACTTATCATCTGGTACCCAACGATTGCTGGGTAGTTTGCACAACGTACACACCACCCTCCAGAATAAAAAATAATAAAGGCACCCACGAGTTTACCTAAATATTCTGTGATGTGTGTGCACAGATCATTTCACCTCTCACCATCACAGTATTTTCTTTTGAATATAAATTGATCGCAAAACTCAGCACTCAGGCAGCTACAGCTATACAAGTTCTCTGCTCCGGGTTTCAGATCAGAATGTTCACCTGGTTTATTTAGATTAATTTCCAGAAACGCTTTGTCGACTCCTCCCGACTTAATATACTCCATTGGAATTGTGTAATGGTGCTGGATATAATTATCTCCCTGAAAAAAAAAAGTTCATCTAAATTGCAGTCAAATTTATTTGTGAATGCAAAGCCATCTTGGGAATAACATTGCAAAACCTGTAGTCAAGCATTTAGTGTCTGAAGTCCTTTCCTTGTGGTTTATTTATAATTTCAGCTCTTCTTTTCCATGAGGAGAATTAAAATGCTCTTTGTGTACCACCCCCAATTCCCCCTTCTCGACATTAACCCCCACATACAATTTCCTGCCACAAATTGGCCTCAATGATCTTTTGTCATTGGTTGCATTACCATTGAATATTTAGGGAACATGTTTTTATATATGAGATGCTTTGGGAGAGATGAGAGGGAGGGGGAGAGAGAGGCAGAAGGAAAGGGAGGGAGAGAGAGAGAGGAGGGGAATCAGGAAATGGAATGTTTTAATGCCAAAATAACCTGTCAGAACACCTTAAATATTTACCACAGTTTTGATGTTTCATTTATCTCTGTCAGCAGGGCATTGTGTTGTTTCAATTTTTTATCATGGAGCACTATGGCTCTTTTTACTGGAAGGAATTAGAACTTAAAAAAAAAAAACAAACTTTTAATCACTTTGCTGTAAATATAATACTGGAGGATTTTTCTCTTGTGGTGTTACTTTCCCGTTATTAAAAACAACTGCTTGTCACCTTCTTCGAGCTTCTCCCCCTCCCTTCTTTTAACTATTGCCCTTATTCAGGGCTATTATACTTAAAGTAATCTGGATTCTTTCAGAGCTGCCAAAAGGTGAAATTGACTTTTTGAGAATGTATTGCTGAAAACTGCAGCCGATGCACTTTCCCCAAGTAGAAACATCCTGTGTGTTAAGACCGAGAGGGGCAATTTACAGCCAGTTTCAAATTGGTAGCTGAGGTCAATAAGTGCCCACTGCCGCAATCGTATCAGCCTTGTTCAGATGACAGTGCGCAGGGAGGTGCCTCCTAGGCGACTGCCGCTGGGGACTGGGCAACCTCCACTGGCAGCACACTCCCTTTGCAAATTTTCTTTATTTTGGCATTCACAACAGAAATCTTCCCAAATCTAAATTTTTCAATGATTATAAAAAATGTATTAACATTTACATATCAGAAGTTTTATGTAGTAATTATAAGATCCCAGGGCACCTGGGTGTCTCAGTCGGTTAATTGTGCCACTTCTGCTCAGGTTATGACCTCACAGTTCTTGAGTTCGAGCCCCGCGTCCGGCTCTGTGAGGACAGCCCAGAGCCTGGAGCCTGCCTCTGATTCTGTGTCTCTCTTTCTTTCCCCCACCCCCACTCGTGCTCTGCCTCTCTGTGTCTCTCTCAAAAATAAACAAAAACATTAACAAATTAAAAAGAAATTACAACGTCCCAGGTTTATCGGTTCTTTCTCATGTGCTGAGCGCTGTGCTAACTACTTTATGTGAATGATCACACTGAACCTTCCTACCTTTGAAAACACAGTCCAAACTGCTCTTCATGTTACCACTGAGAAAAACCAGAGCTTAGAAAATTTGGTAGACAACCCACTTGAGTACACCTGGATCCATGATTTGAAACTACGTGGTTTAGCTCCCAAGATTGCACTCCTGCCTGTGTCTTGTGAGTTTTGAGAACAAGGATTATTTGGCATTATTGAGATGCTGGAAAGCTACCATCAGCATCAGCCTTCCACTTGCTTTGTTAGTGTAGACTAGAGATAATTTAGTGTAAAATGTCCCAATAAAAATTTTCCCCAAAGCATATGTAAACCACAACATAATAGATTTATCAAAGTAGCAGAATGCTATTATGTTCAAAAGATTAACCAGACTGAAGTTATTTGTCATAGCAACGGGTGCTGTAGTTGACAAATTACAATTGAACCCAGTTTGTAGCAAAATGTTAGGCAGAGCCTTGGCACTGATGAATTGACACAAGAGTCCAGACTGGAATATATCAGAGCAATTTGAATATTCAGAACAGAGTGTAACCGTGTTCCCAAACACCCCCAAAGCCACACCAAGCCACCAGCACCACACATCCTTGATTCTAAAGTGGATCAGTAGCAAGGCACACCATCAGTTGCTAATTTTTTAGTTGAAAAGAAATTCTACATGAAATACTTCCATCAGTTGTCATGGAGCCTGATTTCAAATAATTTAAAACTTGCAGTAGTGGGTAAGAAGTGACATCATCTTGGTAATACAAAAAAGTTAATTCTGGATAATGTATCGTACCCTAATGAGATAAGAAAGCTTTTCCGAATAATGTGTATGGACTGAAAGGTAACCGTTGCTCAGGGAGGAAAAGAGAAAGCACCTGTGCTTGTTTAACCAGAAAATGGATCATTAACTTGTATCTCTCTGGACAATGAGTTGACTGCATTTTCACAAGAATAGTTCCTCTCCTTGCTCCTGGTTAAGGCCTCTGTTAGGAACCAAGGAGCATGGTTAGAGTCTACTCGAAGGAAAGTGAACATGTAGTAAAGTCAGTAGAATTCCATAATACCTATCTCTGTCTTGCCAATTAATTCTCCCCACCACCACCGTCATTTGAAGATCTGCCAGCCCTGTGTGAGCGTGTGCTTTGTAGTTTCTGCCCACCTGATAGCTGCCGTCATTCCCATTGTTGGGGTGTGGGTTCCAGTATTTCTGTTTCTTCTCTCGTGTGCAGGATCTTATTTAGATCCACCACTTTTTTACTTCATCTTTTTGCCTTTTCTTAAATGTAAGCTCCAATCGCAGCCTTTAATAAACTTAACATGCACATTCCCTTTCCTCGATTGAATTTATGTTGAAGAAATAATCAGGAATGTGTGTGCAAAGGTTTGGCTGTGAGGATGTGCATTACCAAGTTGTCCATAATAGCAAAAGCTGAAAACTACCCAGATGGTCTGTAATAGAGAATTGATTAAATCAATTACACTGCACCAGAACCCCCATTCATTTATTTATTCATCATCTAACAAAGGTACTTGTGGAGTTTTGTGAATGTACAGCCTTCATGTTCATGAAAAGTGATACAGTGGAAGAATCGTCAGTGGCACAGAAAAGGCTGGCTAAAGGAAAGTCCAAACTCAGTGTGATCTTATTTTTGCTAAAACAGAAAAGGATAGTAAGAATCTCTTAAGAAAAAAAAAAAATGTGCATACACTAAAGTGGTTAAGTGTTGTTTTCTTTGACTTGTTGGGTCTTTATTCTCTAAATGGCCCATAATGAATGCTTCATGTCTTTAAGCAGAAAACAAATTGCAAACATTTTTAAAAGGCAGTTGATTTGGGAGGCTAGAGGAGAACTTTAGCACTCTGCTAAAATATTTGTTTCTTCTTTTCTGTTACAGATTCAAGTGGAGGGAAAGTCAATATATTTCTTTAATACTTTATTTTTTGAGGTTTAAGTTGTGCAGTTTAAGCCTGCATTTTCAGTTTTAGATTCACAGCACAATTAAGATTTCCCATATATCCCCTGCCCATATAGCCTAGCCCTCCGACCATATTACCAAAATTCCCTACAGACTGCAACATTTGTTGTAATCGAGGCATCTACATTGACATCATCATCGTCCAAAGCCCACAGTTTACATTAGCAATCGTTCTTGGTGTTGTATGCTTTGTGGGTTAGCAAAACCATGTAATGATGTCTGTCCATCATTATACTATCACAGAAAGTATTTTTCCTGCCCTAGAACTCCTGTGTTCTGCCAGTTCACCTCCCCCTACCTCAGTCCTCTTATCCTCACCACAGACCTTTTGACTGTCTCCATACTGTTGCCCTCAAGATGGTTCTAATCTTTTGTTTGTAATTCTTTACTTTTTATTTATTTTTGAGACAGAGAGACAGAGCATGAGCAGAGGAGGGGCAGAGAGAGCAGGAGACACAGAATCTGAAGCAGGCTCCAGGCTCTGAGCTGTCATCATAGAGCCTGATGCTGGGCCTGAAACCACCGATCATGAAATCATGACCTGAGACAAAATCAGATGCCTGACAGACTGAGCCACCCAGGTCCTAGGTGCCCCTAATCTTTTTTTTTTTCTTCCTTAAGACAAGTGGAAGGTTTTGACAAATTCTCTGTCTTTTCACTCTTGCTATTATAACCAGTGATGTTATGAAACCAAGGAAATGCATACATTTGAAAACCATACTTAAAAAAAAAAAACAATGATAACAATAGTCATCTTGGACTGGATGGTATATGACACGTTAGGTAGTAAATGGTCTTGGAAGGAATTATTAGTTTCCTTGACAACTTAGCATTCCATACAGGTCTACATTGGATTTCTACCACCATGGCCTTCTTGACTGATTTAGGTAAAACTAAATAAGATAAATAAGTCATGCATAGAATAGGGAGATTAAATCCTCTTTTCTCAAAGGTTTGTGTTTAGGTTATAAAAATAATTGGAGGGGAGCCATTTAGGTCAAGTCCCAGCCTTGGTGCAAGGTGCAAAGATGACTATAGTCAGTTACTTGCATAGAGGAGAGTCAGATTCCTTCTGGAGATAATGCTAACAGTGTGTGGCCCCTCGAACAGAGCTGCTTTAAGCCACACCACCCTTCAAGATTTGATTTTAATGCATATATATGTCTTCGTGACTCTCTCTCCACCTAAAAGTTGACTTGGCATCTTTCCAATTAAAAGAAAATACCAAGCAGAGCATTAAAGTTTACAGCTTCACATGTTTGAATTAAATTATTTATTGATTAGTTAGCGGTTATTATTAAAAATCAGCACAACCACATCTGACAATGTCTTAAAAATATTCATCATGATGACTTTGATCAAATCATAAATGGTGGATCGGCACTTTATTTTAGAGGTAAAGGAGGCAAATGAGCAATAAATTGGCAGCCTAGGTAATTGGGGGGAAACTAATCTATTAATCAGTCCCAAGAGCTGGGTGATTCAGAGAACTGACATTGGAATAATTGGTCAAAAAATTTTTGTCTGAAAAGATCATTTATGTATGTTCGAGAAAATATTCTATAGCAGGCTCAGTTTCAGCATTTACCTGTCTTATACTAAATTGGGTTTACTTTTCAAGTGTATGCATAAGGTGATGGTTTTCTTCTCATATTTCCACTACTATTTTACTATCCATATGCTAATCACTCAGAGCACTGATAACTTTCCTTATAAGCAGATACTTCCTTTCCCACCCAAGTCCCACCTCACCCCCACCTCTGGACTGAAGCTCATTTATCTCTGAGTTTTATTTTCAACCACAGGCCACTAACTCCTTCCCATCTCGTCTCTCCCTCAAGCTCTACAATTCTCATAGCCACTAAGATGCAGCATTGTGTAGAAGTTAAAAGGAGAGCTTTGGAGCCTGAAGCCCAAACCTGGTTTTGTCTCCTGTTAGCCAGGCAACCTTGAGAAAGTAACTTAGCTTTCTGGACATCTCTGTTCTCCTCTGTAAATTGTGGGTCACAATAAATAAAAGTTGCATTGAGTTCTAGTTAGAATTAGATAAAGTAACACTAAAAAAACAATTTGCAAGGAAGCTACTACACAGTGATGGATTATACTTTTATTGCTGTTTGGAATCCTGATTTCTAATAGAAATGCTGAACTTTTATCCTCAGTAAACTGGCAATTTGTTAGTATTGTGTTTTGCATCACAAATATCTAGCTAGCCTTACTAATGCCTTTGAAGGTAAATATTAGTTAATAGTTCTTAAATGAACATAATGCCGTAGACAATGGAACTGTAAGTCACTTCACCATAAAAACATAAGAAATGGTTTGGATTTTTGGATTAAGTAATGGCTTACCAGTATAGCCTCTTGCAAATTACCCTCTTAGAATAACTTTAAGGATTGAAATCCTAGGCTGCCATATTCAGTTCTCTTCAAAGAATCTTATAGGTAAAAGAAACTGTAAAAATCATCTCACCAAGCTTCAGTCTCCATGCCAGAGCTTCAATCAACTTCATATTAAATAATATATTTCGGGTTTTTGTGATTTGTCACATGGTAGGTTGGAGTCTAGAGATGCAAAATGAGTAAGAAACAGATGGTGACCTCATGGGACGAGTTAGGTAGACACACAAGTAAACAAGCTATTGCAAAGGAAAAACCATGTGTTGCCAAGGGTCACAGCTGCCATGAAAAGATAGAGAAGAGTACACCTTCTTGCCTGGGATGGGTGTGAAGTGAGTCTAAGAAAAAAAATTCCTGAATAAAAGTGACATCTAAGTGGAAACCTTAAGGACAAGTAGGAGTTTGCCAAAGAAGACGGGGGAAGAGGGGAAAAATAGTTCTTTAGTGGACACAGATGTGCCAATAGGAAGGGTCGGATACTCTGTCCACACTCACCCAACAGGTATTTATTGAGGCCCTAAAGTATGCCAGGACTGTGTTTGGGGGACTTACCGATATGTCCTATCAGTCTCTCCTCCACCACTAAATTGAACTTATTGGGGGCAGAAACTCTTCTTTTTATCTTTGTTAATCTAAAGCCCTCAGCTCAATGTTTATCACATGGAAATGTTCAGTAACTGTTAGTTGAAGAAATGAATTAATCAATAGATGGTTTATCACAATTGGCTCTTGTTAGTGAGAAGTGAAGTCATTGGTAAAACCATTGACCCAGATGGGGGTCTGGAGTAGAGCAGCACATCGCTGGTGATCACTCTCTGGATGGAGAACAATCAGTTCAATCAACAGACTTTGACACAGCCATTCAACCAGCAAACAGTATCCTTATCTATCCCTAACACCTCCCTTATTCATGGAAGTTTTACACATAAAATGGCAGATACAGGATTTCTGGCCTCTCCTGTAGCCTGATTGACTTGGGACTCTAGCAACAGAAGAAATGGGTTTAGCTTGGGATAACTTTCTTAGTAAACAAACTATAGTTGACCGCTAGTGATCAATGGCCATTTTGTGTTTCAGTGTCTTCCCAGTCATGTATTTCACTTTCTTTTCTGTTCTTCATCCTAGTATCAGGTCTATTTTATTTTATTTTTTTTTAATGTTTTATTTATTTCTAGGAGAGAGAGAGAGACAGCGTGAACAGGGGAGGGTCAGAGAGAGAGGGAGTCACAGACTGAAACAGGCTCCAGGCTCTGAGCTGGCAGCCAGCACAGAGCCCGACGCGGGGCTCGAACCCACGAACCGCGAGATCATGACCTAAGCGAAAGTCGGACACTTAACTGACTAAGCCACCCAGGCGCCCCTATCAGGTCTATTTTAGAGACTACTTTTTATTGGAATATTTCCCCATTTTAGCCTGGCAGTACCTTTATCATTTTAGAAACACCTGACAGATTGCAAGCAGATATTAAATGTTTAAATGTGTGTATACCAAAATGTATGAGAATAACAAATTATCTTTTGACATATTTTAAAAATATCTTTGGAAATTTGTGCATTTAATTGGTATATTTGAGTAACTGGTATGTGAAAGAACCTATGCTAAGTGTTGGGATGCATCCTATGATTCCAAATATTAATGAGAATTGAACAAAGATGAATCTGAAAGTTTCTTTACAGTGACCATCAGAAGAAGGAGGTAGCAGGACGCTGTGAAGGATGATAAACTATACTGAGTTTACCTTATCAATCACTCATAATGGGATCTGAAATGTATGTGCATCTTTCCTGCCTCCCAGCCTTGGTATTGGAGAGAGAAAGGTGGGAGTTCTTTAGTCAGCCTAAGTTCTGGCTCTGCTAAAAGTCCTACCTGGGAGCATCTTATCTCTTCATCTTATTTTTATGGACCTATAGTACAAATTAAGCAGGCCACGAGAGCATTTGAGGTCACCTCATTTTGTCCTGGCTGTGCACAAATGGTCTAGCACAGCAGTTTTGGAAATGTCCCACCCTAGAGGCAAAACTCAAAATACTTTCTCTAAGTCCTGTTTCCTAATAGGAAAGGCACCCAACTAACACCTGATGATCTATGAGTTCTGTTTCTGGCAGGAAGGGCAGGGCAGCTTCGTGAGCACAATCCTGCAGTCTTTATTCAAACTTTCTTTCTCTGCCCATTCATCCCACAAATATTTATTAGATGTCCACTCAGCATTGGGGCAACAATAGGAAGTGGAACAGGCATGGTCCCTGCCCCCATGGAACTTATTTTCCCCTTGGAAATGGCAAGGGGGAAAAGGGTAAACAAAATAATTAGAGATTAGAAGTATTATACATAAATGAAGAGGATATGTATTGGAGAATAATGTGTGTCAGGTAAGGTGATCAGAGCATGTCTTCTGGTGATAGGAAGTTTATGCAGAGGCATGTAGCATGAGAAGAGGTCCAGGACTTGCACTCAAGGCTGATAGAAGGGCAAGTACAAAGATTCTGCAGCTCAGAATTACACCTATAGTGGTAAAACACGGAGAGTAGGGAGGTGACACAGAATGCTGGAGGGGCATGCAGAGACCCAAGCTTTTGGACTTTGTTCCAAGTATCACATAAACTCCAACTCAGCTTTGCACACAGCAAAATTCATTCTGTCAACCACTGGAAATGAAATATAAAACAAGAATTACTTGTCAGAAATCTGTGTGTAATTATTTCTCATTATTGCCAAAGTTTGGATGGAAGAAAAGGAAACAAAGAAATAGAGCGTTTCAATGCAACTAGCATTTGATTTAGTTAACCTCTCATCATGTTTGCTTTTGTATATGTTGTCTCCTTCTGACAGAGAAAAGAAAGAATTCTTCCTTTCTATTTTTCTTTTTTTGTGTTCAGAGAAAAGCATAGCTTTTCTTACCTGAGCATTTGTTTTTCTTCTCTTTTTAATCATAACGGTTATCATAGCCTCTATGGCCTGTAGGGACTTTTTATGGTCACTTCTCCTTTCCTATCCCAGTCAAATGTCCTCTCTGCTTTGTTTTGTTTTATTTTATTTTATTCTACATTTTTTTTAATTTGGTATGTGTGTTGGGAGGAAGATTCTAGAATAGCACAGTGTAAAGCCTAAAGTACCCACTAACCACATGTGACTGCTGAGCATTTGAACTCAAGCTAGTGCTACCAAGGGTCTGAATTTTAAATGTTATCTAATTTTGATTACTTCAATTTAAATGTCCACCTGTGGCGAGTAGCTATGATCGGGGAAAGCACAGCTCTAGAGCCTCTTTTGAATGTTCTACTGGTGTTTCAGCAGAATTCACAACTGAAATCCACACAAATGGTGGTCTTCATGAAGGATTTGGGTTAGCACAAATCAATTCTTCTCATGATAAGAACTTTTTACGAAGTAATTCTTGTTTTCATTTTTCCAGCATCCTTTCCTTCATCCTCTGGTTGTACAACTCTCCTTTCCTTAGGGAACTACCTCATTCCCATTACTCCCCCTTCCCCACCCTCCGTGCTTGCAGGGCACTGACTCTGTGGTAGTCCTAGAGTTGGGTGTGTTACCTAATTGTGCCCAATTAGCAAAGCTCTATCTCCCAGTCATAAGGATTGGCTAGGAGATGAGCATGTGACCCAAGTCCACCCAATGAGACTCCGTCTTAGAAGAATTGTTGAAACTGTTGGTAATCAATCCAGTGTGTTGAGATGGGAATTATTGGTTGTTTCTGAGCTCCTCTGAAGACTGAGTGCCCAGCTCCTAAAACTATCTCAGCCAAAATCCAGTTATCCTTACATTTTTAACTCAAAGGAACCATGACATTTCTTTTTTTTCTTAAGCTAGTTTGAATGTTTTTTTTTAACGCCCTCTGAAAAAGCTCTGATGAATAAAATAAATGATGGCAGTATACAGCAAGTAGTATGACATTCATGAGAAAATAAGTTTCTTAAGTTCCACAGTAGTGATGTGTAAGGAATTATGCTAGGGCACTGGACATGGGCAGCGGTACAGACAGTGGAAAATAATATTGTCAAGGAGCTAATGGATTTTCTTCCTTAGTTATTTAGGTGAAATGTGAATCTGCCAACAAAGGGTGTTACATTTGCTTTCTACAAAGATTGAAAATGCTACAACCCCATCACTGATGAAAATTAAGCTGGGGTGAAGATTGAGATCAGAATAAGCTACTATTGGAATTAAAGCAAAACAAAACAACAACCAGAGTAAGCAAAGTGAAGATGTTTTTAAAACAGTGTAGATGTTATTCTGGATCTGCCTAAGTGGGACAGGAGAGGTAAACTCTTTTAGAAAAGGAGGTCAGTTACTATCAAAATATTCTCCAATATTGCTTCATTTTAGTCTTCTGAGAGGGATATTGAATGAGTGATTGTGAATGTGTGTGTGTGTGTGTGTGTGTGTACATGCATATGCATTTTTGTGGTTTTCTGGCCCATCTCCCTGTCACTGGGTCATGGTTCCTTGGTCATTGCTGGGTACTGGCACACTGGCTCAGCGATAATTGCTAAATTAAACCCCCAAGTGACCCTCAGGAGTTTTGTCTTTAATATGAAATAAATATGTGTGTTTGTCAAGCAGTCATCTGCCTGCCCTTGGCCCACTTTCAGAAGGCCGGGAGTCCGCTTTCTGAAATGCTTCAAGTTCTGTCTTGTATTGGCACTATCATTAAAAATTAGCTGTAAATGGAAGTGTTAACATATTTCCCATCATTTATCTGTGCCTGAAACATACCTTACCGTGGCCAGCCATAATTCAAAGTTTGGAGCATGAGAGACTACTGGAGGATTCCACAGTGGTACAGGCTCTAGTCTTTTCCCTGTTAGTGGCCACTCAAGTTCTCAGAAGCCCTGAGCCTAGTGTTCTAGCATCTAGAGTGGAAACCCAAGATGCACTGTCCTCCTGACCAGGCGTGAGGGCTGCGGGGCGCAGCGTTACTGCATTCCTTCCCTGCTCTCTTATGGGGCAAGGCATCTCAGGAGCAAGTCTGTTTCTTTTAATTTATTTTTTTATTAAAAAAAAATTAATGCTTTTCTTTATTTTTGAGAGACAGAGAGACAGAGCATGAGCATGGGAGCGGCAGAGGGAGGGAAGCAACAGAATCTGAAGGAGGCTCCGGGCTCCACACTGTCAGCGCAGAGTCCAACTCAGGGCTCAAACTCACAAACAGTGAGATCATGGCCTGGGCCGAAGTCAGATGCTTAACCTACTGAGCCGCCAAGGCCCCCCAGGACTGAGTCTATTTGTAACTTGTAAGTTGGTTTTTCTCAAGGAGTGTCTTTCCTGATTTAATCCACAATGGTCCTTCAGGATACATACTGAACTGTTAGCAGCACATGTTCCTGGAGCCTCGAATAGGATTGCAGAAAGAGAGAAAATGGGGAGTTCATTTTACTGTTTTTTTTTTCTTAACAATAAGACTTTGCGATTTTTAAAACAATGAAGAGTGTTATTTAAAAGCATTTTCAAAGTTTTTCCCCCTCCTAAGGTGGATGGTTTAATTTTTTTCCTTTAAAAATACAAATGTAATTTTTCCAAGAAAATGAAATGTGCGTAGAAAGATAAAACTCTGCTTCCATCCCGCATGAGCCTTTTAAATGTTCATCCCCTTCTGGAACAATCTTTTTTATAAGTAGTATCCATTTTCTATATATTGACAAGAACATTTAGAGGTAGTGGGCATATCTGAAAGAAAAGGATAGATGAGTACCTGTGTTCATACATATTTATTGAATAAATGTGTGCAAACACAGATAACATTTTGTTTAAATATGGTTTTTCTCAATATAGTACATGTGTAGATAAATATGTATATGTATAGATATATACATGCACATACATGTATCCCTATATGCACAAATGTATATGCATTATGTTTTTTTCTTTTTCCATTTAGATCATGATTGTTTTCCATGTTGTACACATTCATCTAAAACAGTCTAGCAACAGCCCGACGTTCAGTAGTATGCATGGTTGTGTCTAAATAGTTCTCTCAATCCTGTTAATGAACATTGGACTTTTTTCCATTTTTGCCTGTTGCTGACATTGCTACAGCAGCATTCTGGTTCGTACTGCATGAGTCCTCTATGGTATCCCCAATTTATGACGATTGCTTCTGACTTACAGTTATCAGTGGATATTCCGTGGTTGTCTATGCTAATAGCCCTCCTGAAAGGAAGTTCATGTGGTCTGGTCTCTGCTGATGATCTGCGATTTGTGTGCTAACGTAACAAAGGGATGAATGTTTTTTTAATGCATCTACAGATAATGGGAAATGTCTGGCCAGGAATGATGCTGCAAAACACATTCTGAGGATGGTCACCGCGAGTTTGAAGATGATTTCTTTGGAGTGACTTGAAATCAAAGTTCAAGTTTCTTTCTCATAAGTCTGTTATTTGGAGGGAGGTTTCATGAAACATTCCTTATTTATCTTATGCCTTCTGGGCACAGGCCTTTTATGAGATGGGTATTTTTAAAGAACAACTTTATTCTTGCAAAAGTTGACAGGACTTTTAATGAGGAAAGAAATTAGAAACCAGAGCTGGAGGCAACATGGTTAGTAAAAAGAAAAGGGACACAAGGGACAGAAAAATCCAGTTTAAATGCTCTTTAAAATGATTGTTACTGCAATTATTCTTGTATATATCTACTCATAGTTTTAGGTGAGGAAAACAGGGCAGCTCTTGGCTTTTCTTTTCAGGTAAATGATTGTCACCTCTGTACATGCCCCTTATTTTACTTAAACTTGAATAATTCCTGTATCAATTGAAATTGTGCAAATAAAATAATGTGTTGAATGTTCTAGAACAATGGTTGGCAAACCATGGCCTTTGGGATAAATCCAGCCCACCGGCTTCTTTTTTGTAATGAAATTATACTGTAATGCAGCCATATCCTTTCCCGTATGGATTGCATGGGCAGGCTGATTTGGACCACAATGCCAGAAAGAAATAGTAACACAGCCCCTCCAAACCTATGTTTTTACTATCTGGACCTTGACAGAAAAAGTTTGTCTATCTAGACAAATCTCACATGTGAGGGGGGGAAATCAGTCCCTAATCTTTCCCTCCCTGACAGCAAAATGCAAATGAGAGAAGGTGCAAGACTGAGACACATGTGCTCAATTCTTTCTCCTGTCTCCCTGGCCAAGGAAGTTATTCTATCTTTAACAGGAAGCGAATGAGCACAGGACACAGGCCTGATTCTGAATAGTAGGACTGAATCTACAACAGATAGTGCAGCAAAGTTACTAGTGATCTAGAAAACATGTAGTTAGGTCTGGGAAGTACCTCCTCTTATGGGCTGAATTGTGTCCCCCCATAATTCCTCTGTTGAAGCACTAACCCCCAGCACCTCCAAATGTGACTGTATTCAGAGATGAGGTCTTTAAAAGGTAATTAAGTTAAAATCAGGTCACTAGGATGGGCCCTAATCCAGTATGACTGGTGTCCTTATAAAAAGAGATCAGGGCATAGGCGCACACACAGAGAAAACCATGTCACTTCTCAGGGAGAAGGCTGCAAGCCAAAGAGAGAGGCTCAGGACAAAAGCAAACCTTCCCCTTACCTTGATCTCAGACTTTTGACCTCCCCACACTGGGAAGATGCATGTCTGTCGTTTAAGGCCCCCAGTCTGTGGTACTTTGTTCAGGCAGTTGGAACACACTATTGCCCCCTGCTTAAGTCTAGCACGCTGCCTTTGTAGGTAGCATGTAACTTTTCTCTCAACGCACTGGTCTTTCTCTTCCTCCCCTCCACTGACTTCCCTCTTAGACATTCGATGTTCTTTGAAGATGGTAGAAGGTGTAAACCCCACACTGAGCAATGTGTATAACGTCCATATAGGATCGTCGGAATAATTGAAGTGAAAAGAGTTCTGTCAGCCATTAGATCTGTCAGTAAATTTCTGCTAAGTACACTCTGGAAAAATTCTTAGGTGCTGCATGATTTCTGGGGCACGGACTTTGGGTTTCCTGAGGGCCAGGTCTTCCGTTCAATGCCGTTAACTTCCCCAAGTTTTCAGCCTATGGGTGGTGCTCGCGTGGGCACAGAGTAATGAATGATGGATGGAAGGACGGTGGGCCTCCCAGGTAGAAGCAGGCTGGTGGGAAGCTTTCTTTAATATCATATTTTATATACAGCTGTGGGTCAGGGCAGGCTGTGGGTATGCAGTGCCTGACCCTAGTGCGAGGGGGCAGATCGATCGTGCTGAAACAGTGCGCCGTCCAAATGATTTATTTATGCAGCAAGGCCTCTGCCAGCTTCTTTGGAGGTGAGCACAGGTGGGTTTGGGCGTGTGTGAGGGTGCGCACGCGCGCTTATGGGCCTGCAAGTGTACGTGTGCGCGCGCATGCGTGTCCTCCCATGATCCTCCCAGTTTCAACTGAGCCTATAATTAGCTCCTCAGAGACCAGATAATTACACTTTGCTTTTTCTACCTGTAAATGCGCATTTGGCTTTCTGATTTCTTGTTAATTTGCTAGCTTTAAACCACCCGGTATTGCGCTTTTGGCAAAATATCAAGTTATCAGAACAAAGAATGGCACTCTGGGAAGACAGTTGAAAGGTTTGAGTCTGTGTGGGGGAGACTGGCCATTGTTTCCTGCCTAAATTTGAGGAGAGGCTTTTGAGGGATTATTTTTGAACATATCTGCTGTATCCTTTCCCAACTAAAAAGATGCCTTTCCAAGAAAATATCAGAATGTAGTAGTCATTATGTCTGGACATTTCAAATCTGGTAGAGTACATGGCATAACAAATTGAACTCTTGAATTCTGTGGTAGAGATCAAAATCCACACCTAGGACCTTAAAAAAATTGATTCCTGAACCAGAGTAAGTATATAGGTCAATTTTGTCTCTGCCACTGAATGTGAACTCTGATAGTTTTGCTTCTTGATGTCAGTCTAGGAACGTTCAAATATTTTATTTATTTGTTTGTTTGTTAAATGTTTGTTTATTTTCGAGAGAGAGAGAGAGAGAGAGGCAGAGAGAGACAGGGAGACAGAGAATCCCAAGCAGGCTCCAGGCTCTGAGCTGTCAGCACAGAGCCCTACACCAGGCTCTAACTCACAAATGGTGAGATCATGACCTGAGCTGAAATCAGGAATTGGATTCTTAACCAACTGAGCCACTTAGTTACCCCTATTCTTTTTTAAATTTATTTTTGAGAGAGAGAGAGAGAGAGAGAGAGAGAGAGAGACAGAGGGGCAAGGAGAGGAGCAGAGAGAAAGAGGGAGTGGGAGAATCTAAAGCAAGCTCCACACTGTCAGCCCAGAACCTGATCTGGGGCTCAAACTGATGAACCATGAGAACATGACCTAAGCCCAAGTTAGACTTTTAACTAGCTGAGCCACCCAGGTGCCCCTCAAAGAATTGTTTTTAAAAGAGAAGAACAAAATTCCAATATATTAATAATTATACTCTAAATCAGCTAATGTCCAATAGAACTTTCTGCAATAATGGCAACGTTTTATATCTGTGCTTTTCAGTATATAACCACGAGCCTCACCTGGGCATTTGAAATGTGGTTTGTGAAACTAAGGACCTGCATCTTTTATTTTATTTCATTTTGATTAATAGAAGGTTAAACACCACCACTGAGTAGTGACTATTGTATTGGATAACATAGCTCTATATGGCCTGATCCCATCTGTTAAAAAAAAGTGTAAATATGTATGTTTATTATTCATGTATATATTCATACGATGTTGTATTTACAAGTATAGACAAAAGCCTCTAAAGATAAATATCAAACCTTTCAGGTTGAGATTAGAAAGGTGTAAAGAGAGGATTTTCACATTTTTATTTGCCACAGAGAGGAGGAAACTAATGGGGTTAAAAAATCAGTCGAATAAGGGGTGATTGGGTGGCTTAGGCCATTAAGCCTCTGACTTCGGCTCAGGTCATGATCACAGTTTGTGGGTTCAAGCCCCGTGTCGGGCTCTGTGCTGACAGCTCAGAGCCTGGAGCCTGCTTTGGATTCTGTGTCTCCCTCTCTCTGCATACCATCCTCCCTGCCCCCACCACTCAGGCTTTGTCTCTCTCTGTCTCTCAAAAATGAATGAATGTTAAAAAAAATCAGTGGAATAAATTACTTGAGATTAATTATATCACAGAGCCAATAGGGTCTAGCCCCCTCCTCTTTTTCACCTGGGAAGTGAAGGATGGAGGACTATGACAGATTATCTCTGTAATCCAGGCAGCCCCCCTTCTTTCCCCAGTCACTGCAGAGGACATGAATTTGGGGCCTCAGTCATACAGTCCTTGTGTTTTGTGCAGTCAGCACCTAAATAATCATTTTAGAGGCTTTCAAGTCTGTGAACCTGAAAGCAGAGAACAGTGAGGGAGGAGGAAGGTACATAAACAAATGCATGAGCCACAGTCAGTCTCTGAAACAAAATCCATGTGTTTTATGAAAATCCCTCATTTGAGAAAGCCATTTGCAAAGCCCCCAGTCTTCGCTTGGCTGGTAAATGGCAGTGAATGCCTCTTTCTAAGTCTCCTGTGAATGACAGCAAAATTTCTAACCAGGGATGTGTTTACAGGTTTGTGGATTCCAAATTTTAACACAGCCACACATTTTTTTTTTCTACTTTATGGAAAAGAAGGCAACACTTTACTTTCTTGGAGTGTTGGTTTTTAAACATTAAGGTGGAAAGAAATAAAGAAAATGAGGGGGGAAAGGAGTACAGAAAAGAATTCACTAAGGAAAAGAATGAAATTTAAAATGCATATAGAATTAACACACATAAAAACAGATCCACCAGACGCACAGAACTCGCCCATATCTCATCCAGGGGTTACACGGTTGCTGGGTGATTTGGAGATTGGACAGCCCCTCTGGGTGGGCAGAGTTTTCTTTACCGTGTCAAATCAGTATGTCATCTTTACATTCCTGAGTTATTACAATGGCAGCAGTGTTCTAGAGCTTTGCATATCTTTTGAGACTTAGTGCTTTCCTGTGACTAAGCCACACTAGGGTGCTAAACCTTTCTGTGCAGATGAAATCAAATTAGAAGTTAAATTTGTTACTGCAACAGGTTACCACCTGGGACTAGGAGTGGCTTGCATTACACACACACACACACACACACACACACACACACACACACACACACACACACTGCTAGCATTATGAAATGAACAAGGCATGCAGCGCAGTTTAGTTTCAACAAATATTAGTTTTTAAAGGGAGACATACAACTGTCTTTGTAGAGTTCCTGAATTCTCTCCAAGGTTAAAACTAATTTATGTGATTTTGATGCAATTGTAATAAAAGTGAAGAAACAGATATTCTCCTCTAATGGACAGCACATTGATCTGAAAGACACCTGAAGGCCGAGATTCTGCATTAAGCATGCTATCTCCTCAATTTAGTAAAATGCTAGACTTATAGTAAGCAGTTTTCTGTGCTATATGCCAGATATTTATTTCCCTATATTCTGATCCTCAAAAAATTATATGATATGCCCAAAAATAGGAAATTATTTTTTTTAATTTTTAAATGTTTTATTTATCTTTGAGAGGGAGACAGATAGAGCACAAGTCAGGGAGGGTCAGAGAGAGAGACACACACAGAATCAGAAGCGAGCTCCAGCCTCTGAGCTGTCAACACAGATTCTGTCACAGAGCTCGAACTTGTGAACTGTGAGATCATGACCTGAGCCGAAGTTGGATGCTTTACCGACCGAGCCACCCAGGTACCCCAAGAAAAGAGGAAATTGTAATGTACACTCTAGCATTGCTTTTTAAAAAAAAGTAGTAATTGATTAGCATGTGAACACATGAACAAATTATTTGCCTCCTATATCTAGTGAATAGTATTTAGTAATAGTATTTACCATGTCCTTGAGAAGAACTGGGGGTAGGGAGGAGGCCAGAAGATAAACAAAGAGACAAAAACCCTAGGTATCAGTTTTCAGCTACATGTAAACTCAACTTATTTTTTAACGGTTTTATTAGGAAGGCTTCTGTATTCTATTTTGTAATCCATTTCCCTGAGGCAACTTTAGACCTTGCAGGTCTGTTTGCAATTCCTATTGGATTAGAGGAAAAAAAAAAAAGAAAGAAAGAAAGAAAGAAAGGAGAGAATAATGGAAATTCCACGAGTTATTCAGTTTTTTTTTTAAAAAAAATCAGTTTCTCGCCCTGACAGTTTCTTAAATCTGTAGACCTTGATGTTTTAATCTCATGCATTCTGATAGAGCTTGATATTCATAACTGGTGGATTTGATAAATTTTTAACCAGAAAGTTGGATATGATGAGAAAACACAAGGGGAGGTTTGTATTTTGCACCTTCTAGTGGAGGCTTCCCATTTCATTTGCACTAAGAGTATTCCTGGGAGGTGTCAGAGCTGCCCAAACCTGACTTCTATCCATATTGAAATGGCTTCGTCCGAGCTTTCCAAAGTTCCAATTTCAGTGCTGGTGGTTATATGTATGCGTGAACAGCAGAATAAATATCAGTTTAAAACTCATATAAATATACATTTATGCTCCATGTGTGAACTCATAACGTGTGGGATAAATCTTGTCATTTCAACACAAGTGGAGTAACACATGGATTGAAAGCAGGATGCTCTGTTGAGAAAGCATGTTATGGATTCACGGTGCAAAGTTATACACTGATGGTTTCATGAGAATTGAATTCTGAAGATCAAGCAAACAATCAATGATAACAATTCAGCCTCTCTAATCATTTTCGTAAGTAAATAAAAATATTAATTGTGTCTCAGGATTATCTTCCAGTGCTTTATTATAGAAAATAACAAAGTAGAGATATCAAAGTAGAGAATTGTTAAATGAGCTCTTGTGTACTTCAGTAATTGTTAACTCACGACCAACTGTATTTCATCTCTTGCCCCTCCTTATTTATTCCACATTCCTGGAGTGATTTGAAGTCACCTTTCCTAACATCACCAAAGCACACTACCTAGTCAAGGCCAGACACCATATATTCCATCCATAAATGTTTCAGTATGTACCTCGAAAAGAGCAGGTCCACTTTCTAAATGTGGTCACACCTAGCCCTGCAATACTGGTATTGATTCCCTGAGACAACTAAATACTTGGTCAGTGATCGCCTTTTCTCAATCATCTTACATATTCGTAGAGTTGATTTACTTGAATTGAAACCCAGATGAGGTCTACAGAGACAATTAGTTGATATGCCTAAATTTCTTTAGTTTATATCTCCCCCATTCATACTTTTCTCTTTTTTCTTGCAATTTGTTTAGTTGGATTAAACTGTCTTCTGGAGACATTTTTAAAACAGCATTATAAGTGTGCCTTCTTTTCTCTTCTTTACCTGAAACAGGAAATTAACCTGATAAGTAATTGATTGATCCAGTGACACCCATCATTCTGTTCCATCAGTGAATATCAGCAGCAATTTGATATTGATATCAATCGTGTATGTGTGTGTGTGTGTGTGTATCTATCTATTCCACTTTTTAAGGACAATAACTAGAAGTTGAGAGAACTGTCCAAGAGAGTCCTAAGTTAAGGTAGGCCAGAGTTACTGTCACCTAGGGCTCTCCTGAAGTTACTTGAAAAATAGCACAAGCAATATTTCTTAACTGCTTGGATGGGGAATTTTCTTTCATGGATAAACTATGGCTGCCATTGACATTGATTTTTTTTTTATTTTTATTTTTTTGCACTTCTGAGTGAAGTAAATATGGGCATTTCACATAAAATATATTACTCTTCTGAAATATAGGATGTGACTTTAGAAAGTGGTCATGGTTACCCCCAAAGTATTCATTATTACGTATGGTATTATATTTCATTCCTGAGCTAAGAGCTTTACCAGGTCTGATTTCTTCTTGAGGATAATAGCAAACGTGGGTGTCTAGACAAGTCCCTCAACTGCCTTCCTAACTCCTATAAGAGTTGATGCGAAACCAAACAATGGATGGTGGGCCATAAGGCACCTCATTTCTCAAGCCATCTCTGTGGTCTGGGAAATTGTCCACCATCTTGCGTACTGAGCTTTGAGGGAGTGGGGTTGATAGACACGGAGGTGATCAGTGTTCCAGGCTGTGCATAAGTGCATTGACCTTTAGCAAGAATCTAGGCCAGACAGTTGGTGCTGAGAGCCACTTGGGTCTCTACAATGTCTTCCTTTCCTAACATCACCAAAGCACACTACATAGTATTTCTTGTCACCACTTAAAGAACCACCTTAAAAATGTAGAAGCACATTTTCCACTAACTGCTATTTTTAAAATTTATTTCCAAATAAATAATATCAATCAAAAAACACTTCTCAAAGGCCTATTTTGTTCCATATTAGTACTTTTAGAAGGTGCCCAATTTAAATTTTTTTTTTAATGTTTTATTTATTTCTAGGAGAGAGAGAGAGAGACAGCGTGAGCAGGGGAGAGTCAGAGACAGAGGGAGTCACAGACTGAAACAGGCTCCAGGCTCTGAGCTGGCAGTCAGCACAGAGCCCGATGCGGGGCTCGAACCCACGAACCGCGAGATCATGACCCAAGCGAAAGTCGGACGCTTAACCGACTAAGCCACCCAGGTGCCCCAGAAGGTGCCCAATTTAATATGAAGCCACAGTACCATTCCTATTGCTATCAACACCATTTTTCCAGATGAGAATATAAAACTTGTGCAGGAAACAATAGTACAATGACAGCTTGTTTTAAGATATGAGGTTAGTAAGAGGAAGACTTGGAATTTGACCTAGAGTCCATTAGACTCTAAAACTGGTTCTGTGACTAGGTTCCCCTTAGCACAAGGCACTGTGAGTGAGGGACCTCACTAGCATGTGTAGGACCTCTCACCCAGTACTTAGAAGTGTGGTCCAACCTCCCCAGTGGCTGCTCCTTGACCCAGGCTCTTGGACCTGGGAATACACATGTCAGTGGTGTAGTTAGCCCTGGGGAGAATATACCTGGGGAAGAAATCTACACACAGAGCCCAGAGTCGGCCCGTCCACTTAGGTCAAAATTCTTGTGGTTAGTGATACCTCCAAACGAGTGGTGCTCAGAGTCCAGGTGGGTGTACTTCTGGCTTTTTGGACTCTTCACTCATGGGAAGGATTGTGTCAGAATGGGATGTTCTCAAGTATGGGTCCAGATCCAGGGCTTATTGGGTCTCAGGTCTCTGAACCACTAACTGTAATTCCTCCCATATTACCAAGATCCGTGCTGTTTACTCCCATGATGTTGACATTTCCCATTGTTCCAGTTGACTTCATTCTTCTCCTAACTCTGGACATACTTGGTGCTAACATTTTTATGTTGTAGGGCAAGTGAAAGAGATATGTTTGCAGATGCATTGCAAAACAAACTCACTGTAGTCCCTTTACAGATGGTAGCTGTGAACATTTCAGACAGAGTTCAAAGATCTTCAAAAGGAGACCACGTTAGCCAGGAAACCTCTTTAAAACAATAAATAAGAGGCTCATTTCCCTGACCAACGTGGGAAAGATGAGGAGCGCTGTGTTCTCTGCTTAGAGACAAAAGAGTAAGGAAAGGGCTTTTTCCCTGGAGTGAGGGGCCCATGTATTGTGGTGCTTACAACCAGCCCTTTCCTTGCACTGCTGGAAACAAGACATGTAGAATGAAAGTGGACGGTGAGGTCACAGTGTGAGTCATGGTCACTATTGACCAAGAGTGGAAAATTGATTTGAGGACAGCACATTTCAGGCCAGAAGGAGGAGAAGTGCATAATCAGCAGCTTCTTTTCTTAAAAAAGGCTTATTGACTCTTGAGGATCTTATCTGAAAGTCAGATGGTCATGCACTGCCCACCTCACAGGTCACCCATCCAGCTGCAACTCCCTACTTTGGGACATAGGTTGGAATGTCAGCACGGAAGCAGTTGGTTTGCATTTTGAATATGTGGGGAGAAAGCATCCGTAGTAGATTGTACCACCACTGGATGCAATGATTTCCTTGCCCCAGCTGAGTGCTCTCCAAGAAATACTGATGAAACATTTATTAAGTGTGTAGAGTTATGATCATGTGTAGTACACCCAGGTAGAAATTAGCTGGATAGAGGCACTTACCTACCTGATCTTCCCATTCTAGGCAGCAGGATCTTATAAGCAAAAGTGAGATTGGTCCTACCATATCCAAGAATTTATCAATAACAGTATATAAAGAAGTTCTTTCAACTTGGAATTTTATAAAGAAACCATGAAAGAATTTACAAGTCTATAGCAGCAGTAATGCCTTATGTTTTCCAAGTCCATTTAAATTCTCTCCCTAGCATGCATGCAGGTAGCATGTGTCCATGCCCTCCATATTGTTAAATTGAAGTCATGTGACTGTGGATATAAAGTGTATGTATGTACCTCCAGATCTATCCATAACACTGCTGTGTGACCCACACAGCCTCTGTTCTCCATCCACAGTGACTCTGGAAGCCAATTTTGATGATGTCAAATGTCTTTTTCTGTTCAGGGTGCTATGACAGAATATCATAGACCAAGTAGCTTATAAACAATAGACATTTATTTCTCAAAGTTCTGGAAGGAGAAAGTCCAAGATCAAGGCACCAACAGATTTGGTGTATGGGTGAGGACCTGTTTCCTGGTTTGTAGACTGCTGTCTTCTTACTGTGTCCTCGATGCTATAAGAGGCAAGGGAGCTCTCTAGTTCTTTTATAAAGACACTGATTCTATTCTTGAGGGCTCCACCCTCATGCCCTGATCATCCCCCAAGGGCCCCACCTCCATATACCATCACATTGGGGGTTAGGTTTCAACATATGATTTTTGGAGGGACACAAATATTCAGTCTATAGCACCACATTACAAGATAAAAGAGATTGGGTCAGTGAGTGTTACATGATCATAGCACCTCACCAGTTACTCTAGACAGAATTGCAAATGAGCATTGAGCTTGTATTGGGTTAATCCTTGTGATTTGGAGTTGTGTGTTGCAGTATACAGTCTCCCCCAATAATAGAAATTAACGCAAGGCTATTAAAATAGAATTATATTTCTATTATACTGTAAAGAAAACATGACCATAGTTTATACTACAGAGAGACATTCTAATATTAATATCCAATATCTACCTGTACTAAGTAGCTGGTGAAAAACAAGTCAGCGATGTCTAATGCATCATATGTATTCTGGTTTGAATAGTTTCTCATTTCCCAAAGTCCCCACTATCTCCCAAATATTTCCTTTGGGTTCCACACTAGCCAATGAGTTATCTGATTCTTTTGTGACTAATTTTTTTTTTTTATCAGTTGTTATTCCCTCTCTGAAAATGTTCAGTCTACTTTGGATGCAGAGTGCTCAACTAATTTCTAAGGATGCCTCAAAAATGCCATATGGACATGTCCATCTCCATTGTATGTCCTGAAATGGCACTGCTGTGTTTGAGAGAGGCTGAGCCTCCATAGCTGTCTTTATACTCTTAGAACTCAGATCCCTTTTTGAACTGCCTGAGTCCTGCTTTGTAGTCTCTGTTCTTTTTGCTGTGTGATGAGGCAGTGTAGTTTTATTTCCTGAAAAGTCACTTCTAGATGTGCCCAGTCTGAAAATTATTCACCTGCTATGTAGAAATATAGATATCGTGAAGCTTTCAGTGGGACACTATTAAACAACCTTCTCGAATGTGGTAGGTCAGGATTTCAGTGATAAAGCAGCTCGTGACCCCTATTGCCTAAGTAGAGTGTATTTGGTGGTGGTGGTGGTTGTTTTTGAGAAATATCTTAAGGTTTGAACACTACAAACTATGAAAAGGATATGACAAGATGAATGTCACCGAATCATTTTCCATGCTGTGACAATCATGCCATGGTTTACCAGGACTTACACAGAGCATATGTTCGTTATGGCCTGTGGTGTCAGACGGTGTCATCAGAGGGACGAGGTTCCATCTTTGAGATGTGTCCCAGAATGTTTTAATGTTAAGAGGACATAGCTGTTGTTTAGTTCACATCTGTAATTTGGAAAGCTAACTGAAGCATGTTGAGGGTAAGTGAACCACTGATGGAATCATGGTAGTATGTTTAAAATAAAATAATAAACAGGCAATTTGGAGCCATTCACTACAATCTGATTGTTCCTAGCTGTGGTTGTTGTATGAATATAGGCAGATTGATTCCTTCAATGGGCTCCACTCTTCTCATCCACAAAAAGTGGGGATTATTTGACTCAATATCATGCACATCTTTCCATCTGTTTAAGAGGCATTCAGTATTTGTTCTTCTTACTTCTTTTGCCCATCGTTCTCTGGAATTTTTAATTTTTTTCATTTTTGCCATTTAATCAAGATCTTCACATTAATTAGCATAAAAGCCTACAAAATAGTCTCTTAATTTTTTTAAAAATAATACTTTGTTTTAATGGTTATTCCCTTGTAATTTCTTACTTGTATAGTTGTGTTTTTTCTCCGTTTTCCCCTTCATTAAGTGGTAGTTAATTTTGTTTTCATTTTAACAAATACGATTTTGATTTGTTAATTGTATTTATTGTTGTTTTTCTTTCCTAACTTCTTCTAGTTTTGTGTTTATGAATATCACCTTTTTTTGTTTGTTTTAATTCACTGGTCTTTTCGTAACACTGGGATTTGGGAACTTTATTGAATTTTTAGAAAAAAATTTTAAATACTTTATTGTCAAATTGGTTCCATATAACACCCAGTGTGCATCCCCACAAGTGCCCTTCTCCATGCCCATCGCCCCCCTTCCCCTCCCACCCCACCCCCATCAGCCTTCAGTTTGTTCTTGGCATTCAAGAGTCTCTCATGGTTTGCCTCCCTCTCTCTCCCACATTATTTTTCCCCTTCTTCTCCCCCATTGTCCTCTGTTAAGTTCCTCCTAATCTTCCTATACGTGCAAACATATGGTATCTGTCCTTCTCTGCCTGACTTATTTCGCTCAGCATAACACCCTCAAGGTCCATCCATGTTGCTACACATGGCCAGATTTCATTCTTTCTCATTGCCATGTAGTATTCCATTGTATAGATAAACCACATCTTCTTGATCCATTCGTCCGTGGATGGACACTTAGGCTCTTTCCATGTTTTGGCTATTGTAGAAAGTACTGCTGTGAACATTGGGGTCCATGTGCCCCTATGCGTCAGCACTCCTGTATCCCTTGGGTAAATTCCTAGCAGTGCTATTGCTGGGTCCTAGGGGAGTTCTAGTGTTAATTTTTTGAGGAACCTCCACATTGTTTTCCAGAGGGGCTGCTCCAGTTTCCATTCCCACCAACAGTGTAGGAGGGTACCCGTTTCTCCATGTCCTCGCCAGCATCTAGAGTCCCCTGATTTGCTCTTTTTAGCCACTCTGACTGGCATGAGGTGGTATCTCAGTGTGGTTTTGATTTGCATTTCCCTGATGAGGAGGGATGCTGAGCATCGTTTCATGTGTCTGTTGGCCATCTGGATGTCCTCTTTGGAGAAATGTCTGTTCATATCTTCTGCCCATTTCTTTACTGGATTGTTTGTTTTTCAAGTGTGGCCACCATGAAGATCAAGTGGGATTCATTCCTGGGTTACAGGGCTGGCTCAGTATTCGCAAATCAATCAATATGATACATCACATCAACAAAAGAAAAGATAAAAACCATACGATTCTGTCGATAGATGCAGAAGAAACACTTGACAAAATACAGCATCCCTTCTTAATAAAGACCCTCAAAAAAGTCGGGATAGAAGGAACTTACTTAAACATCATAAAAGCCATCTGTGAGAAGCCCTCAGCTAATATTATCCTCAGTGGGGAAAAACTGAGAGCTTTCCCCCCTGAGATCAGGAACACGACAGGGATGTCCACTCTCACCACTGCTGTTTAACATAGTGCTGGAAGTCCTAGCATCAGCCATCAGACAACTTAAAAGGAAATCAAAGGCATCAGAATTGGCAAAGAGGAAGTCAAACTTTCACTTTTTGCAGGCGACATGATACTCTACATAGAAAACCCGACAGACTCCACCAGAAGCCTACTAGAACTGATCCATGAATTCAGCAAAGTTGTAGGATACAAAATCAACATATAGAAATTTTTATTGGAAGTGTTCATGCTGTGGATTTTCTTTTGGTCACTGCTTTAAAGGAAAACCTTAGATTCTAGATTTTAATAATAGTGTGTTTATCATTCTTTTAAAGTTCTATATTTTACTTCTGTATTTTTCCCTTTTTACATAAGTATTGTTTAATTGAACTTTTGTACTTTTAAAACAATTTAAGATGGATCAGAGTTTCAAATGTTAGTTCTGTCCTATTATTTTGTTTATCTTCCTCATGGATGCTAGTTTGATGTAAGTTGAATATTCTTTTCATTTCTTCCCTACTTATTTTCTTTATCTCATTTCTATTTTCTTGGTTATTTTATTGCTTTTCTTTAATGCCCATATTAAACTTCCATTCAAATCTAATTTTTTCCTTTTGACACTTAATAATTTTGACTATATTTACATGATTTTGCTATTTTATCTTTTTAATTTATCAATTCAGACAAGTGTCATTTCAGTACTTCCTGTTTATTACCCAATTCCATTTAACATTTCCAAATATGATTCAGAGTGTGTGTGTGTGTGATACGTTTCCAAATGCTTACTTGAAGATATTTCATTCAGTTTGGAGTGTTGTGTTATAGGCTTTCTGAAGCTCGCTTAGAATTTGGGGAAGACATCATCAGTTCAAAGATGTGAATGATCACTTTTGGTTTCCAGGGATGGGGGTGGCTCACAACATGTGAAGGTGACAAGTTTCCCCTTCTGTTGCTGCAGGGAGGTATATTTTCTTTAATGGTTGATTTTTACTGGGAGCAGGGAAGTTCCAGAGGAGTTGTTTGTTGCTTCCTTTGGTGTTTCTTTTATGTTACTGGACCCTTAATCCCTCCAAAGTGTCTTCTGTGCCCTTCTCCTCACTGTTTCTGAAGGTTTGGTCTCCTTCTCTAATCCCGCAGTTTCTTAGAACCATTCTGAACACACTGTTAAGTCCCTTCCCTGCAGCGAGTGCTCTAGACAGCCAGCTCTAGTTCTCACATTTATGGCAGATGTTCTCTTTCCGGGATTAACCCTATATTCCTCTTGGTTTTCTCACCTCCATTTTTCTAGACTCTTCTTGTTATTTTCAAGAGCTCAGGACGGGGAGGTAGAGAAATAGTTCTGCAAAAATGGGGGGTTATTTTCAAATCACAGTTAATTTAATTTTACAGTGTTGTCTTCAAATTATGCTAAAGGGATGAAATTTGCATGGTTTATTTGTTCTTGTGTATCTACATGGAGTTTGGAGATCGGGCTGGGAGATTGCACATTTGGCAGCAGTTTTTGCCTCAGCTACATACACATTGCTTTTCTTTTTTTAAGACATCAATTATGTATGGCTGGTATTGATTATTCATTTTAGGTAGGGGGGTGTGTGTGTGTGTGTGTGTCCTCCCTCTAGATAGGATAGGCTATATAATATGTGAAGCCTGGTACACAAAGAAAATTCAGGGCCCCTTGTAAAAAATTGTTAAGAATTTTAGGATAGAAGAAGCACAGCAGTAAAGCAAGTGCAGGGCCCTTTTGAGGGCGGGGTCCTGTGTGGCTGCACAGGTTGGACATCTGTGAAACCAGCCGCAGTTTCATACTTTGTATGTATTAAGTAGCTTTGCTTCAGTAATTTTATGAGTGTTATATGTCACCTACAGAGAGACAGAGAGAGACAGACAAGTAGAACAAGAATGAGAGAGAGAGAGAGAGAGAGAGAGAGAGAGAGATTGTGAATGAGACTGGATCTGAGTTCTCTTCTCAAATCTGTAACATTAACAGTGTGACTCTGAACAAACTATTTTATCTCTCCGGAGTTCTGTTTTCCTACTTGAAATATGGAAGATTTTACCTTGAATTGTGTTTCACAAACTATCACATATATTACTGATAAATAAATTTTAAGTCATATTAAATCATGTTGCACAATAAGCAATACAGAACACAGAAACTGTTTTTTTAAACATTAAAATTTTTTAAGTGTTTATTTATTTTTGAGAGAGAGAGAGAGACAGACAGAGAGACAGAGTATGAGTAGGAAAAGGGCAGAAAGAGAGGTAGTCACAGAATCTGAAGCAGGACCCTGGCTCTGGGCTCTCAGCCCAGAGCCTGAGGCATGGGTTGAACTCATGAACTGTGAGATTATGACCTGAGCCGAAGTTAGACACTAACTAACTGAGCCACCTAGGTGCCCCTAGAAACTGTGTTTTTATGTATATTATTTTCAATACATGATTAGAGTAATTCAAAACAAGGTACATTTCAAGATGCTATTGAAGAGTTACAAGTATAGGTGATATTGAATATGTTAGAATTAATGAAGATGGTTTAAAAAAATCTCAAGATGGGGAAACTTGATTGAGCTTAATATCTGAGGATACTTCAGTTTCTTTTAGCATTTTAGGATTTTGTAATTGCATGCATTTATATAAAATGGTGAATATATTCTTCTAATTTGGAAAAGAGGGATAGTTTTAAATCTGTAATTAAGAGTCAACCTGTTTATACTTGCCAGAGAGGCTGGTGGAGAGATGAGTTCCATATTCTTGGTTCCCCCTCAATCCATTCCACTTAAATATTAAGAACTCTGCCCCCCTTCCATGCTCCTCATTGCTGTCTAGTACTCAGCCACCTAGCAGTACGTCAGGGTTGGAAAAAGCCATCATGTGCTGATGCTATCTATAGCAACTTGATGTCAAGTCTTCTTGACTGTGGGTTTTCATGTCTGCCATGTCTGACACTCTACAAAGTTCAAAATAGGCTGTTCTTGAAGGGGATAGAAATAGGAGCACTGATGCTATGCATCTGTTAACCAGTCATTTGTATATTATCTGCCAGATCTCACAAAAGTTTGTGATAGAGTTGCATGATATAATTTCTCTAGCCAGACATTTTTATTATTTTTTTAAGAACCCCAGAATTTAAAACAGATAATATGATCTCACTGATCAAATGGTATAATATTTATCAAGATACTGTTAATAATTTTAAGGAAATCCTAATAGCTCCTTGGCAATAGAAATTAAATCTCCCTTTTAGGCATAGATTTTATATATGATTTTTTATTTTTTTAATATTTTTATTTATTTTTAGGAGAGAGAGAGAGAGACAGCGTGAGCAGGGGAGGGTCAGAGAGAGAGGGAGATACAGACTCTGAAACAGGCTCCAGGCTCTGAGCTGGCAGTCAGCACAGAGCCCGACGCGGGGCTCGAACCCACGAACCGCGAGATCATGACCTAAGCGAAAGTCGGACGCTTAACCGACTAAGCCACCCAGGTGCCCCTATATATGATTTTTTAAAGTGAATTTGATGGCAGAGAAATTGATGCCCCCCCCCCATTTGATTTTCTTCTACTGAGATTGAATGGACTCTCCCTGAAGAATGCTAGGACTTCCCTAATTAAGAACACTTAACCCAGGCTGTCCCATAAGAAATACCTCAGTGTCTCAGGGGACGATGTTGTCATCCAAGGGTGTTTCAACATTTTAGACATTTCCAAATATTTCGAGATCACTGTGACTGACTTGCTAACATACCAGCTCTTGCCCCTGTGCAAAAACCCTTCCCACAAACAAAATAGAAGCACTACTCAGGCCAGAAAGAAATAGGGAATCAAAGTGACTTGCACTATAGGTAATAAAAACAAATTCTTTTTAGTTTTCACCCTGTTGTTAGACTATATTAAATTAAAATTACACAGCAACAGATATCAGTTTTCCTGGATTATTTTGGATTGATGCTGATGTACAGTTTGGGGTTTTTGTTTGTTTGCTTTGTTTCAGAGGGGGCAGCGTATTAAAGCGTGGAGGTCTTGTGTAGCTGATGGCAGTGATTTTTTTTTAAAGGTTATGAAACATGCATCTCCCTTTTGAGCAATAGTCCAGGGGAGCAATCACATATCAGAATAAAAACAAGACGGTGATAATACAGCAAGCAGTGTATGATTCAATAACTCCACGAGATTGCTTTATTGGTTAGGTAATGAAGCATGCTAGGGAATTTCAACCAAACATGAGTCAACACATGGCCAACTAACATCTAAAATGACTGAACTACAAGTTTCGGAAGTACAGGAGGAAGTGAAGAATTACATTACTCCCGGATTGGAAAGCTCCCCACCGCTTCCTGGAGAAGTTGACCCAGTTGTTTGGAAAAGGCACAGGGTTTTAGGCCTTCTCCAAGCTCCTCATATTGCCCTGTGGATGGCTTTTATTTTATTTTTTAACCTGACAACATTCAAACCAGGCTGTTACACATAAGGCGTTCTCAACTACAGGAAATTGCTTTTCTTAACTGTACACTTTTAAAAAATTTGTTGTTTAATTACCTGCTGCCTCTCTACTGCTTGAATTTCCTTCAGGATTCAGGGGGAGGGCTGGGAGAGATATTTCCTTTGTGGTTTAATATAATTATTCATAAGACTACATATGGTCATTTTATAAGTTCCTAATTATTTTAAGTGATTGGTGCATGGTCATTTGCATAGGCTATTTAGTGGAATACTCATTTTGTTCAATGACTTACATATAAATCACTGAATATTCTGTAGGCATGTAAAGCAGGTGGGAGAAACCCCCCCCTCCCCAACATCACTCATGGCTCCAGTGTGTGCATTCCAGAATGTTTAATGTAAATCATAATAGCAGTTTGGATTCATTGCTCTTCAAATGGATATGTGGTTGATGTAGGGAAACATGTTTTAATTTTTTTCTTTTGGTAGCAGATGGTGCATGGATTTTATTTAGTTCAGGCACTGCTATCCAAGGAAATTGTCAAGGGTTCCCTCCCACCACCCCTATTACAAAAAAGAAGAGGGATGTGAAGCTTCTGGACCAACCCATTAGTTTTACAGATGAGCAAACTGAGACCTCAAATATTTAATAATTTCCCCCAAATCACTGGTTTTTAGAAAGAGGGTTAAAATTCACATCTTTTGACAGCCTAATTTTCTTTTCTTCACACTGCACATTTTCTCTTAATAGTTGATATGAGGGGCTCCTGGGTGACTCAGTGGGTTGAGCGTCCAACTTCAGTTCAGGTCATGATCTCACGGTGCAGGTGGTTTAAGCCCCACGTCGAGCTCTGTGCTGCTGTCTAGCTCAGAGCCTGGAGCCTGCTTCAGATTCTGTGTCTCCGTCTTTCTCTGACCCTCCCCTGTTCATGCTGTCTCTCTCAGAAATAAATAAGAAAAAACATTTAAAAAATAGTTGATATGAGATATGTCACTTAAAAAAGTGGAAGGGGCAGTCATCTGGGTGGCTCAGTCAGTGAGTGTCTGACTTGATTTCGGCTCAGGTCACGATCTCACAATTCCTGTGTTTGAGCGAGGTCTGTTCTGACCATGTGGAGCCTGCTTGGGATTCTCTGTCTCCCTCTTTCTCTGTCCTTCTAATCTCTCTCTCAAAACTAATAAATATTTTTAAAATTTTAAGAACTTAAAAAGGGTTATATTTTACCTACCTTCCTTTTCTGAAATGCAGGTTCCATGATTCATAGTAAAGATCAGATATTTCATGGTATTAATTCCATGCTGGGTATAACTTGTGGTTTCTGGTTTACCCACTTGTGTCCACATACCTCCTGAATTTGTTATCCTCCACAGTCACCTTACAGAAGAGGTTGTTGAAAGCTCATCTGAGTAAGTGACTGTTCCAATGCTAATTTGAAGGCTGGTGATGCACTATTCTATTTCTCCCTAGTCCACAGAAAAATAAGCAGAAAATAAATCATTGTGGGGAGTTTTTTCCTCTTTGGGAAAATAAGGAAGGGTCCATCTATGCCACCCTTCTCTTCCAATTACCCCAACCCTTTGCCTTGTTCCCCTGTATACAATGTTCTCATGTGTCTGCCTGTCAGTGAAATTCACAATTTAAAGTCCACTGGGATATGAAGTTATTTTCCAGGAAACCATGCTTTTAAAATGTCATTTTACCACATTTGTTTTCTGGCTAAACCAAGAAATGAGGAGATTTTATCTCAAATGGTTAAAACAAATAGAATGCCCCCACCCCCAACACTCTCCCCCACTGCCAAATCTCGACATTCTGGGTCTTTTCCCATGATCAAGAAACAACTCTTTCACTACAGATAACATGACAGATGATAGATGATGTTGCCTGTGAATTCATCAAATTGTTCATTTATCCACCTCACAAAGGAGTGCCCTCTCTTTCCCTCTATCTTTAAAAATTATTTGTTGTAATTTTTAAATGTATACAGATGTTACTTATGGGCCACAGGTTCTTATATAATGAATTTCCTCACCTGGGAATACATTTCCAATCATAAACTCTCCGTGGAGACGTGTCTCCCTCTACCTCCCAACTTATTCTATATCCTCTAGTTATACATATCAACATTTTCTCACTAATAATTTTGGGGAATGAAAAGGAAATGATAATGAGTTGTATGCTTGTCATTTGTTTTGTCATTGGTAAATGAAGCTAGATCCCCATCTTTCTTCCAATATCTCCAGCTGGAAACCTTTGCTTGGAAAGAGGGAGGAAATAGGGCATCACATAGCAGGCAAATATAAGATGTTGTGGACAACCTAATATGTGGATTTGGACTGCTAGTCTGAAAAGCTTCCATTCTCTGTGATGCTCCAGTGGAGCAAATAAATAAAGTAACGCATCAGTCCTCCCTATGGTAGAAGACTCTGCTGTGCTTTGTGTTACCACTCTGCAGATGAGCGGCGACGGTGGCAGCGTTTGGTACCAAGGTGGAGCCTGAATCAGCTGTATCTGCCAAGGAATCTCTGTCCAGTGCCAGAGTCCCTTTGATAGATATTTTTATTAATCTAGACACCCGTCCATGAGATCTTCAAACAAATAACTCCAAGAGGTTTAAGTTTGACAGCAATGAATGTAAGCAAGGTGAAAACATTCTGAGACAGGGAGTGAAGGTGTTATCACCAGATGGTCCTGTTTAAGAGAGAGAGCAATAAAGAGCTGCTTTATTGCTTAACACAGTAAAATATAGAATAGCGGGGAAGTGAAACAGTTAAATTTATATAATGTATACCATTTCCCCCAGCACACACTTAACGCATTCCTGATTTCACATTCCTGTGGCGTGATGCAGGTATCATACCCATTATATTAGAGTGGATTAGAAAAAGCATTTTCATAATGCTTAAATGAGATCTATAACAACAGCAGCAACAAAATCAACAGCAAACTAGTCACTGTAACCATTGTCCCGGTCTTGGGAGAAATGTAGAAATTTATGAATAAATTGGATTCTTCATCTATATACACTTCAAATATGGTATTTCTGAAGTATGTTGCTGCTCGGGTCCCTCCTGCCTGGCTTCATGCACTTTGAACACTCAGAATTGCTTGGTGAGAATTAACATAGGTGAATGTCTGAGACCAGGAGCTCTGCAACCACTCTGCTTGAGTCTCTGTCCCATTTCTACCTGGTGGTCAAATATGGGAAAGACGCTTAGGCCTTCTGGGCCATCGCTTCCTCATCTATAAATCCGGAATGATAATGACAAGGTGATGATGACCTCCAACTCGTAGGGATTTTAGAAAGATTATAAATACACGCCACATCCTTAACAGTGTCTAACACAGTGTCAGCACTTAATAAAGATTCTCTCTCCCTGTGATCAGCAGCACCAATGGGGGGAAAAAAAACTGGGCTTCTCTAAGCCTTCATGGGTCTGAAAATCACCTAGGGGGTGCTTGTTCCAGAGAAATGTTCCCAGATCCTGCTACACACTTCCTGAATTGCTGTGCATTGTACCTATGGATTTGCACTTTTGGTACACTCTCTAAAAGATTAAAGCTTGGGAATCAATGATCTTGAAGATCATCAACATTCTGAAACAAAAGGAATGGAGGCCATCACCAGGTGGTCCTGTTTAATAGATAGGGAGAAATAAGAGCCAGCTCTACTCCTTAATTCAGAGTGGTAGGGAGCTGAAACATTGCCTAATTCTAAAGCAGCAACAACTCCAGACCCCTGATGTTTAAATAGGAAACCCAGATAACACCCCTCATTCTAACTGCAGCCATGCTAACCAAGATAACAGCTGTCTCCATTCAAAGACACATATATCTGTTCTTGGTGACTATTGCCTTTTGTTTCTATGGCCAGAACAAATGTGGCTTTGTGGCTTTAATTTTGTACTCTTCACTAATTAAATTGTGTATGTGAACTAAAATATTTATATGCCCAAGATAATAAAAATAATCCATGATGAATAGAACAAATGGAGTAAAAGTAAAGTAGATTTAGTGGCACCGGAGTTTGCTGAGCATCTGTGATTAGATTGTGTTCCCTAGTATGCTTTGGGGACTGTAATTCAATCTGCAGTTTGAACTGATGACTTGTTTTCTGTAGAGGTTTAGAGGAAAAAGGAATACTTGTTCTTAATATCTCAGGTTTCTCTTTCAGTGGTCATTTGTTCAGTCTTGAGGGTTGGAAAGTGGGGGTTTACTTAAGAAAAGGAAGAATGGATTTATTTTGATGCTGTCCTGGGAGAGGGGAAGAGAAGGAGGGCGGATTGGGGAGCACACAATCTTGCATCTGATTGTGAAGATGGCGTAGGGTTACTGATCATCCTCATTTGCCCTGAGCCTGTTCTGGTTTTAGCACCCAGCACTTAAGACTCAGGATCCTGGAGGGGCCCCTGGGTGGCTTAGTCAGTTAAGCATCTGACTTTGACTCAGATCATGATCTCACAGCTTGTGGGTTCGAGCCCCATATCAGGCTCTGTGCTGCCGGTTCAGAGCCTGGAGCCTGCTTTGGGTTCTGTTTCTCCCTTTCTCTCTGCCCCTCCCCTGCTCATGGTCTGTCTGTCTCTCTCTCTCTCTTTCTCTCTCTCACACACAAAAATAAACAAACATTAAAACAATTAAAAAAAAAGCCCAGGAACCTGGGAACAATTTTGAACTGGGATAAGCAGAAGAGACAGTCACCCACAGATGTCAAGGAGCTACATGTTTGTTCTCTATGCGATAACTTAAGGAATTGGTTCTTATACTCTACTGTGCTGCTTCTCAGACTTTAATATGTTTACATATTACCTGGGTTTACATACTAACCAGGGATTTGGCTAAATGCAAATTCTGATTCAGTAGGTATGGGTGGGTTCTGGAGATTTGTGACAAGCTTCCGAGGGATGGAAAAGCTGCTCAACCATGCACTGCATTTAAATAACAAGCTTCTAGAGGGCATAGTAGTAAATTGGTAGGCTTGTCAAAGAGCAAATTCAGGAAACCCACTCATTCTAATTCTTCTCAGTTCTTTCCCTTTCTCTCCCCAGAATTCTGCCTTTTAAACAAGCACCGGAGTTGATCCATGGACCATTCAGTTGTAACTAAAAAGGCTCTCTTTACCTTTTGGATAAAATACTAACTCAGGGTCTCCAGAAACTAGTGGATGACAAAATAGCTTTTTAAACTAAAATCTCAAGTGAGTGATTCTGTAAAAATGGAATACCAAATGGAGGGATTTTTCATTTTCTTCTGGTTATTTTGCCATGAAGTTAGAAGTTATTTCACTTCTTCAAGTGGAAATCTTGAAAATAGTTTGCTATCAGTCTTGCCCCTGTTTAAGTGTCTTTCAACGGTTTCTGACAACAGTGTGGGCCATCAATAAATATTTGTCGAATAAATGAAAACGTGAGCTCATCTAGAGCAGTGCTTCTCAAACTTTAATGTGAAGAGAGATCACATAGAGATCTTGTTAAAAGTGCAAATCCTGGGGCACCTGGGTGGCTCAGTTGGTTAAGTATCTGACCCTTGATTTTGACTTAGGTCATGAGCTCATGGTTTGTGAGATGGAGCCCCATGTCAGGCTCAGCACTGAGCGGACCCTGCTTAGGATTCTCTCTCTGCTTCTCTCTCTGTGTCCGTGCCCCATGCACCCATGCATGCTCACTCACGCACCTGCTTTCTCTCTCTCTCTCAAAATAAATAAACTTTAAAAAAAAGGTGCAAATCCTAATTCACTAATTGTGGGGATTGACCTGATATTCAGCATTTCCAACATGCTCCTAGACAATGCCAATGTCATGGACCACACTTTGAGTTTGAGTAGGAAGATTAAACATGCAAGAAAAATTTAAAGCTATATATTCATATGTATTTCACCATACTATTAAATAACTAGGAAAGGTAATAGTAATTTTGACATTCAGAACATACAAATGGCACCTAAAACTGAAATAAAACCATACACGTCTCTTGATCATGGCCAGGTTTCTGTGTTGAAAATGTAGTTGTGTTTAGTCTATACCAGCTCCTTTTACTGGGGATCTTTCAATGTACCATAAATATGCAACACACACACACATATAGCTTAACAGTCAGCAAATATAAAGACTATTAAGCCATTTCATTGTGACCTGATAAAATTGTTTGTCATGTATAAGTGAAAGTCAGTGCCCTGTAAGTTTAGGGTGCCACAAAGGTAAGCCCATAATTGGGGTGGAGGTCGGGGAGAGGGCCATGAGACATAGGTGTCCACAGTGAGACAGCTAATTGATCTGGAAAGAGTTCAGTTGTGCTCCCCGGGGAAATTTCACTGCTCTGATGTTGCTCAATGTTTATTTTCAACAAAAACCAAACACAGTAACTTCTTGCCTCAGTTATGGTTACATTAAAAGAAATACAGACCATCAAACACTGAGAGCAAATCACATTGTCTTGGCATCTCTGGAAGGATATTCACAAATGAAGAAATAGGTTATTAATGTATGCTAAAAACATTTTTAAAGTTCTCTTTATCCATCCCATTTACTTTTTACATCCTCCATCCAGTGTCCACTCCTACCTTTGGGAACCAGTTCCCAAGACTCTAAAACTCAAGCCTTGGGAAGCTCTTTCTTATCCTTTTCTCCTCCATTGTCTTCCCCTTCCATCTTGCTCTTTCTCTGATAGTAAATAAAACTTGGCTTTTTTTCAACAAGAACCTATAATCTTCTCCTGTCTTTTTTTTATACCCATCATGATAGTTTGAGCACTAATTATTCTTTTTTTTCTCTTTCTTTCTTTCTCTTTTTTTTTTTTTTTCCTGAACACTACATTTTCAAAAACCAAGCTGGGAAGGAGTGCATTATCTTTAGTGGGTTTGGGAGGAGAAAGAAATGAATATTCATGTGCTCATATTATTTCCTTGCTATAAACTATGTAAGATATCATCTAACATCTTAGAGAAGTATATAGTTCAGAAAAATGACCCATCCAAAAAACAGTTAGAATATTTAGGTGATTTAGAATGGAATTAATTAAAATAGAAATTACTATAGAATTGTCAAGGTCACAATATATAGTAATAATTAGTGAATTAATTAATGGGGTGCTCTTCCGTAGCTAGTATTTGTTTTAAATATTTTTGAGTACTATTGTTTCCTGACAGCCATTATAAAGGTTTATATTAGCCTGATGCTGTTGCATATGTAGTTACATATTATTCAGAAAGCCAATATTTTGAAGGGTATAATTGAAAACTATCTCATGCTAAGGAAAATCCAGAGTGATTATAATGTTCTAAAACTGTATTTGCATTCTTTTGAAATTCATATGCCAACCTGAGCTAATAAAAGTTAAATAATTTCAGAAAATCTTTCCTTGGTCTATTCTGAAAAGTAAATAAAACCATGTGTATGTATTCACCACCGTAGGTAGTGATAGTCTCTCAAAAAAAAAAAAAAAAAAAAGTCATTGCTAAGGAATCTGGGTGTGCTCCCTGCAAATGTTATCATATTATTTTCTTTCTTTGCTTGTTTTTTGTCCTATCCTTTGCTCTTATAGAACCAAATTTGATAGTGATTTGTGTTCAAACGGTAAAGTTTGTATTAATGAAACAACATTTTTAAAATGTTTATTACCAGAAAAGCATCTTCCTAACCTTATGAGGTATGTGTGTGTGTTTAATGAAGCACTGTTACTATGTGAAAAATAAATTTAAAAAGTGGACAGAAAGATCAGTCAGCGTCTGTTACAATAGTTCAAAGAAGAAGTAATACCATGTTACCAGGGCGGCTCAGTTGGTTAATCATCCGATTCCTTGCTNTTAAAAAAATCATCCGATTCCTCATTTTGACTCAGGTCATGATCTCAGAGTTTGTGAGATGGAGCACTGTATTGGGCTGTGTCTGCACTAACCTAGTGGAGCCTGCTTGGAATTCTCTCTCTCCCTGTCTCTCTGCCCCTCCCCTGTTTGCTCTCTGTCTCTCAAAATAAAGAAATAAACATTAAAAAAAAAAAAAAAGTGATGCCATCTTCGACTAAGGTGTTGGGGGTGAGGGAGAGAAATGAATTGAGAACAGACTGAACAGTGAACATGTGAGGCATACCATCAAGGCAAATTCATGATTGAGAGTTTGAGGAAAGAGGAATCTAGGATCACTTTTGACTCTCTGGTGTGTCTGAATGGGTAGCAGTACCGTTCACCGAGATGGGAAATTCTGGAAGAATGTTGAGGTTGAGTTTGGGGTTTGGACCACAAGTTCATGCACTCATTAATCATTGTGGATTTGCCTGGAATATGATGTTGAGGTACATACATAGCCCTGAATAGAGCTATTCCACTGACATGTCAAGTAGCTTCCAACAGGTAGTCTCCACATCCTCCTGATGGCTCTTTCAGAATTGCTTTACCTCTTTTTCTCTCCCTCTTTGCTCCTATTACCTTAGGCCTGATTGCCTTCTGATTCTGTCTGCATTACTGAAGTTACCTTTTAATTCTCCTTTTGCAGGAGTGCTTTCCTAGAAGCCAAGGAAGTAGAGTTCCTTTTCTTCAGGTGAATAAACTAGATCCCCATGAGCTTACCCCCTGCTTCTCCAATGAGTATGTCTCAAGCTGAAAGGACAACACTGCTTTCCTCTGAGATTCTTGAGGGGAGGCTATTCTGGACACTCAAAAAATATTGCTTGATGGGGAATGATGGCCAAATGTATCATTCCATTTTGGAGTTTGTGGTTTATGCTGTTATTTTGATAATTTACAATTTTGATAGATAATACTTTCATGTAGATCTAATTTCTAACTTCTGCCCTCACTGGTGCCCAGTTCTCTTTCCAGAGACAAACACTTTTAACTCTGTCTGCATCTTTTCTAAGATATAATATAGAGAATTTCCAAGATATAGAAAATCACTATTGCTTGCAATATGTAGTCAGCCAAGTGAATCATACTGTAACATAGTAGGGAACAATGTCAGATATTCCAAACCAAAGGAAAAAAGGAAACTAACATGTATTTTCTGTAAGCTCTTGGAACCGCGCAAGACATTTTCTATATGCTCATTTGTCTAATTATGAGATAGACATTATTTTATAAGAGGTTGGGGACACAGGGAGAAAGTAGAGAAAGTAATGCTGAGGTCCATCTCACTCCAGAACTCATTCTCTTCCACATCTGCATCGAAGAGCATGATTCATATAGGAGGCAGAGGTTAGTAGCTTTCTATGCACCTAAGACTTTATTCTATTGTATATAAAGCTTTAAACTAAAAGTGGCATGCACCTTGGTACAGAATTGCTACCCCATCCGAAGTCCTTAGGAACACAGTGCAGAACAAACTGAAATTTGAGAAGTTTAGATGAGATTTGTAGAGCTGTAGAGAAGGAGTTTTGCATTGTCTCTGAATTGGTCATTCTCAGCGACAGAGTCATTTACGAGATGGGGGCAATCATAGAAAGCAGTGGCTTTTAAAAAACACTTTAGCTGCCAAAAATCTCATTCCAATTCTCTGGAAGAGTGCTATCGTACCAAGTGTAATTCACCAGCCCAGTGCCTTTCTGGAAGTTGTGAAATTGGAGAGTTGCTTTTGTCCAAATGAATAAACACCACCAAGATGAGCCGACCAGCTTGTCCTTGGTTGAGCTTGATGTGATCAGACATCTAGAGCTTCTTCCCCTGGTTGTGTCTCTGAGATATCTCTCTCTTTCCTCTTTATTTCTCTCGATCTTTCTATTTCTCAGCTCCTTATCCTTTAATATTTGAATATGGTCAGCTCTGAGGGTGTCTTGGGAAAAGAAATAGGTGTCTATCTGTTCTACCTGAACAGTAGTAATTACGAGTCATGGCAACTAACAGCAAATATGCCTTTTATGTACATAATTAGAGATCATGGATCAACCATCCTCATTGGCATACATGCGTTAGTCTGTACAACTTGAATAGATTTGTTTGTTTTTAGCTTTCCAGAAAATAGCCTTCCCTCCTTTAAAAAGAAAACCCTTTTTTTAAAATTTGTTTTGAGAGAGAAAAAGCACATGTGTGCATGCACATGCATATAAGTGAGGGAGGAGCAGAGAGAGAGGGACAAAAACAGAATCCCAGGCAAACTTCACACTGCCAGCTCAGAGACCATTGCAGGGCTCAAACCCAGGAACCGTGGGATCTGAACCTGAGCAGAAACCAAGAGACTGATGTTCAACTGACTGAGCCACATAGGCACCCTCCTCCTTATTTTTAAAATTACTTTTTTATTTGGAGAAATTATCTCTCTATCTTGGGCTCCAAATGGACCTGTCAATGAAGATTTCTGAAAAGAATAGGTACCCTGGGTCCATACACATAGGTTCTGTGAGTTCCTTCTCCTTGACCAAGTATAGTAATGAGGTGGGCATGAAAACTAAGCCTGGCCACTTGTCCTCTCCCCTTTGGGACTCTGACTCTTTAGAAGAATGGCTAACTAATGATGAAGCAGTGGTATTTCTTTCTGCATTAATGGTACCCTTCTTTGAGCCATGGTTCTGTAACTATCCCATATGCTGCCTGTAAATCCCCTTTTTAGAAGTTAACCAGTTACAAGTTCTCTTGCTTGTAGCCATAGGATTGCCAGATAATTCATTACATCTCATTCCAAAATGGATTTAAACAATTCCTTGAAATATTATAAAATATACAGAGAAACAATTAGGATGACATCGTAACACAAAAACATCAGAGTACTTCTGCCTGGGATTCTGTGGCTGAGATGCTTGTTTTGAAAACACAATTTTACTGAGTGACTTCTAAGGACTCCCAACTCTGGGAGAAGTGGTACTGGGGTTTGGAAAAGAATTACACAGAGCTGCCTATGCAGGAATTGGCTTAAGGCAGGAAAAACCTGAGATACCTTAAAAGTGACTAATAGAGGGGAAAAAAAGATGAGTAGATTTATCATTCAACTCTATGATAATAGAATTAGACTTAATGATGTTGGACAAGATGATGAATGGTATTGGATAAAATCTCTTCTTTTAATATGATTAGGTTTTAGCCAGGTAACATTTAAAATTTTTATCTTTTATTAAATGATATAGAATGGGAATATTTCATTAACTAGAGTATTTTTTCTCTCCATGAATATCATAGATTTTCTGCTTGTTCAGTTTAGGAGAAAAAGGTATGTAAGTGATTATGTAGCTAGTCCTCATAAGATTCCAAAATCAGCAAGGCCTTTTATAGTTTGGGAAAGATTAACAACCTGGGTGTTAACATTTATAAGACATGGTAGAAATTACTGAAACAGGTTGCAGACTGGAACTTCCTGTATACATTTGTTCTTCTCAATGTGGAGTCTGCCATGCCACTTCTCCAAACAAATTGTGTATTAAAGCTTCCACNTTTTTTTTTTTTTTGGTATAAATATATAAGGTTTGTTTCATCAGTCTCCATATGAGGTAGTCTTTATGAGGAAAATGCTGCCAAAGCAAAGTCATTTAAAATTAATTAATTAATGACTTTTCAGTGTAAGACCTCAAGGGATAAATTATTTTCCCTCCTGTTAGAATAAATGCCTGTAAATGTTAAGAAACTCCTTGCATTTCCTGTTTTGCTTGAAAATGTGTTCACAATGGATGCTTCTCCTGTTGGTAGAATATACCAGCAGGTCCTTAGAAATTACAATGTAGGGGCCCCAGGGTGGCTTAGTCGGTTAAGCATCTGACTTTCGCTTAGGTCATGATCTCGCGGTTCGTGGGTTCGAGCCCCGCGTCGGGCTCTGTGCTGACTGCCAGCTCAGAGCCTGGAGCCTGTTTCAGTCTGTGACTCCCTCTCTCTCTGACCCTCCCCTGCTCACGCTGTCTCTCTCTCTCTCTCTCCTAGAAATAAATAAAACATTAAAAAAAGAAAAGAAAAGAAAAAGAAATTACAATGTAGAAAGCAACCCGCTGGTTTGCTTAAACCCGCTGGTTTAAAAGTTTCGGTTCCATTTTTAATGCCAGATTTTGTCTGCATATTTTAGGAATAAGTATAGCCCAGTACTTCCTGCACATTTAGTGGCTGGTCCCTCCTTTGTGCGTCCTGCTTTTCCCAGGGAAGATTTCCCAGTCAGGATCATGGAAGACAGGGCACAACAAAATAGTGGAAAATCTCTTCCTTCTTGGCCAGTCATGTCACAGTTNCCCTCTGCTCTCCTTTTTGTTGGATATTCTATAAAATTGTATTTCAGAAAAATGACAGACTGTCATGCAGACAATGCTGAGATCTATGAAAAAACTATGATTTTTTTTCACTGTTATTTAAAAAAAATGCAGGGGCGCCCGGGTGGCTTAGTTGGTTGAGCATCCGACTTTCGCTTGGGTCATGATCTCGCGGTTCGTGGGTTCGAGCCCCGCGTCGGGCTCTGTGCTGACTGCCAGCTCGGAGCCTGGAGCCTGTTTCGGTCTGTGACTCCCTCTCTCTCTGACCCTCCCCTGCTCACGCTGTCTCTCTCTCTCTCTCTCTCTCTCTCTTTCTCCTAGAAATAAATAAAACATTAAAAAAAAATGCAGCCTATGTGTCCAGGCCCAACCATTTTATGGCTAAAAATTAAGTCACAATTATTTTATATACCAAAATTATGATCATGGTAAAAGTTACTGGTTTATTAGTAGAAAGGAACCTTCGATAGTCCCCAAGGAAGCATCCAAATTATTCCTGGCAGTCCTCAATGAGTGCTTCACATATGCCCACATTCCATGTATCAGTTATCTTCTTTGCTAGCTTCTAATTGTCTATATCTGCATAACTGCATCCAGGGCTCACCATTGCTACTTATTTCGAGAACTCTGTTGTACACTCCCAGATGTCATCTTTATTTTTTCCTTAAATAAATTTTTAAATGTTTCTTTATTTTGAGGGAGAGAGAGATCGAGTGTGAGCTAGGGAGGAGCAGAGAGAGAGAGGGAGACGCAAAATCTGAAGCAGGCTCCAGGCTCTGAGCTGTCAGCACAGAGCTTGACATAGGGCTCAAACCTGCGATCCGTGAGATCATGACCCGACCCAAAGTCAAACATTCAACCACTTGAGCCACCAGGTGCCAACCCCAGATATCACCTTTGGATGTCCCTGTGGCTCTAGTTTTAAGACCCTAGACCATGCTTAGGTTTTCTTTCGAGAGAGAAAAAAAACTGTCATCTTTCCATCTCAGTGCTATGATTTGTCACCTTGCCCCCAAATTAGCTTTGCCTATGTTGATACTACGTTGGTCTTTAATCTTCTGAATCTGAACCCATCTATCCACCGGTGGCTTCAAATCAATGAGAGGAACTGAGTAGGGAGTGGATGCGATTTCCATTCCATTTTGAATGTCCTCATCGCCTTTGCAAGCCCCAAACTCCCACTCCCTATCAAAATCTTCTCCTCCTTCTCTAGTAATAAAATAAGACCTTCTGGGCATGTCAAGGGTAGCAAGCACAGGCAGAGTTTGGGCAAGAACAGTCTGGAATGAGTGCAAAAAGGGGCAGAGCAAGGTGTTCCTACTCTCAAGGCCTCCATTTCAGCTCAGCAAAAGCCTCTTGTTATGTAAAAGCAGAGAAATAATGGCCCAGACCGGTTGCATTTCCTCCCTGAAGTTACCCAGCAAATTATTAACCAGGCCCCACCGCTAACACTCTCATCTTGGTACTGGCAATATCCGAGGTGCGGTTCAGTGATCTATACAAGGGGAAATTAGATTCAAACAAACATAACAACTTGTCCTGGAGTGAAAAGCAGATGTATAATTTCTCTCATTTGTCCCTACTTTATTTAATAGCCCACATAGGGAGCTTATTTAAAACTACAAAACAACAACATACCAAACCGGCCAGTATTATGAGAAGATCTCATTGAATCATCAGCATAATAGCAGTTATTATTTTCTTCTGTGATGTAATAACCTAGAGGGAAAATCAGGGTTGGGGGTGGTGAGCTAAATGAGAGTCAGAATTGTGCTCTTTTGTGCTCTTTAAGCTGAAAGCAAGAAAGTTATTTAAGATAGAATTTGTGGACACATCCTAAGTGTTCTTACTTCTTTTCTGTGGCATTGTTTTCCATGCTTTTATTCAGTAACTAAGTCTTGAATACCTACTATGCTGGGTGCTGAGCACAGTCTAAGGAGCACATTAGACAGGGCCTCCAGCTTCATGGAGCTTAGAGTCTAATGTGAGAGTGTTAGGGGTATAGGTATTAAATAAATAAATCAATAATTGGTATTTTTAATATGTGCTCTGAAGGGAAGTTACATTGGGGCCATGAGAACAGAAACCAGAGATGATTGGGGCACTTGGTGACTTTGTTGGTGGAGCATGTGACTATTGATCTCCAGGTTTGTAGGTTCTAGCCCCGTGTTGGGGATAGATGATGGGGATAGATGGGGATGGATGATGGGGATAGATGATGGAGTAGACCATGGGGATAGATGATGGGGATAGATGATGGGGTTTGATAGGGTTAGATGATGGGGTTAGATGATGCGGTAGGACCAGGGGTCAGGAAGAGCTGAGCTGAAGTTGTGAAGAGTGACTGGTTATATGTTATGGAGTTGGGGGAGGTAAAGGTAAAAGGAAGGTCTCCAGAAGGACTTTGATATGCTAGAGAGGACTTCTAAGATACCTGAGGATTTGCTATTATAAAGCTAAGATTGTTTTCCCTCAAGTAAGGCATTAACATTAAGACGGTAGGAGGTTCCTGAAGAAATATTATACTCTGTATTTGCCTCAAGTATTTGTCAATGGGCTGCAGGTTATAAAGAAATTTAATTTCACCTGCTGTTTCCTTCTTGCCTTTGTTCCCCACATCACTATGGAGGGAAAGTGACATAAGAGCTCTAGGAAACTGAGTCCATAGGTTTCTGTAGACTAGGCAATTGATAAGATTTCCTTTTTCTTGTAATTTACTAAGACATTTGTAAACTGATGGAGACTCATGTCCTGTATGAATGTGATCTCTATCAGTTAACTATTTGTTTTTTTTCCTTTCCTTTATTCTTGGGCAGACAGGAGTGCCCTAGGAATACCACACATAGCCCATTAGGGGGAGGGGGAGAGGTATACTAGCTTGTGCTGTACCCTCTGCTTGCCTTGTGCTCCCTCATCAGTAGAGATTACTTAAAAGTTGTTACTGTGTTTTTAATCTTAAAAGAAAGAAAGAAAAAAGAAACCAGAGAGGATGGATGCAAATTCAGGGAGTTTTCCCTCAAAGAACTGATATTTTTGAGAAGATATCTGAAGGATGAATAGGGGTTCACTAGGTTAAATTGGGAGAAGACTTTCAGGAAGGAAGAGCAGCATCTGAAAAGGTCTTGGAAACCTGAGGCCTTAAGGCCACTACATGGGAATTGCAGGGCCACTCAGGTCCTTGGGTTGTGTCCTATTAGCAGGAATCCACAGAAAGACATTAAGTAAATGAATGTTGTGTCTATTTGCAGGGTTTTTTTTTAATGTTTTTTATTTATTTCTAGGAGAGAGAGAGAGAGAGACAGCGTGAGCAGGGGAGGGTCAGAGAGAGAGGGAGTCACAGACTGAAACAGGCTCCAGGCTCTGAGCTGGCAGTCAGCACAGAGCCCGACGCGGGGCTCGAACCCACGAACCGCGAGGTCATGACCTAAGCGAAAGTCGGACGCTTAACTGACTAAGCCACCCAGGCGCCCCAATTTGCAGTTTTAAACCATCACTCCAGCAAGCTCTGTGGCAGGCATTGTACAGTCTGTATCCATATAATAGCCCATCGAATCCTCCTACAAAAGGGTAAGCTGCATATTGGAGGCAGTAAGTGTTTTTCTCAAGGACACCCACCTATGCCTTGCCACTGGCAGGATTCACACCAGGCCGGCAGACTTCCAAGCCACATTCTTAACCATTGTTCTCTGTTGCCTCTAGTGCTAAGGAAAGCACTCCTATTGTTTGTAGCCAAACCTCGTTCTAATTCTAATTACCTAATACTGTGCTCTTAATAATTACTTCAAGAGAAAAGAAAATTCAATCTTGACCAAATTTGTCAACGCTGTGTCTATGCCAATAGATGTAATTGGGAAAAAAAAATAATTTCATTCCATTCATGCCAAGGGCAATGTTGAGCCTTTGATAATAAAACGCTTGAAGACCTTCAGATCTAGACTCTTAGCAATATTAAGATTGGGAAGTACTTTGAGGAGATGAGTTCCTTTCCGAGTATTGTGCCACTTTATAAGAATCATAGCATCTCTGCCTGTTGAAGAGCCTCCTAAAAAAAATAAAAAAAGGAAGGAAAGGAGAAAGGAAGCCTTCTAGATGGAAGTCAGTCTGAGTTTTGTTGGTACAAGAATGGCCCTAGTTTATCTTCACACACTTTTCATCCACTGATGAACTGGACTTCAAATCTTGGTGGCTCTGGCTTTAGAAGGAAGTCCTAGCCCTCAGGAAGAAAGCTTTGAGGTGGCAATGTGCATCTTGCTGAGTAGGGGTTCTGAGCAAAGGCTGACCTGTTGACTGAATCTGTAATACATCAAACTGTCCACATGATTGAAGGCAAGGAACTTTGTTCCCAGAGATTTTAAAGTGAAAACAGACACCCAGGTTAACACATTTCTGACCGCCTTAATCTGTCATAACTTCAAACACATTTAACCAGAACACCTCTTTCATGTAGGTGGATGTTGCTTAGCTGTCAGCTGCAGTGTCACCTTCTTGTGTGTCTCATGATGGAAATAATTGAATTGTAAAACTTATTTGGAGCAGAACCCACTGAAGTTGGGTGCTCTCAGCACATTTCTAGGGTTTGAGGTTTTTTCTTAAATTTATTTCTGGCTATAGAAATTTTATAATTGACATTTACTTCAGTGTTCATAAAGTTCTCTTTGGATATGATTCATATCAGACAACAGGGGCCATGCCCTCTCTGAGGGTTTGCCTCATACCCTATTACTGCGCCACCTGCCAGGAATCTTACTGTGTCTCATTATTGTGCTTTAAAATTAGTTGACCTGGTTTTAAATCCAGCTCTGCCATTCTGCTAAATGGTCTTGGGACAGTTGCTAACCCCCTTGTCTGTTTTCTTATCTCCCAAATGGGAATAAATATATCTTAGGTGTCCTGGTATATTTGTTTTATGCTTTCAAAATTTTCATCTGTTCCTCTCTTTATGCCCTTTGCCATGTTCTTCTCACTGGAGTAGCAGACATGTATCTCCTTTCTTCATTTATCCTGGTCTTGGTCATTTGACTTCATTTGATTGATGCAATGTTAGAAGACATTATGACAAATAAGCCCACTACTGCAATCAAAGGTGGGACACGGAGACTTGAAGCACAGTGAAGCAAGGCTTTAATTGATGTTGATACAAGAGTGTGTGTCTGATGGACGGTTACAGTAGGCAACATATCTCCTAGCATTCAAGTCCCTCCTCTGGCTCCTCATTGGCTGAGTACTACAGAGGTTACCACCTTACACAGATGTCACCGATGCTAATGTAAGGCAAAAAGCAGTCTGATTGGAACAAACGTCCATTCCTTGAGGTGATGCAGAGACTAGTTCTTTGAGGCATGCTCTTTGCAAACCCCATGCCAAATAAGCCCATGAAATGGAGAGGGGAAGAAGAACCAGGAAGGGAAGTGTCTAAGGATTTGGGACTCCATTGTGTGTGGGGGAAGGGGGGCTTGTTCATCTATCCGATAGATTGTAAACCTACTGTTAACTAGACAACACAGCTTTTATTTGGTATTTCTGAAAATGAATCCTGTCATTTACTTCTCACAGACATGATATAAGCAGAGGCTTTAGAAGTCCTGTGCAGTGGGTCTATCCTCATGCATTTCTTTCATCACTCTCAGAATAATGGTCTCTAGATAGTTCACCTGCCCCAGTGGTTAGGGATCTGACCTCAACTCATACCACAATAAAGAGCCAAGCACAGTCTAGTTCAGCTGAACCGTAGCTGACCCACAGATAGAGGAGTGAACGATAAAAACGCTTATTGTGGAACACTGTCCAGAGTTCTTAGATTGGTTTTCTCGCATATATGTGACATAATACAGGTTGATGTGAGATTTAAATTCCAGTTTTCTTTTCTTCTCTGACACTACTATATACTCTGACCCAATACAACATATATCGTTTGGCTACTGTGATGGACCACTGTTGCTTTGCATTCTCAGCTTTTATTTTACCTTCTTCTGAGGAGACACTTCAATTTTTATCTCTGAAGAACTCCTCTCCTGCAATTTCATTCTGTGTCATCAGGTGGAATCAACTTCGGGGGCAAGCATGAGAGCCTTTCTACCTCCCTTGGCCCGGGAGTATGTGGCCCAAATAGTCCAATCAGATTGACTCTCAGGAATTTACAAGGAACTATTGGTAAAGAGATTTTATTTCCTCCAAAGATGGTGAGCTGGCAGAATCAAAATCTGGGATTTCTAGTAGCCACCTCTCTGGTGTGAAAGGCACCTATCTGAGAAGAAAACCACCATGGAGGAAGACAGAAAGGAGACGTGGAGACAGGCAGACACTTCCTATATTATTATATAAGTCACTTGAATCAACTATGTATGAATCCAAACATCCATAGACATATAGTCTGATGATCCAAGAAATGATTTGTATCTTGGATGTGGTCAGTTTATATTGGATATTTGACTCTTGCACACTTATAAGTCTGACATTCTGTTTATTTCACTATAGAAATTATTTTCCTTCTTGTGATAAACAACCGTGTCTCATTTAGCTAAGCACAGAGTTTTGTGTTCCCCACTGGAAATGGCAGAGTCCCTTGTACATAGTGGGTGTTCACTTACATTTGAATTATTGATTAAATTAATAAATATATTGGTCAGTAGTAGACAGACATACAGAAGTTACCATGGCTATATGATTTGTTTGAACACTCACCTCAGTTGTTTGGGATATATACCTAGGAATGGGATTGTGGGGTCACGTGGTCACACTATGTTTATTTCTTTGAAGGACTGTTGGACTGTCTTCTACATCTCTAGTTTTGGTTTGGTTGTTTCTACTAGTTGTGGGTTGATGATGCTTCTTGGCTAGCATACCTTCTTTGCAGCCATAGAGCAGCATAGATGTATCTAACTGAGAAATGGTCATCAAACTGAGGGGATTACCAGTTGAGTGATTCTCTGTGGTTTTTCTGCAGCCACCGGAGGAGATGGGCAGAGAAGTGGAAGATGGAGGTAGAATGGGGCTCCCGTCAGGCTCAGAGTGCAGGCAGTGTTGAGTGAGGGAAGAACCAGCAGATGGATGATAGTCAGTTTGAAATGCTGATGTGGGAGCCTTAGCCTGAAGATCCATGCTCAGTAGTTCTGCTTTCTGCCTTTCTCAGTCCATCACCATTATTCTTTCCTGGACACGTGCATTCTTCAATGCCTGTTGACTCTCAGCCATCCCGTGGTCTGTTACTGTCACTTGCAAGAATTTGGCTGTCAGGGAGGATGCCAGCAGGCCTTTTAAAAGCCACTGCAAACTTTCATTGCTAACTTGTAACTTGGAGGAACTTTGAGAGAAGGGTTATAAATAAAACGCATGCATCAATCTGGGTTTCGCAACAGGAATGCAATTCCACTTCGTGGCTAGAGATAAAACATGTCTTGCCGTGCACAGTGAGCTCTTCGCCGTGCTTGCATTTTATTTCCCATCACAGTCTAAGTTATGGCAGATGAAGCTGCTCATAAGGTATGAGGTTATACAACCCCATGCTAATTCACACTTACACATTATGGTGTGTTTTTAAAGGTCCAAGTGCTGCTTCCCCACCCCCACCCCCCCCGAAAACTAAGGCTTGAAGGAAGGGAGAGGGGTTAAAAGACCCCCACGGGACAGAGGTGCATATGGTCTGACTCTGCAACTAGGTCATGCCTTTGAGAACAGTGTCTGAGTCTTAGATCTCTTTGTGCCTTAAAATGCCTGGCAGAGTCAGCCACACAAAGGGCATGCATTAGTATTAATGAGTGTGCTGCTGCTGCTGCTACCAAGAAGTGTTCCCTGATAAACGTTAGAATTCATAGGCAAAATACCAATGATCCCTAATAGCTATTCAACTTGTAGACACTTCGTTCAGTGCTTTGTATGTATTCTGATTTCATGTTCATAATTATTATAGGAATGTGCTACTACTATGATTTCCATTTTGCAGATGGGAAACTAAGCATCAAGGGGTAGTCGTTAATATGTCAAGCTTTTGGCTGGTCAAAGACAGGACACGAATTTGGCTCCAGGATGGGCAGGACCTTTGTTTAACTACCTGTCTTCATTTTGCTCTCCCCACACACCTCAGATTACCTTTAAGGGAGTAGTCTATCTCCCTTCTTCTTTATCCCTATATCTTCCCTTCTTCTCCTTGCTTTCTAATTTCTCTGTTCTTGATTTCTCAAGGTCAGTAGAAGCCAGTCTTGTTGCTTTTCTTCATTCACATGTCTGTTTATTATTTCATTCAGTCATTTGATGTTTTGAATAACTATTAAGTATCAAGCCCTTTTGTAGTCACTGCAGACATGAAGATGGATGATAGGCCACCCCTGGCTTTGGAAACAGATGATCAGAGAAATATAGAGCTCTTTGTTGTAGGATGGAGTCGAGAGAATGGCAGGATATTACAGAAAGGAGCACATCGAAGGTATACCAAGCCAATCAGGGCAAGGAGCAGCATACTGGAAGAGGTGGCATCTGGGGTGGCATCTGGTCTCCATCAGAAGGGTAAGGAGCTGGCTGAATCAAGGATAGATCATATAGTTCTCTTTCATCTGGATTTCGAAACCTTTGTTACATTTTTAATTTTAAAGTAATAGAATGGGGGGAGGGGTTCCTGGGTGGCTCAGTCAGTTAAGCAACCGACTTCAGCTCAGGTCATGATCTCATGGTCCCTGAGTTCGAGCCCCAAATCGGGCTGTCTGCTGTCGGCCCTGAGACTGCTTTAAATTCCTCTGTTACCCCCCTCCTCTTTCTGCCTCCCCCCAAGTGGTTTTCTCTCCCTCTGTCTCAAAAATAAACAAACATTAAAAAAAAAGAAAGTAATAGAATTGTTAAGAAAAAGTTCAAGAATATAAATAGTTGTCTTACCAGCAAGGCAGCAACTCAAGATGTCACTTTGCTTTAAACACAAAGTGGCGATTTGTAGTAAATTCTGGGTTTTGTTTTGTTTTGTTTTTATCATTAACATGTGAAACACATCTCCTCTATTTTTGTTAATAATCATCATAGCAAATAATAATAAAAGTCTGTAGGTTAAATTTGCCCTGTTTTGGCAGCACAGTACAGACAAGAGATCAGGTCCTGATGGAAGGAAACTCCTCTTTGGATTCATCTGAACCACCCACTACCTTGAAAAGAATCTTTCTTGAATTTACTCTTTGTTTTGCCTTGCTTGGAAAACGTTTGCTTAAACTTTTTTTTTAAAATATTTTCATAAAGAAAGACATTGAAGAACAATTCATATGCTTTTTGTAAGCTTCGTAATAATATTACAAAAATAATACATGTAGATTGTAAAGAGAAACTGTTAAGGATTCAGAAGTGATAGTTAAAGAGTGATATTGTCCTTTGTCACTTCTCCATTCCTGGAGGGAACCATCTGCAGCAACTTTAAGTGCATCCTAGATCTGGGTTTCTCAGCCTCACTCCTGCACTACTGACATTTGGGCTGAGATAACTCTGTGTTGTGGAGGCCTGTTGTGTGTTTTGTAGGATGTTTAACAGCACCCCTGGGCCTCCGCCCACTAGGTGCCTGTAGCACCTCCCGCTCTACCCTAGCTGTAACAACCAAAAATGTCTCCAGACATTGCAGAATGTCCCCTGGGGGCAAAATTGCCCCCGTTGAAAACTACTGTTGTAGATGTTTAAAACACACTCGTAAAATGCAAGAATCAATGCAAAAGTCAGAAATTACTGGGTATTTGCAGGGTGATTTGGAAAAGAAGAGGGAAAGTAATTATTGGAAAAGGAGTTACACGCTTAGGACAGGCAAGTTGAGACCACAAAAGGATTCTTGCGTTTTGAATAGTCTCATTTGATAGGAAAGGTCCAAATACTGGTATATGTGAAGCATTTTGTAATTCCATTTTGCTCTTCCTTTTTAAAACTGCGCAATCATTCCCCAGTTAGTGAGTATTTATTCACTATATCCCTGCAGAGTGCATGAGTCCTCGATCAATAACACAAGGAAAAAAACTGCAAGTGAACGAGGTAGGGCAGTCAGTGCGAAGAGGAGAGAATGTAACAGGAATAACGAAGACACTGTCCCCTAAATACAGGGGGTTGGGGGGCCCCAGATGGTCAAGGCAGTGACAGCAATTCTACTCTAGAACTCTGACCTGCAGTTCAGAGTGGAACGTTAAGGTCAGTGGAGAGCTCTCTGAGTAGACACAAGCAAGATCGCAGGAAACTGGCAAATCTGAATTCAAATCCTGGCTGAATTCAGCCAGGAGTCCTTAACTTTTGGAGCTCTGGATTGCCACATCTGCAGAAATGCTATACCTTCTTTACACTTTGGACAGGCATACTGTGTCATGGATTAGAGTTGAAGACAGACCTGGGCTCACTGCCTACACCCGCTACTTGCTGTGTACTTCAACTTAGCTCTTTGTCTCACGTCTGCCCATCCTATTTTTCTCACCTGGGAAGGACAGGGATAATCTTACCATGTCAGGTTGTAAAGATTAAGTCCATCAGGTTAGTGACTGTAAAATGGCCGTTAGTAATTGCTCACTAATTGTTAGCTGTTTTATTATCACGTGAGTATTTCCCATTGGTTGTTGTATGGTTTCCAGATGGGGAGAGACTCATTCTCACATTGCCTGGCATAGTGTAAAGCATTCAGTAAATGGTAGTGCCTGGGTGGTCTCCCTCCCTCCCTCCCTCTCCCTCTCTCTGTCTCTGTCTCTCTCTGTCTCTTTCTCTCTCTCCCTCCTCCCCCCCATCCTCTATTTTTGTCCTCTTCCTGCCTTTTTTTTTCTTTTTTATCTTTTTCTCTCTCCTTTGCTACAAGCCTCAGAGCTCAGGAAAGAGGGAACTAGCCCTAAGAGCACGCGATTTATTTTTCTCATGCTCATTTCTGTTTTAATAATTATCATATTGACTCTGAATTTATTACACTACAAGAATGAGTTTATGTGGAATCTCATGAATTTAAACATTAATGTAAGATAAATTAGTTTTAAATTGAATTCCTCGAATGCAATGGGATGTGTTTCCGTATGATGAATAAGGAATTTTCCAAATAAAATCTAAATCTCTGATGTCCCATTTTTGAGCAGGTGGAAGAAATATGTGGGGATATTTGATAAGGTTAAAATATGATTGCTCTGCATGCTGTAAACTAACTTTTTAGTTTGGGGAGAAAGCAGTCTGGGGCCAGAGTTAAGTAGATAAAATGTGAAGATTTCTATGGACATTCTTATTAACTCTCTTACTTACCTCCAATTTACCACCAGATATTTTAAGATATAATACCCTTCTAAGGAGAACACTTTTTTTTTAACATTTTCAAATTAATCTATTCCCTTGTTACAGGTCAATTAAAACGAAACAAAACAAAAACCCTAGCATCTGTTTTAATCCTATTTTCTCTAAAGCGCTCCCTTTCAATATGAACTCCAAAGTCCTGAAATGCTCTCTCGAAAGCAGGCCAAAAAGCAAGTGGTCACAGATGAAGAAAGTAAATCCATTACAGAAGAAATCGGAAAACGTGTTCTGCCCCTTATCAGACCCAGAATTATCAGTGAATGAGAAGTGCTTATGGGGAAGGAAGAGAAGTTTTGCTCAGTTCATGGAGGCCTCTGTAAGGTGACAGCTGGTGACTTCCTGAGTATTATTTGTCACGCTTCAGCAGGGTGATCTTTTCAAAGCCCAAGTGTGACCATGCCACTCCCCTGCTTTCCAAGGCCTTCCAGATAAAGGCAAAACCCATCACTCAGCCTGCAAGGCTCAGAGCACCTTATTCCCAGCCTCACCCTCCACTACACTCCACCTCCCTCCTTATCCTCCACCTGGATTGAGATCCCTTATGATCTCCAAACGCAATCTCCCTTCCCTCCCAACATAGGGCGTCTGCATAGGCTGAGCCCCCACCTGCGTCTCTGCTCTCTCTTCCACCCTCACCTGGTAGTTTTTCCCTAGTCTTTGGATCCCACGTAAACTTCTGCTTCTTTAGTAATGCCTGCCCTCATAAAGCATCGGGCTCCTCTCCTGGGTGGCCATAATTGCAGTTGTAATTTTATATGTATTTCAAAGCAGTTTTGATTAATGCTTTTTTTTTTCTTCAATCCAGTATACTATATGCTTCATAGGGGACAAATCTTGTCTGCTTTTTGCTTATCAATTCCTCCCCACCATATAGCTTATACTGACACATTGTAGACTCTTAAGAAGATGAATAAGGGGCTTTCACCCATGCTTATCTAAAGACCCGCAAGGAAGGTGAGAGGGTGCATGGGGCATGGGACAGAAACCAGAGTAGTCTAGCTTGAAGAGGAAGGCCAGTGACTCACAGATGGTATTCTAGTACTGTTCCTTGGTCCTTATAGAGTCTTTATTTGTAATTGTCCAGTGAATAGGAAGAACAAAGAAATGGTAGGTGTGTCATCTTGCCCAAAAGAGGAAACCATTCGAAAGATAGTTAATAAAATGCAATCAGAAAAAAAAAATGCATTAGAGAAAGAGAAACTTGACAAATTCCACTTAAAGGAGTTTAATCAACATGAATACATACACAAGGGAGCAAGAATATATGAGGAAGTAAATTCACTGTGAAGCTAAGTCCATCAGTACATTGCCTGGGTACATTGTAGTTCATCTATAAAGTGAACTACTGTTCATTATATTCTATCATTAAAAAGAATTAGGTTAACTTATGGGGACTAATATGAAAAGTATTATACTCTTTGTTAATGAAAACAGATATTTGCGAAACCATGTATGTAATATAAATATATTATTTAAAAATTTTTTAAATGTTTTATTCATTTCTGAGAGAGAGTGACAGAGTGAGCAGGGGAGAGTCAGAGAGAGAGAGAGATACAGAATCTGAAACAGGCTCCAGGCTCTGAGCTAGCTGTCACCACAGAGCCCAACACGGGGCTCGAACCCACGAACTGTGAGATCATGACCTGAGCTGAAGTCAGATGCTTAACTGACTGAGCCACCCAGGCACCCCTATTAATATATTTTCTTAAAAGAGTGTTACAGGCATGAGTATCTAAGACGAGATTGTATGTGCATTGTAATGAGGAAAGTCTAAAATGATACACAGCTGATATTCCTGGTTAGTGCCTAGAATAAAGGTTGATGAGGGGGAAATTCTACTCTACATTTTCCTATTTTTATATGAATTTTAATAACTAACAAAGTGGGATAATGGACTGATGATGAAAAATGTTACAGGAACTCTAGTTCCAAAGGACATTTGGGAACGTCTGGAGGCATTCTGGTTTGTCACACTGGAGGATGGGGTGGGTTCTACTGTCATTGGATGGACAGGGACCAGGAAGTCTGCTAACCATCCTACAGTACATAGGACAGCCCTTGTCAGAGTTATTTCGGCCAAAATGTCAACAATCCAGAGGCTGAGAAACTGCTATCTGCTGACTCCCTCCTCTTCCTGCTCTGGTCATTTTTTGGAGGAGGAGTTCCTTTGGAAGTGATGGCAAGGGATGGAAAGAGTTATTGAGGTAAAGACTGCTATGGCTGCAGAACAGTCAGGCTGCTCTCTGGTAGTTCGGCTACTTCCTTTGTCCCTTGTGGAACAAAATCATCTCGGTGGAGAACCATTGGCCTAGAAGATGCTTTTATGATGCCTGTGTTTCTAAGGTCTTCGTGCCAGGATTTCTATGGCATTTTCTTCCTTTCTACTCCTTTTTAGCCACCAGGTAAAACTGGTAAGGCAGTGTGTTGTGGATCCAGAGATATTTTAATTGTAGCACCTAAGAAATTCTCCAAATGTAGATGCCATCTAGCCCTTTGCTTTACCTAAGCCTTCCCCCTCAGTGTGTCTCCCCCGCTGCCTCTGGTCAAATTTATCTCAGACGCAATCTTATGGTAGAGCTGGGCAGATCTGTAATGCTCCGCTGTCACTGTGGTTCACTTTATTTGCAGTAGCCCTGCTCGTTATAATTTCATTAGCACCGTTGGCGGTAGGAAATGAGAGAGAGCCAGTACAGTTTAGTCTTACTTTAAATCTTAGTTCAGTTTCACTAGAATTTAAGTATATTCTCAGCTCACCCAAGTCTTGCCATTCAAGATGTAAACATTCATAAGCTGCCTTTTCTTAGACTCCATGGCTTCTCCCAGTGCCATGCTGAATGATATGTATACTCTAGATTTTACTGAGTTAACATATTTCAATTCTATTATCTAAGCATAAAATAGATACACGTTGAAACATATTTAACCATGTAATTATTATGCCCATGCAAATCCTCTAAACCAAATGCCTATTATATAGTTTTGTTACATAGCCTAATATATTACCCTTATCAATAAGAGATTGATAGAAGAGATTTATTACCCTTCTGATCATTACACCCAGAGTGGGGTGAGCGGTTAATACAATTATCTGAGTAAGTCAGGGAAATTACTTTTCACCCTGAGTCAGGGTTGTGGAGATTGTCCTCAAATGCAGGAATGCGAAGCATTTTTTTTTTTTTTAATACAAAGATGATAAGTAGCAGCTCAGTTCCATTATTCATGACTTTTATCCTTTTCGTTCATCTCTTGGGTTTGAAAAGAGCTGGTTCTTTGGGCAATGTTTTCATTCCATTTCCACGTCTTTGGGAAGAGGGGACAGTAGGTCTAACAAGACCCAGAACTTGGGGAATTTTATAATTATCTAGAAGTGAATGCTGAGGGAGCATCATTTATGCCGTGAAGGGAATAGGAAAAGCAAAGTCTTACTCCTAAAAGAGACCCTAACGGTCTGTAAAAGGGGATGGAATAAAATAGCTGTGGTAAAAATGGGAAGATTTTGCTAATCCACAGGATGGTGTCACCAATTAAATAAGGCACTTGGGTATTAATTGACAGTCTGCCCTTAAGAATATAATCACATAGTAATCAAGCATTTGTAGACAAAACTTAATGCTATTTATTATGTGAGAATAAAACTGTTCCCTGATATTTCAAAGCCAGGGATTTGACTTTGTTCCTAAATTCACCTCCAGAAATGAATATACTATATTTGTGTGTGAGGAACCCACGTGAATAAATAAGTAGGCGTTTCTGAGGGGACCAGCACAGTGGGATTTATCTTGAAAAGAGCAATTGCAGACATATGTCATATGTCATTACCGGAGAGTTGGCGACAGTATTATTCATTATGTGGTTTCAGAGTGTTCTAAATTAGAGAAATGGATTATTGGAAGTGGATGATTTCCCCAGATTGCTACTTAATAGTGACTAAGGGGTCTGCATTACTCATATTTGCAATGAAAATGGTGCCAAAACCCAGCAGTGGTTGACTGCAATAAAATGTAAGGCCTATTGGGTATTATCTTGAGATGCTGCCTAATTTTATGCCTCTTGCTTAGTATAAATGTCCTGGGGTCTCAGAGGTTGGGTTGCTTGCAGAAACTCCACATGGAATGAAGGTCTCCAAGCTATTTACCTCTTTGTTTCTTCCTGCTTCCTCTTCGCCCTGAATGCATACAGCTGTAATTATTTTACCGACTAAAAGTAAATTTCTCCATTTGCCCTTTTCCATTAGTGGAAAGTGTCTATCTTTGCAGCTTCTATATCAGTTCCTACCTGTTTTGAGTTGCCAAGCTTCCGTCTGAAATGAGCAGCCTGTCTGCAGTGTCCATTCATTCATTCATTCATTCATTAACTAGAGTTCCACCAAAGTGTCAAGTCCTATGCTAGAAGCTGACTCTGGAGTGATAAGCAAACTAGTGTCCTGCATCTCCATCCCCCAGGGCTTTCAGTCTCCTAGGGAGACAGATATTACACATGAAGCCATACCAGTCTGCATGTAATTCCTGCTTACCTGCTGCATGGCATTACTTACCACTTACTATTCTCTACTTCACCATGCTCCAGGTATACCAGCCTCCTTTCTCTTATGTGTATCTTGTAAGTCAATTTGTGCCACAGGGCCTTTCCACTTCCTTCTCCCTTCCTGGAAAGATTCCCTATGGCTGCCTCCTATGAATCTTTCAAGCCTTATTTTAACTGACACCTTCCTGGGCTACCCAGTCTACACTGGCACCCTGACCAGTTACTCCCCACCAGTCACCCTGAGTGTTTCCTTCACTGCACTTATAACTCTGTCATTAGCTTGCTGGTTTATATATGTGTTGTCTGTCTCTCCCTCTAGAAGGAGTACATCACAGGGACAGAGAGTTTGTCTTCCTTGTGTGGTTCGTCAGCACTTAGAATGGAGTGAGTGCTAAGTAAACATTGGCTCTTGATGGCCACGGCTGCATAAGTCCACACTTATAAGTGTGATAAGAGGAAATCCCCAGATGCCATGGACAGTTATAATGGAAAAACCTAATTCATTAGGAGGGTATATGAAAGACCTCTGTGAAGGATTGATGTCTACTTGGATGGGCATGTTGGAATGGATAGAAGACAGAGGAAGACGTAATGGTACAGAAAGGGGTACAGCCTGAGGAGGGAAGGAGCTTGGCAAATTCAATGAATTGACAGATGAGTATGTCTGGAACTCAGGTAGAAAAGAAATAGGGGTGCAAGAAAGGGCAGAGAGGTTTGGACACTGGGAAGCCATTGGAGGAATTTAAAGGATTGAAGTGACATAACCCTATAACTATTTTAAGAAGATCTCTTTGGCTATTGTGAGCAGACTAGTCTTGGAGAGGAAGAGTGAAGGATGCTTTGAGCTTTGCCTGGCACAGAGCAAATTCTCAGTAACTACCTGTGACCAATGATTTGATGAATGGGAGAAGTCAGGAGGCAGTTTGTTTTCAAACCTTGATAGAAAGCGTTTTTTGTTTTATTTGGGATTGTGAGGCAAGGGGAGAATGCTGACCCCCCCCCCCCATAACTCAAAGTANTGACCTGAGACTATTAGGAAAACAGTTTCATGTATCACTCAGGTATCCTTGCCTTCCAGAGTCATTCTTAAGGGCCTTTCTGGTCTCTGTGGCCTTGTCCACCTGGAAGCCAAAGCTGATTTTGATCAGTGGACTTCAAAAGCCTAACCTCTTGGGGCACCTGGGTGGTTCAGTCAGTTGAGCGTCTGACTTCAGCTCAGGTCATGATCTCATGGTTCATGGGTTCGAGCCCCACATCAGGCTCTGTGCTGACAGCTAGCTCAGAGCCTGGAGACTGTTTCAGATTCTATATCTCCATTTCTCTCTGGCCCTCCCCTATTCATGCTGTCTCTCTCTCTCTCTCTCTCAGAAATATATAAAACACTAAAAAATAAATAAATAAAAAACAAAGCAAAAGCAAAACAGAAGCCCAACCTCTCTGGTAAAGATGTCTCCATTCCCAGGCAATATAGATGGACCAGGCTCTACAAACACAGTCGGCTGTGGTGGGTTGTTTTCTTTCCGAGTTTCTGAAGTCCAAAGAAAACCATGTTTCAGGCATGCACTCTTCTATATGACATTCTGCATATTCAGGAGAAGGATACGGGTAGGGTTTGTGTTCAAGTGATACATGATTCAATAGCAAACTTCCACATCTCAGTGGTTTCACATAATTCCAGTTTAGGTCTTCTTACCTATAATTCAAGGCCGGTGTTCCTGATGGATGGGCAGCTCCACTCTGAAATGATACAGGAGCCCAGGCTTCTCCCATCTGTGCTCAGCCATCATGGCTGCCCAGGATAGGGAGGATCATGTGGACCAAGCCTAACACGGAAAGAGAGTCACCTCCACTTCTACCCCACTGGCTGAGAGCAGTCACATGGCCACAGCCACTGCTGTGTCCGAGTGGGAAGGTGGGAAACACAGGATCTGTCCCTCACAGGAAAGGAAACCTGGGAATGAACAGGTAGCCAAGCTCTGCCCCCAGAACCCTCCAGAATCAAGGGAGAACCACAGATTTCTCTTGTACAGCTTACAATATGTAATGGCTGAACTACTTTACCTGATCAAACATCACTGAGTATGTTAGGCATTTTTTCCCCTCATTAATTGTTGAAAAAAAGAATTTGTTCCACAGTTCTGCCTTCCCATCCTCTCTTTAGCATCTGCTTTATAAACAATGGAATAGTTAAAGCTTTCAGCTCTGCAGCCGATTTAAGAGAATTCCCACTTTGAAGTTAGGGACTAAAACACACAGCAAGAGAAGCAACCAGAAACCCCATAGGGTTTTAACCTTGTTTTGCCACATCTCCCAGCAAACTCCTCATTTGTTTGAAGATTCTGCTCAGCTCACTGCAGAGGTATCTTGACTTCTGTATCACTTTAAACCTTTCTTCTGTGTGAGCTAGTCTTGGGATGTGACCAGACTGGCACCTCCAAATGGGAACCTTTTGTGCCTGGAGAAGTTAGATTAGCTTTCTAGACTCTGTTTAAAGGTTGTCTCTTCCATGAAGTTCTTCCAGATTTTCTCTCACCCTCTTCCAGATATAGCAGATTCTTTCTTTCTTATGTCCCTAATTTATCCTGTGCAGACTTCCACAGTGGCTCATCAGCTCCTGTAACGCAGTTCTTTGTGCTTGTTTCTTATTAAAATTATAGTACCTGGGGCACCTGGGTGGCTCAGTTGGTTAAGTGTTCAACTTCAGCTTAGGTCATGATCTCACAGTTGTTGAGTTTGAGCCCCACATCAGGCTCTGTGCTGACAGCATGGAGCCTGGAGCCTGCTTCAAGTTCTGTGTCTCCCTCTCTGCCCCTCCCTCACTCCCTCTCTCTCTTTCTCTCTCTCAAAAATAAATAAACTTAAAAAAAACTGTAGCACCCGTTCATTGCAAAACATTTACAAATTAAAGATTTCTAAGAAAGCAATTGAAAGTCATCAGAGTCCGCTACACACAGCAGCACTAACTGCTACATACACTGTGTCATCAGATGGAGAGCATGTTGAAGGCAGGACCGTGTTTCTCTCCTGCTTTCATTGTTGAATCCCCACTGCTGAGCAGAGAGCCTAACACACACGAGAGTCTTCACAATACTACATGGTTGGAAAGATGGCCATCTGGATGGCTAGGTGACCCACACAGCTATTCACAGAGGAGCGCCGGTCCCTACGCTCTTTCTAGAGTAATCCTAAGACAAGGTAGAGATAAGCTGTAAATGATAGGTATTGGTGACCTCCTCCAGAGCAGGGCAGAGATTAGAATTCCACAGTTTGCAAGCAGTTCAGTATGAAGTTCTTCAGGAAAATTGGTTTTCTGAGTTTAAGTAATTGTAAAATCAGATTAGGCTGGTCTAGGTAAAATGCAGACTATCTATCTCAATGTTTTAACACGTTCACGTGTATCCCTTGTTCGTTTAAGAGTGTGGAAGTCTCTTCTATGAGGTGTCTCTGGATCCAGGATGCTTCTGTTTTGCAGCTACCCAGTCCGGGCTTAATCTACAGGAGGGGTGGGGGGCAGAGTCAGAGGGCTGTTCTTGGGCTGTTTGTGAGGGAGTCGCCCCTACTCCATGGCCCCTGCCGGAACCAGTTGCCTGGCCTCACCCAAACTCAAGACCCTTTGAGTGACCAGAAGTGATAGGAGGACCAGGTATGGATTAACGCTGGTAACATTTTACGACATAACCATGCCTTATGTGGTGCTAATTCATTAGGAGATGGTGTAGTAAAATGGGTCAGACTGTGAGCTCTGGGTTCAGACTGCCTGCACCTGAACCTTCCCTGGGACCCATTTGTGTCATCCTGAGCAAGTCACTCAATCTTTCTAAGCCTCCCTCACTTGATTGAAATTGAGAATAATCATAGTTTTAATTAAATAGTATGCGGATCAGGGAACATGGGCATTATGCAAGCTCGCTAAATATTAGTTGCTTTTAAATGTTCAATATTTAAAATAACTATATTTATTGCAATCCTATTAGTAGCAGTAGCAACACATTTGCCTTGCACCTCAGGTGCTCTCAATTAGGGACACACATGTATGTACCTAGAAAGGGTACCTTGAGGCGCCACTCTTGATTTTCTCTGGTGCTTCAGACTGAAAATGGCGCTGAGAATCCACCTGTCTTTAGAGTGTTCATTACTGAACACCACGCAAGATAGCACACCCTGTTTTTTTAAGGATAAAAATGGGGTTGCATCCATCATTTTCAACACAGCTGTCTCAGTCTAAAAATGATCACACCTCACGCCACCATTAACCCCATTGACTCCCTCCCCAAAGAAGGGTTGATGAGGCTTTCTCTGCTGCAACATTGCCCAACATCAGCTGATTCAATAAACACCCTGAAATTTAACATGCGCTGCCGTCTGCTGAACAGCTCTGGGCACAAATGGGTTTCTTTTATTATGGACAGAAAGGCCAAGTGAAATTTTAATCAGACAGACAAGGAGGGTATCTAAGAACACTGAAATGCCAGCCCTGCTCGTATTTCCATGATATTGAACTTGTCTTTTTGGGGCCTATGTAGCTATTTCAATTAGCTCTGAGACACGTAGCCTGTGTTTTTGCAAACTCTCCTCTTTTTAATTAAGCTGCTGTTCACCAGGATATTAGGAGGCACACAATTCTTCTTGCAATATGCAAACTATCAAAGAGAAAATTAAGCAGTTGAAACACGGGGGTTTAAAAAGTGCATGGTTATAACTCGACCCAACGTGTTTGTAGTGCTGTTCTTGCTGGATAATCCGGACATTTCCCCTCCCATTCTATGTTTCTCGGCCTTCAAATTCAGTTATTATATACATAGGCTTTAACACAGGGTGAGCCTGTTTTTTGTTTTTTTTTGTTTTTTTGTTTTTGATTATGTAAGATTTGGTATAAAGCAAAGAATACCAGTAACAAATACACAACTTGGTAAGCATGGTAAAACAAAAATCCATGAATCTACCACCCAACTTAAAAATTAAAACATTTATCAATGGTATTAAAATAACCTAGTTGTTCCTTGGTGAGTTTATTTTTCATGAAAGTGATCAAGCACCATTTTGTCAGTTAAGGTCCATAAAAGCACCACAAATCATTATAAAGTCTAGAATAAAATGAGGCATTTCTTTAAAATAAAGCATTGTCAGAGCGCCTGGAAGGCTAGGTTGATGGAGCATCCAACACTTGATTTTGGCTCAGGTCATGATCTCACAGTTTGTAGGATCAAGCCCGGCATGAGGCTCTGCACTGACAGTGCAGATACTTCTTAGGATTCTCTCTCTCTCTCTCTGTCTCTCTGTCTCTCTCTGTCTCTCTGTCTGTCTCTCTCTCTCTCCTCCTTCCCTGCTCATGCTTGTACTCTTTTTCTCTCTCTCTTTTGAAAAATAAATAAACTTTAAAATAAAGCATTGTAAATTCATCAATCATATGGAATAACATCAAAGCTAATTCTAAAAATGAAAAACCAATTTTAGGGTGTGAGGAGCTATAATGTCATCTCTGATGTTGATTTACTCATTCACTCATTCATTCATTCACTTGTTGATTCCTACTCTTATGGATTCCTGTACTTGCTCTGTCTTTCCTTCATTAACTATTGAGTGTAACTGCAGCCTTCTTTAAAATATAATTAATATGATCACTATTAGAACATTTAATAGCAGTGTAATCAAAATATCCCAACTGACCATAACGCTGAGACTCTCCTGAGAATTCTTTGTGAGACTAATATAGAACATGAAATTTAATTTACTCACTGATGTTTCCAGGAAGCAAAAATGCACTCCCTTCAATTGAATTAGACAGGATCCTATTGAAATACCCCTGTTAGTATTGAAAGGGCAAAGAGACAACTGCAAAGTGTTTTAATTTTTCATCCTGTTTTCCAGGGCTTTCCTCAACCCCCTTTATTTGCTTGAAGGTAAAACACTCATGGAGTACGCATGGAATTGTAGAGTCTGTAATTCCATACTTCTTGATGATTCTCAGAGCTGTCTCACCTTAGCCTAATGAGGCAAGTCTTTCCATGGGTGTCCTCTCCGGCAAGCTGTCCACCCACATTCCCTTAGCTAATTTTGCTCTCAAAACTCTCGCCAATACTTTCAGTTACTGCTGAGTCTTGAGTAGTAAGGAGTGCCATACCCTCCAGGGGAAGCAGAAGAGGGAACATCAGGGCACCCAGGCCTTCCAGGTAGTGGATGGCCTCCCACCTGCACCCACCCAGGAAAGTGTGGCATCAGTGTTCTTTTTCAAGCCAGGAACTTTACTGTCTTCTTTCGAATGTTCTTCCAGTGCAATATTGTAGCATAAAAAATTACAACTCACTGTTAGCCATTTGAATAACCTCAGTTAGGAAACATCTAAGACATGGTTTAGTGTAAGTGTCATGTATTTTCATTAAATACAGAAAAGCACATAACATTCTTATTTTCTTTTTCTGATCAGAAAAGCAACACCTGCCCGTCTTTGCAAAAACAAATAATTCCTGCATGTATAGAGAAAACTATTTTCTTCTCACTTAATCCAGCCCCTAAAAGACTGTTCATTGCTTGAGACAACTTTGCTGACCTTGTTCTACATGTATACATGTGTGAGTGTGTGCACACATACACACGTAGAAAAAAATTGAATCATGCATTTCTATTCTGCCTTTTTTCCCCTTTCAGTTTTATTGAGATATATTTGACATATAGCACTGTAGAAATTTAAGACATGCAGCATATTTTTTATTATGTGTGTTTTTTTTTGTTTGTTTTATTTTGAGAGAGAGAGAGAGAGACAGAGTGTGAGTGGGCAAGGAGCAGAAAGAGAGGGAGACATAGAATACGAAGAAGGCTCCAGGCTCTGAGCTGTAAGCACAGAGCCTGACATGGGGCTTGAACTAATGAACTGTGAGATCATGATCTGAGCCAAAGTTGGACACTCAACCACCTGAGCCACCCAAGCACCCAAAACATGCAGCATATTGACTTGACATACATATATTGCAAAATGATGACCCCAATAAGTTGAGTTAACATCTATCATCTCATATAAGAAACACATTTTCTTTCCAGTTTGCTTGAAAACACATTCTAAGCAAGTGATTTCAGTAGAAATTTTCTGTTAGAGCGGATGTCTCTTAGATTTAAACAATGGCTGAAAAATTATTTCTCCCCCCCTTGTGAAACTTTTTTTTTTAATGTCTTATTTGTTTCTGAGAGAGAAAGACAGAGAGACAGCATGAGCAGGGGAGGGTCAGAGAGAGAGGGAAACACAGAATCTGAAACAGGCTCTGGGCTCTGAGCTGGCTGTCAGCACAGAGCCCATCGTGGGGCTCGAACCCATGAACCGTGATATCTTGACCTGAGCCGAAGTTGGATGCTCAACCAACTGAGCCACCCAGGCACCCCTCCCCTTGTGAAACTTTAACTACGTTTGATAGAAGTATTGCGTTAACCAAGGAACGGTGTCAGGAAGAGTGGTTATGGTTGGTGTTGAGGAAGAAGTAGTGGTTAGGAAAACATGTGTCCCGCAAAGAAAGGAAGTATTCTATAATTGTGGGGTGGCTTTATTACTTTCAAACAATAAAGCTGTTCTGGTTACCCCTCTTTATATCAATTAAAGAAGTGAATTTGGGACCATATCCTTGTCTGGTCTGCTTCATGCCCAATAAGAAACAGAAGCAGGATCTGAATCCCAGGGTAGAGCATTCCTGTACTGTGTGTGCTCTTAATACTGTTATAATCCCTTGATTTGTCTTCAGTGCCTTAGAATAAGGGAAAAAAAATCACCCATGTTCTCATGTATCTGTGCACATCACAAATCTTGCTTGGCTCATGTTGTCTACTATTCACCATAAAGAATGGACCATTTTTTGGTCTAAACTTTCCCCCCATCATCTGCCCACTGCTCATTTGCTCTCTTTTCTCTCTCTCTTTCATTCTCATTTACTTTCTATCTCTTTCCTCAGTATAAGTCGCCATCACTTCATCTCCACATGTCTGAGTGGCCTCTTAACTGCTCTCCCTACCTCTTTCTTTGCCCCTATAATCCATTCATTCTCCCTATGGCTTCTTGGAGAAACTTCCTAAGTCATACACTTCATCAGGTCGCTCTTTGGCTTACAACCCTTCAGTGGCTTCTCATTGTATGTGGAGTAAATTTCAGAGATCTCACTTTGACTTTCCAATCCCCATTCCTCCGGCACAGCCCCTGCACATCCTTCCCTGCCCCCAGCCCCCTATGCATATTGGTCTTTTATCAGCCCTCAAATAAAGAATGTTCTTTAGTGTTTCAGGGACTCTATGCCTCCTCTAAACCCCACACTGGGATGATCTCTGCCCCAGTTTTGCATGAATGTTCCTTTTTATTCATTTTTTTTTCTCCTCACCTTAAATGTCACCTTCTCAAAGAGACTAATCCAATCCTTACCATTGAGGATAGGTGCTTCTATCTTAGGTATCCTTGATGTCAGGCAGTGAGTATGGCCGACATTACTTACATCACAAGTAATAACCTGTGTCCTTCTGTATTTTCTGTCTCCCAGCAAGATGCAAGGTTCATGAAGGTAAAGTCTGTGTGTTTTATACTTATATTACACACCTTGCCCAGCTCGGGGCCTCCTATGCAGCTGGCCCTCATTAAATATTTGTTGAACTGAAGAATGGAGAGGAGGAATGGGATGTGCATTGTTTCTGAGTTTCTATGACAGCTTCACCTCCTGTTAGGTGAATACGCCTGATGATCCCCAATTCTGTGTCATCAGCAAAGTTGGATTCCTCACAGGTTTTGGCTCACCGAGACAGCAGAGGATGCTCCCCACACAGCAAGCTGTGCTGCCTTAAAACCAGCATTTTCTGGTCATGTCCAGGGACAAGGGGAAACAAGGGACTGTATTGTGTTCCATGAGAAGACAGCAGGGGCACAATCAGGGAGAGAAGAATAAGCCCCCAGCAAATGGAATATAAAACGTGTGACACACCAGGTGGGGGAAGAACCAAGGGAGCAGTTCTGAGAGCCGCTTCCATGTGAGACTAGAGCTGTGATGTGGAAATGCTCAGGGACCTTTGCCCCTATGAATCATGTATCGGGGAAACAGTTGAGCATCCACAGATGTCAAATAACCAATAAAATTTCATGAATGGTAATGCTCGCCGGAATCCAGGAGAATAAGTCTGACCTTACAACATGATCCGCTAACAAAATTAGGTCATTTGTCTTTGATAGGAGATGGCCACTTCCTTATTTTTATTTATTCATTTGTAAGTGGCGGCTTTAATAAGCCTGCATGATCTTGGATGGCATACTCATAAGTTCTAGTAAAGCCTGGAAGAAAATTACAGAGGAAACAGCTCCCTTTAAATTACTCCCCAAAAAAAGAGGTAGTCTTTCAAGAGATGCAGTTCTAGCATTGTCTCTGGAGCAAGGCAATTTCCTTTTTTATGTGGACTTGTAGCAGAAAAGGAGAGGGTCTCAAGTCATACGGCTGCAAAATAGGTTCATTTCTGCCTCTTTTTGTAAGTGAAATGTCTCTCCTTCCCAGAGCATAGAAGTTTCTCTGCCCTTCCATAACCATCCCCTCTCTCAGATGAGAGGGCCCACACCTGTTTTGCAGCTGGTGAACATGGCATCTTAAACTTCCACTTCCAGGATCATAATATCAGTCACCTATTACTGCATAACCACGACAGCATTTCACAACATGCAATTAACATGTATTTCTCATTCCTCTCTGGGTTAGCTGGGGGCTGGATGTCCCAGGCTGGGCTCAGCTGGTTGCATCTGCTTCATGCTAGGTTTCTAGTCCCATCTGGCTCTTCACTCTGTAGAGGATGGCTTGAGACTGCTCCCTATATGCTCATTCAGGAGCCCAGACCTGGGGAAGCAGCCATCTGGAAGTACTGGTTGGCTGTCCATCATTTCCCTGGTAACAGGGAGGCACAAAAAGATGAGCTGTTGCCCCAGCACTGGGGCCCATGTTTTATCGGGCAGAGCAAGTCCTAGGGCTTTTGCAAAAATCAAGATAGAGGGAAGTGCATCCCACTGCCAGTCAGGGGAGCTGCTGAGTTGCCTGCCAAAGGCATGAATACAGGGTTTGAAGAACTGGTACCCCATAATTCAGTCCACCACAGCCTAAGCCCACAAGGCTGATGGGGCTATTAGACAGCAGTGATTGTGTTATTAGAGCACTCATCAAACTGTGTGGGCTTATGTGTCTATATTCTTTGTTTTAAAAAAATCATCTATTACTATAGTAATTAAGTAAGTATAAGTAATTACTGTATATTATTTAGTGTAATAATATAAACACACCTGGAAAAGAATGAAATCAACAAGTTACTTCCCCCAAACTGTCTAATGCCAAATAAATCTGTAGTTGATGGTAGCTTCCAAATGGAGTGACTTAGCAAGTCACTTATCGTGACTTGGCCTTATCGTGAACTGGGGAGCCTGTGGCTGTTCAGAGAGTAACCCTGAAAGTCTAGCTCTTTGTGACCATGTGGAAAAATGGGTACCTTGTGGGCCCAAACTTCTCATTTTCCCAGAGATGTCTGGCGTCTATAATTTTCACATGTAAAATTTCCAATTTTTAAATGTTTGCCCACTAATACAAAATTTCATTAAAAAAAAACCACTCTGATGCCAATACAAAACAAAACATTTTTGTTGACCACACAGCCAGCAGGTAACAGAGTTCCATCCAATCTGAGGCTGAAGGCAATATCTGCTGTTTTCAACACTATTGGTCACATCTCTTGAGGTAGCTGAGAGAGAGAGAGAGAGAGAGGGAGGGAGGGATGGTGGGCCACTAAATAGAAAGAAACTCCCCAGTGTGGAGTAGCATGTGACAAGCTAAGTAAAAGAAGGTGGAAGACCATAGTAGAAGGACTGCAGTCAAAAATCATTTTAAGAGAAAGTTTTAGATTCAGGGAAGAGATGTCTGTGTCGGAGACCATGACCCAAACTCACTGATTACAGTTCCTTGTGTGTGCAAGGGAACGGAAAACCACAGGGGGGCAAGGACATGTCAAAGGCTTCCTCACCCTGGCTAACTGCACCTTGGCCTGCGCATGTGTTTTGGGGACATTTAGCACCCACCCTTATTAGTCACGTTTCTGCCCTCTTGAACCTGCAGATTTAGGGAAAACTGAATAGTTGTCCTCCCAGGAGACCTTCCTCAAATTCCTCTTTTCTTATTCAGATAAATTCTTCTCCAGTGGATGAAACAAAGGAACTAACAAGCTTACTGAATTTTCCTGAATGTAGGGGGCTGGGGTGGAGGGGTGGGGAACAAGTATCAGAGATGTGTGCTGATAGAACTGAGCTTCAATACTGAAGAATTCTTTTCTGGGGCACCTAAAAGTTAGCTCCTACAATAGTCTGCTCATTGACAGGAATTATGTTCATTTTTAAGAGGAATAGATTTTGACAAAAGAGGAGCAAATAATGTCTTTATGCTTTACGTAGAACTGAAGTGCCTCTTTGCCATGACTAAATGTCTACATCCTGTGAGTCCTTAAAACCCAGATCAAATGCCACCTCCTCCAAGAAGCCACTCCATTGACTCCAGGGAAAGTCTTCTCCCCCTCTTCTTTCTGCCCATGCTTCCTTTCATTTCTGTCCCCTTAATTCCCTTTGCCTTGTATTATAATTATGTGTGTGTGTGTGTGTGTCTCTCCAATTGAATAGGAAGTTTATTTGGGTTAGAAACACCTCAGGCTTGGGGCGCCTGGGTGGCTCAGTCGGTTAAGCGACCAACTTCAGTTCAGGTCATGATCTCATGGTTTGTCGGTTCAAGCTCCACATCGGGCTCTGTGCTGACAGCTAGCTCAGAGCCTGGAGGCTGCTTCGGACTGTGTCTCCCTCTCTCTCTGCCCCTCCCCCGCTCGCTCTCTGTCTCTGTCTCCCAAAATAAAATAAAGACATTAAAAAATTTTTAAAAAAAGGAAGAAACGCCTCAGGCTTTACCTTGGAATCTTGCACACACTAGTGATTTTAGCAGGCAAACATGAGTGACAAATGGTATTTTTTTCTCTCAACTGAATAGAGAAATCCACCATCTATCTCTTCATAATACTCAACTTCTCAACTATGTTAGTAGAAATGTACCCTTAAGCATTTATATCCTTAGATTATAAAATGAAATTCTGAGTTCCCTAAGCTTTTCCTCCCATTCAATCATTCATTCCATGGCTTTTCTTGAGGTCTTATTAGATGCCAATGACTGAATTGGAGCCTGATGATGTCCTGTGAGTAAAGCAGTACTAGTTCCTGTCTTGGGCTTAATGTCTGATGTGAAGCTTTTAAAAAGTAAACAAATTTTTATGTACTTAAAACTGATGGCAGTTTTGGTGAAAAATAATAATAAAATAGGGTGCCCCCCAAAAGAAAATAAAGATGGGAGTAGATGGGAGAAAGCTCTCATTAGGCAAGGTAAGGTGGTCCTAGAGGGCTTCTCTGAAAAGGTGATGGGTAAGCTAAGATAAAAAGGATGAGAAGGAGACAGCCTGTAAAGACAGGGGTCATAGGGCTACAAACAAAAGGAACTATTTATGGCATCTCCTGAAAGCAAAGTCCTGGTTGAGCAGAGAACCTGAGAGGACAGACAGCAGGAGAGAGAGATGGAGGAATTAGTGGGACCAGATCACTGCTCACCCAGCTGAAATACCTCTCATCAGCTTCAACAGATCCAAACTCTTTCCAAGCCTTCCATGAGCTGCTTACTCCTGATGTTACTAGTCTGCGTCATTTCTGTCTTTCCTCATTCTGACTTGCGGTATATATGGCTACACATCCATCTGTTGGCTAAAATAAGAAATTAGCAACTACACCAAATTCTGGCAAGGATCACTCCTGGATTACTGGCAGGAATTTAAAATGCGACAGCTATTCTGGAAAATACTTTATCATTTTCTTGTAAGATGAAATATGCAGTTACCATACAACTCAGCAGTTGTGCTCTTAGGCATCTATCCCAGAAAATGATAATGTTCCCACCAAAACCTGTACACAAACATTCATAGCAGCTTTATTTATAATTATCCAAAATTAGAAGCTACCCAGATGTCCTTCAGTGGGTGATTGGGTAAACAAGCTTTGGTAGGTCCACACCATGGAATACTACTCAGCAATGAAAAGGAACAAGCTGTTGTCAAACACAGCTTCTTAGATAAAACTCCAAGGAATTATGTCAAGTAAAAAAAAAAAAAGTCCTAAAAGGTTACATAATAGAAGATTCCATTTATATAACATTCTTGTAATGGTAAAATTGTGCCAGTGGAATACAGATGAGAAGTTTCCAGAAGGCAGGGATGAGGGCTGTAGAGTAGGGATAAGGTCTCGTTACAAGGGGGTAGGTAACACAAGGGGTCCTTGAGTGGATGGACTATTCTGCGTGTTGACTGCATCCAGGTCACTGTCCTGGCCATGATACTGTCATACAGTTTTGCAAGATGTTACCACGGGGGCAATTCGGGTAGGGACACGTGACAGCTCTCTGTATTCCTTCTTAAAACTACATATGCATCTACGATTATCTCAAAATAAAAAGTTCAATTTTAAAAATCCACTCATATAACAAATTAGTTTTTAGAAATCTTTTAAAATGTAGCAGCATAATATTAAGTTTTCAAATTTAGATGTCTGCTTTTTTCTTCTGGATAGTGAGAGCTTTCATTCTGGAGATCTTAATTATCTTTGCACACGTTCTCTCAACAGTCCTACTTTTGTGGCAAGAACAAAGCTCTGGGGTCAAGAAGACTTGGGCAAAATCCCAGAGTGAGAATCAGGCAAAGAGTTGTGGCAAACCCAGACCACAAATTACAGGGACCCCTGCCCTCTACCCCACCTCAACCCCATTCTCTGACTTTCTGTGCAGAAGCATGCTGGACCAGACACAGATGGATGTACTCTGTACTTAGGCTCTAGGAGGAGAGTCTTGATGCCCCTTAGGCTCTTTGGGTTTTTTACAGGGTGGGGGCAGGGCCAGTGCATAGTTTGCCTAGGACTGCTGTAAATATTATCACAAATGTGGTGGCTTAGAACAACAGAATTTTATTCTCATCACCAAAACTTTAAAATCCGTGTCCCTGGGGCCAAATCAAGGTGTCTTGACAGGACTGAACTCTTTCTGGAAGCTCTAGGGGAGAATGTGTTCCTTGCCTTCTCTAGCTTGTAGTGGCTGCCTTTTGTCCTTGACTGGTGGCTGCGTGACTCCAATCTCTGTCTCTGTGGTCACACTCCCTTCCTCTCTTCTATGTGTATCTGTCTCTCTCACATAAGGACAGTTGAGATAGGATATAGGACCATCTGGATAATCCCATCTCAGGATCCTTAACTAGGTCATATCTGCAAAGAATCCTTTTTCTTTCTGAGATATCACTTCTAGTTCCAGAGATTAGGACCTGAAGTCTTTGGGTGGCTGTTTTTCAGCCTACTGCAGTAGGTGTGAGAATAGCCTTGCAAGTAGAGAATAAATCTTTTAGCTGTCCAGGCGAGGTGAATGCTGGGAACAGTGTCAATGCATGACATCATGTGTAGTCTCTCCCACTGGAGGAAGGGAAACCACTGGTCCTAGCTGGCTTCTTTCCAGGAGACCCAGAGAAAGCCTATGGGGCCATCCTTCAGACAGCTCTGCCCCTCTTCCCTTCTCCATCACTTAAATATTGTTTGAACTTGGGAAAATTGCTTATCTTCTCTGAGCCCCAGGTTGTTCTTTCGCAAAAGGAGGATAATATTAGGAATTTGTGAGCGTTAGTGATCATGTATGTAAAGTTCCTATCATAGCAGCTGGCAAATAGTGCTAAATAAATGTTGGCTGTAATTATTATATTATTATTGATATTGCTATGGTGATGATGAGGGTCATGATGTGACTATGGATTTTGTAGGCATACCTTAAGCCTGCATCAAACTCAATTTTAGTTCAGAGAGGATGTAGTTACTGGTACCATTTCTGCTGCCCTTTGCCTAACCATCGGACTTCCTGGTTTAAAAGGCAAATTGTCCTGATGGAGGATGGTGAGATCAGTCCCCAACCTGCTCAAAAATCTGATGGTGGTAGATGCTCTCAGAATTTAGGTTAAAAATGGTTGAGAGGTATTAGCAAATGGGTGCCTCCTGCACTGTATGAAGTAGTTTGATGAGATTAATTTGCATGACCAGTAGCAAATATGCTCAGTCTGCAGAGGCTAATTTGAGAACCTGTGGCAATTTATCGCCCTGGTTGGATTTGTTTACCAGGAGGCACATCATTGAGATGGTATGTCTTGTATGCAGAGAGGAGCTGCACCCTGACCTCAGTTGAAGAAACCACCATGGGGTAGTTTCCTCCCCAGCAGATGACTGGCATTACAATGTGTTGACAAATGATCAGTACCGTAAATGGTTAATGTAGCCAAGGCCAGGATCCATATGATTTATGCAAATAATTAGCTCTTCCTGGGTAGTGGCCTGCATGTCTAGGTAACTTTTATTTTTTCAGACAGTCATCTCCGTAATGAGCTATTAGTCTGCAGGCCAGAAAGAAAGAAAGGGAGAAAGAAGGAAAGACCTCAGGCAGTTAAGTCTTTGTTCCTTCCAGAAATTCTCATTTATTTGAAGCCAAATGTGATAATGTTTCCTTTTACAAAACTCCATTGCTCTGTACTGTAAAAGCAACTCAAAGTATGAGGGTCTGACTTTTATTTGTCTCAGTAATGGTTTCTGGGGTTTAGACAGAGCATGCGTTTCATCTCATCCATCTTATTCATCTTCAGTGGGTTCCATTAACACAAGGAGAGAAATATACCATTAGTGCCATTTCCTAGTTAGGGAATGTAAGGAGAGATGTGGATCAATATGACTGTATTAGGCAGGAGTCTTTGGGTACAAATGACAGAACCTGTATAGAGAAAAGGGGTTAATTACTAAAAGGCTTATACACATAAGGAAAATCTTATATAAATATGTGAAGATATGGGATTCTAATTGTTGGATATCCAATGGCATATCTAGACCTCTAAGACCCTGAGGAATGGGAGACTTAGCAAAATTGGGATTTTTCCTTACCTTTTCCTGACTCAGATTTCCTGTTTTACCTGGACACTAGCATTTTTTGAACCTCATATTTTACCTCCTTGCAACCAGGGAGAACTGCCTTTCTTTCTTTGCCCTGGTTCATCCATGACAGAGGAAGACTATGATCACTGAGATTGGAATCTGATACTAATGCCTGGGCTAACCTGTGCTGGCTAAGAATGGAATTTCTCCATAGTGGAAAGGGAAGGAATAGGTCCTGGAAAGAGAGAAGGATGATCCCAAAAGAAGGAAAGGATGCTGTATAGGCAAACATCATATTCTACTGTAGCACTGTAATTTACATGAGGGTAGTAACTATGCCTGTCCTGTTTAAGATATCCCCAACACAGAGCCTGGCACAGTGAATACGTACAGGAGGGATGGAGAGACAGGGAAGGAGGTCAAAATTCTAATCTATGGGTCTGAGATCGCCAAGTCAGAGTAAGCAAGATTTTCAGCAGGCAATCACACAAAACAAAAGTGAGAATAAGAGATCTTTAAATGTGGAGAGACTTCTCAATATTGGAAACCTAGATTGCATTTCCTATATTGCTTGGAGTCCACTGATTGACTAGCTCTAGGGAATTCTATACTTTACCTTTAGAGGATACTGAATGATCAATGAATTCTCTTCATCCCTTCTTCTTTTGTTCTATGCATCATCCCTCCCTCCCTCCCTCTCTCTCCTCTCCTCTCCTCTCCTTCTGTTAATTCCCCAAATATGCTTTGGGAACCAGCTGCTGTGCCAGTTGCCAGAAACATTCCAATAATAAGATAGCCTCCTCCTCCTCAGATCTTTTAAACAGCTCTTTTATTATTGAGTATGTTGAGATAAGAGTTTTATTTCCAATTAATACTATTTTGAAATCATTTCTGAATTCTAAGGAACTATGTCCACTTGGAGCCCCTGTTTGAGGTTACAGTGTTACCAGCTGAGCCACTGTCCTTTATATCTAGGATATAAACATAATGATTTCCACCACCACCACCACCACCCATAACAAATGGGCAAGTCACAAAAATTCTCCCTTATGCATAATCTCCAAAGAGTGTTTCAGGTCAACTGATATAAATATATCAGTTTCAGATATATTTATATATTCCTGACTTTTTAAGAGGCTGGGCATGGTGAAAAATTTTATTTAAGAAGCAAAGTAATTATCTCAACAACATACTACTATGAAGCAATTACAATGATCCGTTTGTCAAAAGACGCCACTCACCACAGGAAAGAGATACGTATAACTGTATTTTAAGCATTTTGATTCTCAGTTATTAATTGGCCAATGCCTAAATCTGTTGATTTGGATAATATTAATTTAGCTATAAGGTGGCGCTCAGAAAAGGAAGAAAGAAAAGGAAGGGAAGAAGGAGTAGGGAAGGCATTAGATATCAGGTATCCCCTGGAGTTAGTTATTGAATAAATTCTTGCAGATCCTGGTCAGTTGCATTATTTTGTTGCCTCTTGGCCTTATTTATTTTGTTTGTGAAGTGTTCCTGCAGAAAGCCTTACATAAGCCTCGGAAGAATGACTTTTTGTTGTGGTCAAGAATTCTGTGATTTCAACAAGACTTTTCAGTTCTTGCTGATTTGGGACTCTGACCCTCAGTATGTTGATATCTAGAGCAATGTTCCACCATATTCATGGTCTTCCAGATCTTTAAATATAGCAGGAAGAATCTCAAAGAAGTAGTCAACACCTTTACTGAAGAACTGTTCTAAAAGATTTATTGGAAGCATCTACATAATCACATTATTTTTATTGAGTCAAAGAACCCACTCCCAGGAAGCATGGGAGAAATACCATGTGTACTGACGGAAAGAGTTAAGCCATTTTTCTATTTACATGGTTTATTTCACAAGTGTCTGACTCATTGGGCATAACCAGCACAGTTAAATTACAAAATTACTATTTGGTCCCTTTTTTATTGACTACAATTCAAGGCTGCTTCAAGCCTCCCAAATTTAATCCCCCTAGCTCTTTGCCAAGAACATTACCTTTTATTTTCAGTGTTAAACTGTGTAAGATACCCCTAAGGCTACATGGAAAGTTACTCTCTGTGATAGCAGCTAACGGAGTGTATCAATTGTTCATGATTTCCCATTCTCCTGTAAATTGGGAGAGGCAGGGAGAGCAGTGGAATGAGAATTTTGTTCCGTCAGCACTTTGTTGCCCCAGCTTCAGCCCAAGCAGTGCCTGTTTTGGTAATTAATTATAGTGTGTTTGTAGCTCTTCATTCTGAGTTACCATTTAGCAACCTGTCAAGTCTCCAGCTAATGAGCCTATCCCATAGAATTTGATGCATTTATTTTATTTTATTTTTAAGCATCAAGACGATACTGGTTTCTCTTAGGTCAGATGGAGTTAAGAGGGAGATTCTAAACTAGTTTATGGGAAGGGAAAGGCTTTTCTCCTCTTTTCACACATGTTCATGCCAAGAATGAGCCTGCTTAGAGCCATTCATTGACATTTTGTCTAACCAGAAACAAGACTATCCCAATTATTAATGTAATTATGATTTAATATTTGAAGGATGAAATAGCTCACTCATAAGTGACCTTGTCAAAGTGGTGGTAAATATCATATCTGGATTGAGATTTTCATCTCACCTATAGGAAGAATGAGAGTGGGTCCAGGATGCCTCCTTTTTTGGTTGCTGTTTCTTTTTCTTCCTTTTGTTCATGGTAGACTTGTAGGAGCTCTATAATTTCTAGAGAAGAAGGGCTTAGGCACAGCAATTTGGTTTTCTGGCTTTCTCCATCAGAAGTAGATTTAAACCATATTTATGTATTGTAATTTAACTGACCAAATCACAATGATGTGTACCTATTGATGTACAGGGGTCAAAAATTGGGTTGGAGAAGGAAATGGATCACCATTGCTTGTGGTTGATTCTAAACAACAAAATGCTAGAGATACATTAATTCCTCTGTTTAATAACATGACATTTCTTCTTCACAAAGATGTCATCTTTTGAGTGTGATTTGTTCCGATATCACCCACTGACCAACATGTTATCTGTTATTGATATTTGCTATCTTTTGTATAACAAAGATTCTCTGCACAGATCTCTTCTTCTCTCCACAGACAAAGGAACTTATATTTTATGATCCTTTCACCAGGGTTTACATTGACTCAACAAATCGTAATCTCTTTTTCTTATTGGCCATCTGTTCACCAGAAAACTTAGTTCTAAGAATAGGTACTCACTCTTATTCAGGTGTATACACCAAGGCCAGTGGACTGACAAGTTTCCCAAATGTAAGTGTTTCTTGTGCTGCTTGTAAAAATCTGAATTGAGATGAGCTTCACTTTACCGGGTATGTTTGAGACATCTCACAGTGCCAGGAAACGTCTCTCTGTGTTGATACCTATGACCCTCCATAGAATTGTCATTAGCTAGTCACTAAATGTTGTAACCATTTAATTCAATTTTTTAAATGACTACAATATCAGCAAAATGAGAAAATGTCTTCTAGCCTTGACCCCTGTTAATAGCACACATGTTAATATGAAGTTATTTTAATCCCCCAAAAGGCATGATACAAGTATTTCTCTACCCCCCCACCCCCCACCCTTCCTGTTTCTTTATAGATTCACACTTTTGAGTATTCAGAGCTTGCTTTTCCTTTCAGGGAGAGGATTGTGATGGAGAGAAGTGTTATTGATGAGGGCTGATTAAGCAAATTAATGAATTGAGACAGCTGAATAGTAAGTGAGAAGAATTTGAGGAGTGGAATTGGTTTTTGCTCATTGACTGTAAAGTGTATGAGCTAAAACCACAAGGGTACCTGATGGAACAAGCTGGATTGCTGAGTTAAGTGAAGAAAGAATATTTGGAATTGCAGTTTTTCTTTTTCTTTTCTAAAGAATAGTCCTGTGCTGACTGTTCACAGCTTTTCTTGCAGATATTTGCCTTATTTTCTGAGTCATCTGCAATAGCTCCAGTGAATCCATTTAACCAATCTGTGCTGAATGTCCATCATATTCCAGACACAATGTTAGACACTTAATGCTACTGGTAGAAAGATACTGCTTAATACATCTTATGACTGAATGTTCTCCGTTCTTATAGAGCCAGTGTCCTCTGCTGGGGGTGCTAACTATTCATCTCTGGAAAGCATCTCTGGAAGGTATTTAGTTTATTCTCTTCAACTTGACAAATATTAAAAGTTTAGATAGTACCACATATTGGTAAGATGTGAGGTCAGCGAGCACTGTAACGTGCTGCCAAGGGTTCATGTATTGATGCAACTACTTTAGAGACCAACTTGGTGCCATTACAGAAAGTCCAAGGTGCCCATACCTTTGTCTGAGCCAATTCATCCTTAAAGGGACTCATATAAGAATATAGATTTTACCATTGTGGAAGCAAAAAGTCGGGAAGAGAACAATCTACCAAAGAAACATTAATTGCCTATCAGTAGGGAAATAAATAAACTGTAGCAAAATTAATCTCTGGACTGCCATGCTATACTTAATACTGTTATGCTAGACCTCGGTGTGTCAGCATGGATAAATCTTAAAACCAGAATATTGAACAACCACAAAAAGTAATATGTAGAAGGAGATATACAGTATGGTGTTAATATGTTCATTTATTGAATATGGAAAATATTATATATTCTCGTGGGCTATCTGCACATATGGTAAAACAAGAGAGAGAGGCATCTGAATGGGAGATACTGAGTTCCGCAGTACAGCCCCCTCTTTTGGGGAGTGGGAAAAGAATTGCAATCAGGGAGAGCAACTGACAGAGATTCAGTTATATTTGTTAGATTTATGTTGCAAGCTGCAAAGTGGACATATGGCATTTGTTGTAGGATCTTCTGTATTTTTTATGTCTGATATATTACATAAGAAAAAAAGTACATCCAACAAGCTGTGTGTGTGTGCGCGCGCGCGCGTGTGCGTACACGCACTGGTTTTTGAGCATCAGACTGCTTTATTTTCAGATGATTAGATGACTTTAATCATTTTCAGATCTACAAAAGGGTTTTATGCAAACACAAGGCTCATTTTAAGTGCAGTGTCTTGGCAAGATTGGTGCAGTTGAGCAAAGGGACGAAGTACTCCTGGTCTATAAGACAATAGCCAGACAAGCAGAGTTGTTCCCTAATGTCTTTGATCAATGTAAACTGCTAATTGAAAGGCATGGGTCTCTTTTCCAAAAGAAATGATTTTCTACCCTACTCAATTACTGGGATAATTGCTTCAGCTCTCAATATCCTTTAGCTGGGCAGATTCAACGGTAGCAACTAAGGCTCTCATTTCATAATAAACCACCAAGGTGTTTCAGCTGACAACCCCTCTCTTGCATCTTTCTTTTGGAATGTTACTAACTTAACATGCACCTTCCTCTATTTTTCAGTGTGTGTGTTGAGGTCAACTGTGTTTCGGACTTGGTTGTCTTCCAGACTGAGCAGCTACTTGAAAACACCATCGATAATAAGCATTTGACAAAAGCATTTTCAACTCCATGCAGTCCCCCTATCTTCTAGCTGGTGTCCCCTTGCCCCCCCCCACCTTTTATTTTTTGTCCAGCCTGCACTTGCTCCCTGCCCAAAAATGCCATTAACATGAACAAGGGTTCTCCTTGGCACCAGCAGGAGCTCTGTGGAAGGAACAGGTTTAGAACGTACACTGGCAAGACTTGGATCAGACAAGAGTCATGATGGTGTGGAGTGTGTCAAGCAAACTTAATAAGCTCCGGTCAATACTGACGGGAAAAGGCAGGGTAAAACTAATTTTGATGAGAACATGTCATTACAATGCAGAAGAGGTTTGGAAAGGATGAACTCCACAGAAAAAAAAGTAGCTTTTAATTTCACTTTCAAGTTTACCAAGGGCTTGCTGTATATGTCATGTTTAGGGATATAAAGTGACACGATCCTTACTGTGCAGACCTGTTGGGTGTAAGAATCCCCTGGAAATCTTCAGACACAGATTCCTGGGCCACCTCCAGGGGCTGTAATTCAGCAAGTCTGGGGGGAGATCTTGGGTTTTTATTTTTAGCAAGCTCCCAGGTGGTGCTGATTTTGCTTGGAAGGCCCTTAAGTAGGTTTTGATGAAACCGAGGAAGAAATTAAAACCAACCAACCAAACAAAAAACCAACAAAAACCAACATCAACAACAACAACAGAATCTCTTTTGTTAAATGCACTGAGGAGATGTGATGACAATTTTTAGCAATATTGTAGAAACATAGGAAAGGGAGCAAACAACTCTACCTTGTACAGGCAACCTGCAGAAAGGAGGTGGTATTTGACCTGAACCTTAGATAATGAGAAGATTCTTAGGCAGAAAAGAGTTAGTATTCCAGGTGAAATGGCATGAGCCAAGTGCAGGATGCACCTGAGATTTAGGGAGTAGCTTAGTATGAACGGGGCTGGAGGTGGAAGGGGCATGATTACAAATGGAATGAAAAAAAATAGGCTACAGCTAGGTTTTGAAAGGTTTTGTAGAGTTCTTCTAAGATGTTTGATATAGTAATTTGTTGTGAGGAGCAATGGAGCTTTCAAAAGCTTATTTGTGGTAGGGTGGATGGAGAAAGACCAATTAGCAGGGACTCAAACCCCAAAAGGGAAAGGAGGATTTGCCTGGATTTGTTCTTGGAGCACACCAGGACATGATGCAAAGCATTCCAACATAAAAGCAAATCCAGGGGTGCTTGGGTGGCTCAGCCTGCTGAGCTTCCAACTCTAGATTTCAGCTCAAGTTGTGATCCTAGGGTCATGGGATCGAGCCCCTTGCTGGGCTCTGTGCTGAGTGTGGAGCCTGCTTAAGATTCTCACTGTCTACCTCTGCCCCTCCACCCTGCTTGTCCGTGCGTGCTCTCTCTCTCTCTCTCTCTCTCTCATAAAGATAATAATTTGAATGAATGAATGAATGAATGCAAAACCATCAAGGTTGGAGACAAAATATTTTCCATGCATAGATTGGAGAAAATAGTCAAGAACAATGGGCAAGATGTATTTGTAAAGATGCTTATAAACAACCAAGAAACTGAAGACTCACTAAGTGTGAAGAATATATGACTATACATGCAAAGTTCATTACTGAAATTTAGAAAAGACCCTTAAAAGAAGAACCTAAACAAGCTTAGCCTTGTACCACCTCTTAGTTCATTATATTGCCTCCACAATTAGAACGTATGGCAGGGCCTGTGGTCAGGTACCAATTACTATTATTCCCTTATTGTGTGAATAAATAGAAATACCATTAAAGAAGTAGTCTGTTTCTGGGTGCCCTTTTATCTTTGTCAGATGAAGTCGAAGTAGGAGAAAGAGAGAAGGGTATCAAGATACCAAGACTTTGGTTGTAAAAACTGACCCTAGCCACAAGTTGGAATTTAGGACCTCTTTCTACCCAAGTCAAATGTAAGGGGGAAAGGAGTCATGTGGTACAGACTGAAGAGGGGATGTGATGCACCCTCCTCAATCTTGAAACCAAAATGAAACACCAAGTCCTTTACCGGTGTTTTGAATATATTTATTAAAAAATTACCTACCTATCCCTGTTTCCTCCATACCTATGCTTCTTCATTCATCTCTCTCACAGAATCCTCATGCATTCTTTTATCTCTCCTCCTTTTGTCCGGATTTATACTTTGTAGAGCCTCTAATCAATCTCCCCAGCAAAGACTGAACATGCCTTGCAGTACACGGTGGGTAGAACACAAAACTGACAAACGAAAAAGGCAGGATTCTCTTTAACAGACAGAGGACGGGTCATTGCAGGGAAACTATTTCAGTAATCCTTGTCCCAGCACATAAATAATTCATTATTTTCTCAAATCACTAGATTCCTAGACTTTATTCCAAAAATAAAACTCTTCTACTTTGAGAGTTCAAAAACAAGAAAGTAGACATGAAACTTTATTCTTTAGTCATCCAATCCAATGATTTCAAGATAAGAACATGTTTAATAATAATAATAATAATAATAGCAGTTGTAGTAACAGTAATCAGAATAATAGCAAATAGGATGCAACTTAGGAAAACTATTTGTTTTATTTTAAGGGGTTCAGATATTTTACAAAATCAGCAGCATTTTAGAAAAGTAATGACATTCCCAGACCCAAAAGTTTAGGAAGGATATTATCTCAAAATAAAAGAAAAAAGGCTTAATTAAAATTTTAGGTTTAGTTTTAAAATCCCCTACTTTCTTGTTTTTATCATGGACCAAAATACACATCATTACAAACCATGTGGGTCAAAGGAGGGCATTTGGAATCATTGCTCTAAGTCGTGTATTTTGTTTTGTTCATGATGAAAAATTCTGAACTGACTTTTATTTATTTTTTTTAATTTTTTTAATGTTTTATTTATTTCTAAGAGAGAGAGAGAGAGACAGCGTGAGCAGGGGAGGGTCAGAGAGAGAGGGAGTCACAGACTGAAACAGGCTCCAGGCTCTGAGCTGGCAGTCAGCACAGAGCCCGACGTGGGGCCCAAACCCACGAACCGCGAGATCATGACCTAAGTGAAAGTCGGACGCTTAACCGACTAAGCCACCCAGGCGCCCCCGAACTGACTTTTAAAGCCCTAAAATAATGTATGAAATCCTTAGGAAAAGGTTGCCTCCTAGAAAAATTTGTGATGTTCAACATATCTTTTTTTTTGTTTTTGTTTTTTTTTTAACGTTTATTTTTTAGAGAGAGTGTGAGTAGAGGAGGGTCGAGAGAGAGGGAGACAGAATCCCAAGCAGGCTCCAGGTTCTGAGCTGTCAGCACAGAACCCGATGGGGGGGCTCTAACTCACAAACCAGGAGGTAATGACCTGATCCGAAGTGGGACTCTCAACCGCTCAACCGACTGACTCACCCAAAAGCCCCTCAACCTATTGTTTTCAAATTGATTTTTACTGTAAGGTGGGTTTGAAAACAGTGAACTGAGACATACACTACTCTGAATCCTTGTTGGGAGCCCATTCCTTTTTTTCAGATGTTATGTAAACAATACTCATCAAAACAAGAGACACATTTTGGGTTTCTCCTTTTGGTAATAAACTCAGAACATTAGAATCTAAGGTTAACCATATTCCTCAATCCCAGTGTCTTACAAATACCTATGCTAATGACCTAAATCATACCTGTACGTTGTAGATAACATGGAAAATGGATAAAACACAAAGAAGACAAGTCGTTTCTAATGGTATCACATTTTTTTTGTATACACACACACACCCTAAAACAGATTTACTTCAACATTTATTCAGTACATGGTTAGTGATCTACTACAATGTTTCAGGAACTGTCAGGTGTTAGAGATACAGCTGATAACATTCTGTAGATCATATTTTGTGGTCTGGATTTTTTTTTATTTAATAACATATTATGGACATGAAATATATTATTCTTCCTCATGGTATGAAGACAGCCTAGTATTCCATAATATTTCTCATCAATAAGATCATTCTAGCTTCTCAATTTTTGCCTCTTATTTACTATTTTAGTATTTTTCACAAGTGAGTTTGCTTTGTTTTGTTGGTAAATGGTACAGGTGACAATTGTGCACTGAAAAATTTCAGGTACAATTAAGTTCTCTCTTTTTTGTGTGAAGTCCCTATTTCTTTCTGACAGGCTCCTTGCCTTCTAAGTAACTTAGTGTTAACACATTACATGAAAAACCTAACCCGTTTTGTTCTCTTCAAGGAATGTCTAAATCAAGTGAAGAATACACTGAAAGAGGCAGTCAGGGAGAAAAGAGGGAGTGATATATGCTAACACAATATCTCTGGGTAAATACAGGAATAAAAGGATTGAAATGGAAGCTAGAAGGCAATATTTTTGCATAAAATAATCCATTTCTCTTTTTCCTTCTTCAGTCTCTTTTCTACATAATATGCATTTTCTTTATATTAAAAATGGCTTTGCTCACCTTGTCTCTGATGGTTCTTTATGACTTCATTCTCTTCTCATTATTTTTTAATGCTTCATGAAATGTAAACCACCTTCTACCACTTTCTATCTTGTGCGTGGGGTGGCTGATGGACTTCAGGTTTCAAGGTATGATGAACCAATAAAAAATAAGTCAGTAGCTGCATAATAATGAAAAGCTATTGATGAGTCTAAGAAGGAGGAGAAAAGAAGCCAAATCCTGTCCATCATCTTCATGTCTGCTTGTATCTTTCATCAGCATCTTTGGGTTAAACAGAAAATATATAGTGCAAAATGTGTCTTTTATAAAGGACTTTATTAAAAGGCTAGAGATTTCTAGGATTATGACTTTTGTATGCATACAGTTTGACATACAAAGCATCTAGATAAGACAACAGGTCCTTAAGGATCATTAGCTTTATGAAAATATCTAAAGGTCACACTGTTTTAAACTTAGGGGGAAGAAAACCCTCTAGTTAAAGTCTGTATTATCTGGTTTAAAGAAAAATCACTGACTTCCTTTTAGTATGAGCTTGTATTTGATGATTGCTTTCTAACCAGCAGGAGCAATTCCAAAGGGAATTTCCCATAAAGCAATCAGGTTTTAGCTTGGAGATGTACTAAATGCAGATGTTTTGTGAATTCCCATTTTAGTCTTGCAAGGAAAGGCATGAAGCTACTTTAGGCTAAGCTGAGTGAACTTTTGACTTTCTGTTGAGCGTGGATGGGGGGTGGGAATGCTCCTTCTGGAATGCCATTGGTTCCTGAATGTGGTTTTGTACAAGGAATCACTCTCTTGAGGCAGTTATTCTTTTTAGTAGTTCCCTCCCAACCCCCCAGGAAACCAGAACTTTCTGTCAGCTGGAAAGTTTCCCATTTCTGAGAAGCTAATGAGGATTAAGAGAAGAAAGGCAAAAAGGAGGAGGAGGAGAAAAACAGAAGGAGGAAGGCCATAAGGGGAAATGTATACAATGCATACTTACCAGGTACTATGTGTCAATTTCTCAGAATGTTATTACCTTTAGATTTGCTCAGGACTGACCCTATTTTCTACTTTAATCCTGGTGTAATTATTAGCATGCCCACTTTTACTCGCAAGTGTCCCAGTTTGATTGATAAGTTATATATTCACTTTATAATAGCCCTTTTAGAGTAATAAAATATAAGACTAAAAATCCATAAGGTTGGCTCCGTCACATTTGCAGTCGGATTCTGATATCCCTCCTTGCTGCTTCAGAGAAGTTTAGAGAGTTGTTCAACGCTGCTATATGTCAGTGTACTTATCTGAGAAGTGGAAATATAGTAATGTTTTCCCCATACTGTGTTGACAGTATTAAGTAGGATAATATGTGTGAAATACTTATCAAAGTATCTGTGAAATAGTAAGTACTCTTTTCACATGAACAAATATTAATTCTGATTTTACCTTTGAAGTCTTGCAGTGCTACATGTTGCAGCCTCCAGGACCTTTAAATCATAGAAACAAAGATAGGCCTTGACC
>NW_027531893.1:5366908-5391330 GCF_008692635.1 Crocuta crocuta
AAAAAAAAAAAAAAAAAGATGGCCTCTCCCCAGCCAGTAGAAGTAGATCAATAGAGATAGGTCCTGACCAGCCTCCAGAAGTGGACACAGGGAATGATTTACCATCATCAGAGGATGGGCATTGGGAGTGGTTTGTAGGAATAAGATGATAGAACAGAACAGATTAGTATACTTTAAACTTAAGGGAATCTAGGTCCAGGAGAATTTCTGTATGTCTGGATGCTGATTGGTGTTCAAATTTGTAAGTTGCTAAGGCAAAATAGGAAAGTAAGATTCATGCCAACTCTTTATTTTTACTAATTTCTTATTTTTTTTCCTTTTAAACATTTCTTTTATGTTGAATAATGTTTGATCTTGGGACACACTGAAGTTAAGTTGGCAAGTGGAACAGAAGTGATTTGTGCATCTGTCACTAGGGCCATTGATTGAACATTCATTCTTAGAGCCCTTCTGTTATAGACTGAATGTTTGTGTCCCCCTAAATTTATAGGTTGAGACTCCCCATATGATAGTTTTGGAAGTGGGCCTTTGGGAAATAATTAGGTTTAGATGGGATCTTGAGGATGAGGACCCTTATTGGATTAGTGCCCTTTTAGGGAGAGGAAGAGAGACCAGTATTCATTCTCATTCCCATTCTCATTCTCATTCTCATTCTTTCTCATTCTCATCCTCCCTCCCCCCCCTTTCTCATTCTCATCCTNTACAAGCCAGAAAGAGGCTCTTTCCAGGAACCAACTGTTGGCGTACATTGGGCCCTGTAAGAAAGGAGATTAATGTGGAATTTTGTGCACAGAAAACCTGGGGAATTAGAGAACAGGAGAGGAGGAAAACTATAATCAAAATCTTTTATCTTGGGGCACCTGGGTGGCTTAGTCGGTTGAGCATCCGACTTTCGCTTAGGTCATGATCTCGCGGTTCGTGNCATTAATATATATATGTATGTATGTATATATATATATATATCTTTTATCTTAATTCTGATGTTTCAGGATTAGTGTTTTTATCTTTCTCAAAACAAATTCTAGAACATAACAGTCATCAAATTTTAAAGCCATATGAATCTTTAGAGTTCTATTTTGAATGATTGGAAATGTGTAAGAGTCTACACAGAATTACTAACTACCTAATGTAAGGTGGGTTCTGACATCACATGAGTGGATTACTCCACAGGAATTTGGGAGGGACATCTGTTTAGAATGTGGTGCTTCCCCACCCACTAAGCGCAGACCAGGGAGCACATTCAACCCAGGAGTTAANCTCAATATCTGGGAGCCTGTTCACTAAATATTAAGATCTACAAAATATGAGACAAACTTAGCATGTTGAGGCTGTAAGATTTAGGCTTATCTTTCTCTGAGTTAATCCTAAAGGTTTGAAAATTACCGGATTGATAATTTACCAGTCTCCTTTCTTTTTGGATGATGACGACGACAATAACAACAACTACAATGCTGATTTTTTTATAGGGTTCTTAGACCACTCAGTTTTCGGCTTTCATAGGATGCTAAGACACAAGTTCAGTGTTTGGCTGGAAAATATTGTTCTGTCCAGCATTTCACAGACAAAGCAAAGAGAACTAGCAGCCTGGGGGGTGGGGCAATAAAGGAGAGAGTATGGAACTCCCCTGGGTTGCTTGAAAAGATCAGTGCCTTCTCCCTCCTGGGCACTACTGAGATCTAGCACTGTTTGAAATAGAAATCTGGTATCCCAAGATGGTCCCCTTGGACTTTCAGATTATTTCTTCTGCATTTTGATTGTTTCAGCTAGTCATACCTCACCTCTGATACCTATAAATATCTAAGTTTGTAGTTGATGCATGTCCAGCTAGCTTCACAATGAGGATTAAAGAGCTTCATGATAGCATTCGCCATGAATGATTGTTACTGGAGCACATTGGATCACCTTGTATAACTTTTGCAGGCTGGTTTTAATTTCAGGTTTGACTGTTATATTGTAGCTTTGCAAAGCAATAACAAAAAAATCATAATTTAGGAGAAACAAAACAAATGATGATGGGAATATTACCATAACCGTAATTTTACAGCACAGAGCAATTATTTGGTTCAGTAATGTTCAATAATTATTTCAACACCAAAATCCCTCTCCACCCCAACCCCTCAACAAACTAAACAGTTGTTATACTACCAGCAACTAATTTATAAGGCAATTTCAGAATCTCATGACTTCTTGTCTTCTCTGAGATTTACAGTCACTAATAAAAGGCCTTAACTTCGAGAGGCATGAATTAAAACTCATTTATAAAGAGAATAAAAAATTCAGTATTATTTTTTATGCTTTTCCTTCTATTCAGAGGGGTCCATATTTTTGTAGACTTGGACATAAGTCATGAAGCCCTGTACCAAGTGCCTATCAGACTCTCATTGAATGTTGCAAAAGTAAATGAATGAATTTACACATGTGTTTAGGCAGAGCCTTTTGAGTAGTTGACCAGTTGACTTTCATTATTTCTCTTCTTAAACTTATTCAACTAAGTATTTGAGGAAGCATTTTTTGTTTGTTTGTTTGTTTGTTTTACTGAAACAACCAAAGTTGCATTCTATGTGTATGCAAGTTACTCTTGACTCTTCGCTCAGCCTCATCCCCCACATCTAATGATCAAGTTGAACAGATTGCCTCCCCCCTCCCCCAACACCTTCTGAACAGTTCTTAAATCTGTTCACTCCTCTCCATTCTCCTTCCGGTTCTTCTGACTTCTCTGCTGGCATTCTGTGATCTCCCCTTCCCCAGCCTCCCTTCTTCCAGCTTTGCCCTCACCCATCTCTTCGCATATACTAGCTAGAATGCTGTTTTCTAACGTAGGAAGTTAATCAGTCACCCCTGCTGAAATCCTTACTATTTCATGCATTGACTATAGGATCAAGTCTAAAATTCTATCACTGGCTGTTAAGGTACAGTCTCTGCTTTATCTCCCCTGCCCTGTATCGCTACCTCATATCACTTTCTCACATATCCACAGTCTTTTAGTCTGTGTGTATATATATCTGTGTTTCTGCAGCATTTGTGTCTCTAAAACCATTTTGTAAAGTTAATGTTATTGTTCCTCAAGATTGTAGACATCACTTCTGGGAATCTTCTCAGTTAAATGCCCCTCCTTGTCCTTTCCCAGTTCCATGGGATTGCCCCAGTATTGTCTTAATGTGATTTTCTAATCCCCCCAAGATGGCAACTCTGTGAGAACAGAACCTGGTCAATCCCGGTCACCATTTTGTCCTCAGCACTAGCATAATAGGCACTTAATAATTATTGGGTGAATGAATAAATCAATCCTGTCCAGATAAATAGCTCTAGATGATTCTCACTTTTTACTCCTTCCTTCCTTCCTGCCTTCCTTCACGTTTGACTATGACCAAGCTTCTTTACCTAATAGCTTTTAACACTTCATCAAATGCTCTTTAAAATTTAATTTAGAAAACAGCCGAAGTAGCCCATCTCTTCCAGATTCTAGGTCCCCTGAATTCCCAAGAATTTGCTTGCGTGAAAAGCCTGTTCTTCTTTATATTCAGATAATTTTTTCAAGAGGAAAAAAGAGCATTTTGTAAGAACAACAAGATATCCAATTAACAATCAGGTACTTTGAGTATTCCTGCAGCAGCAACAGTTTACTCTAGATTGGCTACATGCTATCATTAGTACCAAAATTATGATCCAGTGTGAGCTAGATCCACAGTTGTTTCTCAAAGCTAGGATTCTTTGTCTTTAAGGAGTTAAAAATGGCCAAATATACTGAGATAGAGTTGAATTGATTTCTTCAACCAAAATGGTTAAATTGTTTGGTTTCTTAAAAGAGTTAGCAGAATATGATGATTCAAACATTCCATGTTCCATAAAAATAGTTCTATTAAGAAGAAAGCCATACGTCTCAGTAACCTTAGTGACACTCTACTCTGTTTGACTTCCCTGGCTGCAGCTGGTTTTGAGTATAATGCCATTGATTTTGAGAGATTTCATAAAGATAATTAGATATACTGGAGCGTGTTCTATATTCTCAGCATTTTGGAGGCTATGCAAAGCCACCCAAACTTTTGAAATATGTACCTGGCATTACTTCCTTGAGAAACTTTTCGTTTCTTTGCATTGGAAAAAATCTATAGCAAGCCTTCTTCCTGAAGCATGAAGAAGGAATAAATTACTAGGTGCGGGAATTTTTGCTTCTTTTTTTTTATTTATGGAAATAAATGTATGAATGTATGTTTAATTTATATATTAGTTATCTCAGTCCCAAAGCATAACTATTTTAACACCTTGAGCCCCCTTATGTTGGAGGGGGGAAAATAATGAAAAATCATTAGAAACATGATTATGCTTTAATTTAGGTCTTTTAGTTATGTAAGCAGAATGCAATTAAATAAGAAGTGCTCACTACGACTACATATTTCAAATAGGCTTTCAATTTATCACAGTTTTATGTGTATCTTCTTCAATTGCATGAGGCTTCCTCAAGGCTATGACAGTGAATTATTAGCTATGTTCTTGTAATTATTTTCATTTAAAAAAAAAGAAAAAAAAACCTATTTGCTGCATAAACTATTAAGTTAAACACATTAGACATGTAGTTTTTATTGGGATTCTCTGAGGTTTTATACCAGCTGTAAGATGCTCTCCATTCATAGATTTAGGTGGAAAATGTCTTGGATGCTATGGTACTATCATGGTACCATCACTGGTATCATGGTCATCATCACTATCCTCCTCATCATTGTCCTGTTCCCCCTGAAAATAGGATGCATGCAGTATTTTGTTTCATCTTCACAGTAACACTGTGGTCTTTATTAGCCCTATTTTCCAGCTGAAAAAACTGAGACTTTGAAAAGTTAGGTAATTTTCATAGAGTCACATAGCCAGGAAGTGTAAGTGTAGTATGTAAGATGAGAAACCAAGAAGACTGGCTTCATAGCTCATGCCATTAATCATACACATGATTGCAGATTGGCTTCTAATAGGGAGGAACATTGAGTGGGAATTAGATGTGGTCAGGGAATTGAAAAGACAGCATGTAAGGACTCCAAATCTAGGTTGTAACCTCATCATCAATCAACAGTGTGACCCTGGGCAAGTTATTTATAAACACGGAGTCACACAATGCCTAAAATGCTTGTGCACATAATGGACATTTTGGTCATTATTGCTGTGTTGCTGTTGGTGATGATAACATTATCATTACTGTTATGCAGGAACTGTCAGTATCTCTGACCCCTTGGTTATCTATGTGACATGACTCACTTTGGAGTGAAAAGGTCCTTACAGAAATGTTTATATTTTGATCTGTCCTTCATACTGAGGGCTTTTACCTCTCTTGTCCACTAAGACCCATGTTGTTCAAGTTGGAAATACTCTTTGAGGTGCTGGATGTATGCATGGCCACTCCATGTGACTCACATGAAAGTGAAGAGTATCAAGTCTCCATTACATGAAACATCCATCAACTCAGGGCTCTGACAAGGGTTGTGAATTTTATGTTTATGGCTAAAGCAACATTGTGGTTAAGGAAAACAGCCTTATTAAGACCTTGATGCTTTTTAGAAAAGAAAGTTAGAATCAGTCCACATCTGATGAAAATAATTTAAACATAGAAGTTATATTTGTTTGATGATCATAAGCTCCCATTCATTGACATCCTAAAATAACCACCAACACAGTCCATCAGTCAATCCCTCACATCCAGTCTTCCTTGGGAATTCTTACAGAATCATCTGATTACTTCCTGGTTGCCATATTCATTGGACCCTGAATGACTTGTCAGCTTTTTCTACCATCAAAGGGAATAGTGTTAACACCATTCAATCCCCTAAATAAGACTATATTCTATGCAAAGTTAATTAACAGAAATAGACACTCTTTAGAAATTCAGTAACATAAAAAAATAACTATATTCTTGGTCACTATTTATCTTCAGCCCATAGTGTGGTGCCTCATACATATTAGCCACTCAATAAACATTTGTTTGCTAAAAAATAAATTACTCCTATATCAAAATCAATGGGCTAAGGAGGCTGGGTTTTATGATACGTTATGCCAGGATAAAAAGACTGCTTCCTTTTTTTTTTCTTAAATCTTAGACTACCTTTCACAGTGAGAGTCCTATTCCTTAATCATGTCTAATACCAAGAAAGTTGTTAGTCTGCCCTCTGATCAAGAAGGAGCCCTAGTTCCTATATGCTAATTGGAGCTTTTTCCTTATTTATGTGGGCAGTATGACAAAACATGAAATAACTCCACCTCCTAAAACTGACTAAAAGATAGATTTCAGACCTCAGCAATGAAAGCAGGATTGGAATTCATCATGGTATGAATGCAAAAGTCCTTTCAATGTACCAAGCTCTGGGTACACTATTCTAACCTTTTTTCAAGTTTCTGAAATATTTATGGGAGAATAATTCGTAGAATAATGAATATAGCTTTCCAGTGGAGCAACAAATGCACACTATATTTCTCCTATCGTTTCTTATTAAATATTTATACGTATATTTTGTGTTTCCCTCATAACTGGCCATTTACTGATGCTTAACAAGCACAGAGAGTCCAGTTGAGGAAAAATAATACCAACCAACAGTAAGCAAAAACAAACAAGTGAAGAAAGGGGATTTTGTGTCTGCACCAGTTCTGTTTAAAAAGTTCATTTAACATTTTTAATACAGTCCATATTTCATAAATTCCACACACTGACATGTCCTGGGGAAAGATGGATGTGTTGACTTGGAGGTGTGCCTCTATCCAGTTTTATGTGTGCATCTGGCAGAGCTAATCTTTACTTCCCTTTAGCAGAACACAAAAATGTAATTCTCTAATAACTGACATAACTGCATCATCTTCCAATATGGACTGCATTATTAAATCACAGAGACAGACAAAACCTGAGTAGTGGGGAAGCTTGACTTTCACTTGATATCAGACCATAAAATGCTTACTTAGTGTAACCAGAAGGATGTAAGTGTGACAGAGCTCAGTGCCTGGAATTTGGGAAAACTTCTAAATGTGCTTCAGCAGAGTCTTGTTTGTCTACAATTGTATTCATGCCTCGTGCTAGAATCTGCTTTGGAGTTTACAAGTATTTTCTTGCACAAGGCCATATGATTTAATCAGGGCAGGGGTTGTTACTCCCTTCCTACGCTAAGAAAACAAGAGTTTCAGCGAAATCAGCCAAATGGTAGGAATTATTTCCACAGGACTTTAAGCACTATACATTACTTCCACAAACACAGTAACATTTGGTTGTGTAACTGGGAGAATAATCCACCTACCTGTCTTCTTCCAGTTTTCAAAAATGACAACTCAAAGACATAGTGAGGGGGCTTGGCTCCACACTAAAAACTTAAACAGGCTCTTGTAAATGCTATTTCAAAACCTACAAAGAGCCTTGGCTTAGCTAAGAGAAGTTCAGAAATGAGACAGAGGATAAAGGCTGCAGAGAGCTGAGTTGCTCTGCATAAGCAGAGAAGAGGAGTTTGAGGATGTTTTTGCTTCTTAGAGAGTTAGGGCTGTAAGTCACATTAGGGGAGGAGAGAATAGGAGAGAGAAAATGGCTGAATAACATGGTGGTATGTGTGAATACCCTTCTAAGAGTACCAGTGCCTAATGTTTGAAGTGTAAACACAGATTCCCCATACACAATAGTATGTGGTCACCTATAGGGCTCTTCACCAAATAGTCTGCTTCAGCTTGCTGCCAGGCACTTCTGGCCTTCCGGTGGTTTAAATGGAGTCATGTGACTGGTACTGGCTACTGAGCCATAAATAAAAATGACAAATACTGGAATGTTGTACTGATACAAGTCTTTGTAGACTTCTTCCCCACCCGCCCTCTGGCATAGTGACTAGAAATACTTGAGATGATGGTTCTTTCTTTGTACCAGATCCCTGAGAGACTTAGTGGAGCAAGTTCTTCTCCCTCCCTTCCACCAAATCCACGATGGGCATGCCATATGAGGGAGAAACTAGCTTCTGTTATTTCTAAGTCCTTGAGATTCTGGACTCATTTGTTACACAGCATTAGTTGACTTATACTGACTGATAGAGTCTGCCACACATGCAGAGTTCTTTTGTGAACATAAAAATTCTTAAGTGAACTGCTTGTGTGTTGTCAAGGAAAGGGAATGTATTTCATGCTAAGGTTAATTTTAATTCAAAGGCAACTCCCTAACAGCAAGAGGGAAAGAAAAGAACAAAAGCACAGTGAGGGCAAGAAATGGAAACCGAGTATGTCCTTGAGAGTGTAAGGATTTTGCAAGCTGCAGAAATCTTAAGAAACAATTTAGACTTTTCACAAACTATAGAAAGAGTGTGTAGACAAATGTATACAAATGGATTTAAGGGGCAGAGAGACATGAGATGCCATTTCTGATAATTCTTCCAATGCATTTTTCAAGTTAGAGGGAAAGTAGAATTTTTTTTTCTCCTGTATTACAGATTAGGAAGTTAAAAATTCAGATAAATAAAATGACTTGTATAAGGTCATATAATCACTAATAAGCAGAGACCAGATTACTAAATCCTTTGATCATCGAATGTCAGTACACTTTTATAAGAAGTTCTCAGAAAGCCAATGAACCAAGAGCCTCATTTCTCGCCCTCTCTTGCCTCATTATTTTGCCTATATCATTGAGTATATTGAGAGGATAAGTGTCTGAAATGTGAATGTATGACAAGTTGAACTTCATCTGAGTGGGACTGGTAAATCATTGGCAAACTAGTTGTAAGGCTACTAGTACCTTTTTTAATGTTTATTTATTTTGAGAAGTGGGGAGAGAGAGAATCCCAAGCAGACTTCACACTGTCAGTGCAGAGTCTGAGGTGGGGCTCGATCTCATGAACTGTGAGATCATGACCTGAGCTGAAATCAAGAGTTGGCCCCTTAACTGACTGAGCCATCCAGATGCCTCAAGAATACTAACACTTTTAATAACTTTTCCAGTAATAAATTTTTATTATTATTCAATGAATTGGATTTTTGTTGAATTGGCTTCTAGTACACTTATTTATTATCATGTTAGTCTGGTTTCCTGAAGGCCAGCCTGATATGGCAGGCCCTAAATTTTATGTTCTGTGACTAATTTTATTCACTCTCTCTATCCCCTATCCACCCTCCACCCCAACTCTTGTCTTTTTTCTAGTTCTGTCCCTCAGCAGCAAAAACACCCTTAGATTCCTCTCTGTACTTGTTGATAGTCCTTGGATGATATGACACTTAATTGTCAAATTGTCAGAAGTTTCCCTTTACATTTGAAAACTATTCTTTTATCTTTGTGCATACCATTATAGTTGGGCCCTATCACTGTCCTAATTATAATTGGCATACACCCTATAAAGTTAGGGATAGGTTAATTAGATTATTCATTTTCCAGGTAGATATCGTAGCTCTCCATTGTCATTTTTTAGACAACTGTTATCTACAAAACAACAATTTGTCAACAGATGTTTTAGGAGGATAAAAGAAAACCCAGCTGTATTATTTCACTTACCCATGCCATACATCTCTATTTAATCATAACATTCATTTCCATACAAGTAAGTAGAACCTCTGAATCCTTCTTAACACTGTGTTCCTGGAAGCCACTAGCAGATTCTCAGAGTTGACTGTGGAGTGGAAGCTTATTTGCCTTCTCTGTTCTATTTGTTGTTACATGTACAGAAGGGGCTTGAAATATTTTAAATTATCTGTGACTGTGCAATCATGGATCAGACTCAGATGCAATGATTTCCTAAGGGATTATTATCTAAAGTTTTGCCAAACCAGTCCTTTTATCTGCCCAATCTCATCCATAGTTCTTTCCACCAATTTATCTCTTAATCTTCTAACATATTTTGGATCTTTCATACTTGAGGTACCTTTCTTTCCCCCCTCCATCCACTCAACTGAATTTCCTTCCAGGCCCATCATCAACTCCAAAGGGACATAGTAGTCTTCTAAGCTACCAAGTTATTTCTCTTCAGTAGCTGGTGATAGAGTCATGGCTGTCTGCTCATAGAAGGTTTACCTAGATCTTTGTGGACCCTTTAGGGTAAAAGAGAGAGCAAATTTCCCACCTAGGAGAGCAACATGACAGGAAGCATAGGAGGGAAGACAGGAGGAGAGAAATTGGGAATAAATGGACCATGAGGTTGGTTGAGTAGTTGCAGGAGGCAGAGAGAAGCACTATTGGTTTTGACCACAACCTGATTTACAGAATCCCTCCCTCTGTTGCCGTATCCCACTGCTCTGGCTGCAGAGATGAACATGTGACTTGGCCCAGCCAATCAGGGTTTGTTCTTTTCCTGCATTGGTGATTGGTCTAGCATGGGCATACATCTACCCAAGCTGACCAGGTAGATACCCTTGAGGGGGCTTTTTAAATGGGAGTTGGAGGGCTTGCAGAACCTTAATAGGTCAGAAAGCTTCAAAAATGTGAACTGCAGGAGGCAGAGTGAGGGAAGAAATGAACCCAAAAAAGGCTAGCCGTGGTGACAATGAGATGGAAAGTGAGGTTCCAGGCCACATGATGTTTCAGGGTGGTGGTGTTATTAGCTCTTGAAATAAATGAACAAGGCAAGGCCTAAATATTTATACAGTGCCAGAGACCAAAGAGTATACATCTTACGTGCTTGGCAGAAATAAGATCCTCTAAGCTCTTGAGCAGAGTGATGAAAGATATAAATGCTACGTTAGGAGGCTTAATCTGGTAATGGTCTTTCAAGACGAATACACCAATGAGAGCCTAGAACAGGGTTGAGAGGTACATAGTACCTACCCTCCGCCTGCCCCCTCTGTGCCTGTGGCAGACATTGCTAATCTTTAGGGCACTGCTTCCCACTGAATCTGGGCTGTCCTCCCCATGCTTTTCAGAGCAGTGCTCCCGGCAGGGGCTGTACATGAGCAGAACTGCTTCACAAAATGAAGCTCATTTGCTCTCCTGGGCTCAGAGGCATGGAGGACAGGAGGAGTCTGAGCATTAATCAGATCCAAGGTTCTCAAGACTGGACCTAGATAGGGAAAGAGCAAGGGAAGGAATGAATACCTAGCACCTACTGTACTTGTTGCCTAGGGCCACCATAACAAAGTAGCACAACTGAGTGGCTTAAACAAAATTTTGTTTCACAGGCCTAGAGGCTAGAAGACCAAAATCAAGGCTTTGGCAGGATCAGTTCCTCCTGAAGGCTGTAGGGCAGAATCTGTTCCAGGCCTTTCTTCTTGACTTGTGAATGACTGTCTTCTGTGTCTCTTCAGATCAACTTCCCTCTGTATATATCTGTGCCCAAAATTTCTTCATATATAGACACCAGTCATATTAGATAAGACCACTCTAATGGTCTCCTTTTAATTTGACTACCTCTGTAAAGACCTTATATCCAAATAAGGTCACATTCCAAAGTACTGGGAATTAGGGCTCAATGTATGAATTTTTGGGAGTCACAATTCAGCCCGTGACACTCACTAGCGCTTATCATGGGCCAGACATGACCTTATGGGCTATCAACCACTTGACCCTGAAAGCAACCTATATGGTAGTTATTTTATCATTCCCATTTTATAGAATAGGAAACTGAAGCTTAAAGAAATATGTGCAGAGTTTCACAGCTAGGATTGCTGGTGGGGCCAGGGTTCAGATACAGACTCCCGACTGGTCCCTTGGCATATCATAAAGAGATGGAAACTTGGTTTTGTATTGTACATAATGGAGGGAGGAAAAAAAACCAACAGAATCACCAAAATCTCTGGACTGGGTTTCTGGAAAAATGGTGATGTCACTCATCCTGCTTAATATTTTATTGGCTCCCTATTCCCTGCAAGTTAAGACTTAAGTTATTTAGCAGGAAAGTCAAAGCTGCTCATAATCCCAGATGCCTCATGAATTCTGTCTCTAGCCACTACTCCCTTCAGGCCTCTTTGGTCCAGCAAAACCAAACACTTTTCAGTTTCCACTATGGGGTGGGGTGAGGGAGGAAGGAGAAGGTGTTTGGAGGGTGTGAAGGACCTTGGGGGAGAACAGCATGAACACTGAATCTCATCTGTGTGTTTTACACCTGGCTACCCTTATCAACAGTGTGGCCTAAGTTAAGTGACTTAACCTCTCTGATTGTCTGTGTGCCTAACTTATAAAATAAAGTGAAACTTCTGTACACTCACAGGAATATTTGTGACAATTAAATGACATAAGGAATATAGAACACTCAGTTGCGTATCTAGTATGTGGCACATGGCCATTGCTTGTATCCATATTAGCCATTCAGTTTGGGATATTTAGAGTCCAAAGTAATACCAGATAGCCATGTAGACAAGCCCCCCAGATGGGTGAAAACACAAGACCAGAGTGTAGGTGACATTCTTGGGGTGAGGGGGACTCATTCTCTGTTTCTTTGCAGTTTCAGACTTCGTGCCCACCCCTACTGTGACAAAGTACCCTCTTCTCCCTACCTACTGTGTAGGAGACCCAGCAGGATTTATGAGTTGAGCCTGGAAGTCTTAAGCCTGTTCCTCTCTTGTTGTAGCCATCAATAAAGGGCCGTTTCTAAAGGTGAAGATCTGGTTCCTTAAGGCTGATCTGCAGATAGTCTAGATGACCCATACGTCTCCTGACATTGCTGTATTCATAGATGGCTTCTCTAAGAAACCATTATTAATGATGTAATTAATATGAATGGCTATAGTATATATCAAGCAGGTCGTTAAGGCAGAGGTGGGGATGTAGCCATTTATATTAAAGATACATTTTATGGTCTGAACCCAGGCAATAGAAAGTGCTTAGCTTAGAAATCTCGCTTTGCTACATTTTGGACTTTTTAAAAAAGTTGTTGTAGACCTTGTTCTTGCTTGCTTTAATGCTATGCTCTTGGAGCCTCTGGGAATTGGAATGAGTTAATAAGGTCAATTTTTAATAGAAGCATATAATCAACTAAATCACAGCCTTTAAAGTCACAAATTTCAAAGACCAACCAATTTAATTAATGTGTTAGTTCATAGATGGTGGAAAAGTTTTATTTGACTTCACCAGCCTCTCTCCCTTAGACACTCATCTGCAAGAATATTTACTTATAATTTGTTGTGTAAAAAGGATCTTCCTAAGGCAGATGCCATATGTAACTACTCAGCTTACCTTTGAGGGAAAATATTGAAATAACACCCTCAAGCTGTTCTTCTCTGTGTTGAGAACTCAGAGCTATAGATTTCTATCTTGGTAGTAAGTATTGAAGCCTTCCCTCCTACATCCAGGCTGTTCAAATATGAGATAAAATAGTTTCTTAGAGTGATAGAGTCCAAAAGTTTTCTTTAGACTTCATAGATGCTGTGAACTGAAATCACGTTTAAATGAGAGGTTTCTTTTCCCTTCCTTTCTCTCCCCCTGCTTTTTTTTTTCTTTTTCTTCTTTTTAGAAGTGAGTGTTGTTCTTTGTGGTAGCCAAAATGTTAAATGTTTTTAATAAAAGCTTAGACTTAAGTTCGAAGGGAACATCTTTACCCTAAATAAAAATGATACTGCCACTTGCTGCCTTCCAAAGCTCCGAGCAGATGGGGGAATAGTGAAAATTGGGGAGTCAGACACAAGGAGGGGTATTTTTTCTGCCTCTAACAAACAGATCTGCTTAAACCCGCACTGCCGAGCTTCTGCCAGCTGTGTTATGCAAGCACCTGTAATGAACTGCAGAGGAAGAGAGGCGTCTGGTACTGAACCAAATCGAGCTGCTGCAGACAGAAGCTGGTTCCGAGGCTCCCTCTGCCCACAGGGCATGATTGTTGGCTAGTTGACAATCAGCCTCGCTCCAGATGCCAGAGGCCCGGAGGCAGTGAGGCAGGAAGTGTGCGTCCAGCTTTCCAAAAACTCTGGGTACTGACCCAACGGCAGCTCTGAGCCTTGATTAACCAGGGCTGGGGAACTGGCAGACTGTTCCAAAGTCAGTTGACAACAGATGCTCTGCCCTCGGTCACTGCAAGTGAACACACATTTACAGAAGGGGCGAAGACAGCAACGTCTCTGCCTTCAGGGATCCGAACTCCATTCTTACTATTACCGGTGGCTACAAGGTGTTAAGCACCTACCATATGAAAGACACTCTACCTGCTTGGAGTGGTGTGTACATTAGTTCCAAACCTCAAATATGTCTTTTTACCTCATCTTAGACTTTAAAAAAAAAAAGCTGAAATGCAAATATTTTAAGTACTAAATGATGAAACTGGCATCACAGCTCAGATCTGTCTTATCCTGCAATGTCAGTTCTTTCTAGTTCACTCGTGATTTTCACTTCGAAATTTAAGCAGCAAAACTTATTTAATATGGAATCTCATAGAGACTCTGATACAGAGGCAGATAAAACCAAGAAAGATTTTTTAAAATGTTTATTTATTTTGAGAGAGAGAGAGAGACAGTATGTGAGCAGGGAAGAGGGGCCAAAGAAAGAGGAGAGAGAATCCCAAGCAAGCTCAGTGCCCAGTGTGGAGCCCGATGCGGGGCTCAGCATCCAGACCATGAGATCAGGACCCGAGCTGAAATCAAGAGTCAAATGCTCAACCGACCGCGCCACCCAGGTCTCCCTGGCCTGCTTTGACTACAGCAGGGTGGGGGAGAGTCTGAAGTTCTGCCTCCTCCTCTCCCTCCTTTCCTGGTGTCCCCGTGGCCACAGAGCCATCAGCCCAGCAGACAGAGCAGCAGCTCTTCACGTGTGCTTTGCAGATCTGTAGCATCGGCATCACCTGGGAAGTTGTGGAAAATGCACGTTCTCCAACCCCACCTCAGACAGACTGAGTCACAAATTCTAGGATTAAAGCCCAGGAATCTGTGTTTACCAAGCCCTCCAGGGATGCTGATATATGCCCAAGTGTGCGAACCACTGATCTAGAGCTTCCAAAATAAAACTCTGGCAACAGCTCAGCTCCATCCTGCCTTTTGATATGTGGGATGCTTCCTGTTGATGCAAAGGCTTTCGCTGCAAGGTCCAGCATGGTGAATTAGGGCCAGTCTGGTAATTCTTAGTGTTCAAGAAATTAAAGGAAGGGGTCCTATTTACTCAGTGCAACATTGAAAAACAAATATTGACTTTATTAACCCCATAATAAAATAAAAGTATATATTTCTCTTGATCACTTGTAGTTAAGGATTAAAAATCACATTTATTTGGGGCTCCTAGGTGGCTCATGACTTTGGCTCAGATCATGATCTCACAGTTCATTGGTTCAAGCCCCGCATCAGGCTTTTTGCTCATAGCTTGGAGCCTGGAGCCTGCTTCAGATTCTGCATCTCCCCTGTTCATTCTCTGTCTCTCTGTCTCACAAAAATAAATAAAATGTGTAAAAATTTTAATCACATTTATTTGAGGAAATTAGAAGTTATTAACTGGATTCCATGCATCAGAGATGCTGTTGACTGTCAGGTGAAGCATCTTGTGTGTGTGTGTGTGTGTGTGTGTGTGAGAGAGAGAGAGAGAGAGAGTTACCACTGAGAAAAGAAAAAAAATGCAAATAAATTATGTCCCACCATTAATTATAAAAGGCATCCTAGTTTCCAAGATATTAAAATGCAAAAAAAAAAAAATAAATGCCTTAGAAATCAGTGAAATATGGCGTGTAAGAAATGAAAGTCAAAGAAGCTTTGGAAAATTCCTCATTTTGGGTCTATTAGCCAGTGTGGTCAGGTGTCTGTTGAAGCAAGACTGTTCTGTTCTAGTCAATTTAAAACAAAACAAAGAAATGGTCTTTTCATATACATCACAGTTTTATCACTCCCATAATTTTGATTACCATTGACATGCTGATGAACCTGCTCTTTTTTTTTTTTTCCTCTAAGTTGTATTTTCCTTGAAGTTTCAAAATCATGAAACTGCACCACCCCATACCCCTGGTCTTCTCTTCTGTTTTTATTGTAGCCTTTGCTGTTCTTGGTCTTGCTGTATCCGTACTGTTTGCATCCTCTTCCTCATGACACCTACGATTCCGTTACTTGAGAGGAGACTACTAAGTAGCTAATACCTCTAAGCTTAAAATCTGTGTTCCCACTGAAGATGTTTCAAAGTGAGGTGGCATGATAAAAGGCCATTTGTTGATAGTGAAAACCCTGACTCTGGTTTTAGGTTCAGTGTGATTTTGAGAAGCAGAAAGAATAAGGTAATATAACAGAAGCCTCTCTGAAAAACATGGTCATTCCCTAAACATTGTATAGTCTTTTCTGTACTTTTTGAATACTTGGAACCACTTATTATGTGTAGCAGATGATTGTCTGTCTGTCTATCTGTCCATCCGTCATCTACACACACATACACACACACACACACACACACACACAGACTTTTTTTTTCTTGTAGTTCTGCCATATCACCACAAAGACCTTCGTGAAGCCATGCTATATTTGAAAGATTCATTTTTCCTGGATTTCTCTCCAGAATCATCATTTTATCACCAGCTCCTACTCATTTTGGGGTATTGCTTGTGTGTTTGGTTTGGGGTAGATGCTCCCCAGGAATTAATACCATTTTGAATGAGTCTCCTAAGCTTTGGAGCCATTTCCCCTGAAAAACAGGTTTTATTTAGAATCTGGGAACATTAGGCAGTTGTCACATTTTGAGCATTTTATTTCTTGACCAAAAAATAATTAACTTCTGTAAAACCAATAAAAAGAAACCAAAGAAAATCAGGGACAATAATGCTTTATGGATTTATGTTTGACAGTCTGTGTTTTGTCTCAGATGTGTTCACAGACAGGGGGTGCAAACCCAAAGGGCTGAAGCTGTTCAAAAACTTTTTCATTTTTCTTTAAAAATCCACAGTTGGAGTGGAAAGAGCTTACTGGTGTCAACATTTAGGAAGCAATGTTCTCTTTATATAGTCACTTATTGTCTTGGGTTTCATTTTTGGTTCAGGGGGAAATTAAATTCCCTTGCAATTGCACTATCTGTCTACCCAAGAAATTTTATCTCCACATAGTTTTTATTTGCTATTTGTCCTCTGGGTAAAATATCACAGATCCACAGGGTTGGAAGTGCATTTTAGAGGTCTTTTGGTTCATTCTGCTATTCCTTGCAGGTCAGTAGTTACATTATTTGTGACCCAGAAGTCCCCTATATTCTAATATTGAAGAATCCTGAAGAAAAGCAAATGGAGGGGTGGGTGTGCTTATGAGAATGCATGTGGCGCTCTCCTGCAATCTTATATTTTGGTTAAAAGAATCATTTTAGCACCTGAATTCTTTTTTTTTTTTTTTACAAATAGTTTATTGTCAAATTAGTTTCTACATAACACTCAGTGCTCATCCCCACGAGTGCCCTCCTCTATGCCCATCCCCCCCCCATCCGTCAGTTCTCAGTTTTTGTCAGCATTCAAGAGTCTCTCATGGTTTGCCTCTCTCCCTTTTCCCCACCATTTCCCCCCTTCTTCTCCCCCTTGTTCCTCAATTAAGTTCCTCCTAATCCTCCTATACGTGCAAACATATGATAGTTGTCCTTCTCTGCCTGACTTATTTCACTCAGCATAACACCCTCAAGGTCCATCCATGTTGCTACACATGGCCAGATTTCATTCTTTCTCAACCACATCTTCTTGATCCATTCGTCCGTTGATGGACACTTAGGCTCTTTCCTTGTTTTGGCTACTGTTGAGAGTGCTGCTATGAACATTGGGGTACATGTAGCACCTGAATTCTATTGCACGTCAAACACGTAGAACCCCATAAGTAAGGTAGGTAGGTATAGGAGTGTATCCAGCCTGGCCATTCTGCTTAGATTACAAGCTGTTCTGTAGAGAAGTGTGTGCCTATGCTCAAATTCTGCTGTAGTTTTCTTCTTATATATACAGGCTAATAATGGTGATACCACGGTGGACACCTGGCTGGCTGGAATGTGCATCTCTTGATCTCAGGTTCCTGGGTTCGACCCCCATGTTGGGCATAGAGATTACTTAAAAAATGAACAAACAAAAATCTTCTCATATCCACAGAGATTAGCAGAGAACAATAATAACTAGAATATAATAAGATTGATTTGTACATTATTTGTACATGTATGTACAATAACTTCCCATTAATGCTAGTGGTTGCCTTTACACATTAAAAGTAGTGCTTTTTCTTCAAAATTAACATTTCTTTATTTTTGACAGAGAGAGAGAGTGAGAGCGAGCAAGCAGAAGCTGGTGAGGGTCAGAGAGAAAGGAAGACACAGAATCCAAAGCAGGCTCCAGGCTCTGAGCTGTCAGCACAGAGCCTGATGCAGGTCTCAAGCCCATGAACCATGATATCATGACCTGAGCTGAAGTTGGAGGCTTAACTGACTGAGCCACTCAGGCACTACCCCCCACCCTAAAGTAAATCATGTTTAATGTAATGAGAGATATAGAAAGATATCCAGTAATTCATAGCAAGGTGATATGGTAAAATTAAAGGTACTGCAAATGATTGAAATTGGGAAAAAAAAAAAAAAAAACCTCTAGCCTTTTTGTACCCTACACAATTTGTTATGAAAGCCATGGGCTTTTTGGATGGTAAAATGATAGACAGATGTAGAGACTCATCACTGTGGTCACTGTTGATGGTGTTAGTAATATAGCAGAGGTTTTCTTTCCCATCCAGGGACTTTTTCCTTCATCCGGTCTCTTGGCCAAATCACTGAAGTAATTTGCTGTATTATTAGCTTCTTCCAAGTGGAGAACAAGGGCAGTGCCTATATTCCCCGGCCCCCCTCTGACTTAAAGCTTTTCACCTTGTTCACCCACTTCCTGTCCTATTGGAGAAGTTACTGGAAACCTTGGTGTGAGTGAAAAGAACAATTAGCAGACCTGATGGGGTTTTAAATAGGAGGTATGAAGTCTGGGAGGTAGGGATTTGAAAATTCTTGAGAACAGACTCTTGCTTGCCTGTGTCTGTGTCTCTTGCCTAGAATTCTGTCTGACTACCCTGGTTATTTGTAACTTCAAGACCATGAACTTTTTGAGGACAGCAGCTGGGTCCAGTTCACTGTGCTGGTCCTTTGTCACTTAATAAATGTTTTGTTTGTTGAAGCCAGGCGTTGTTCCAACATTCATTCATTAGCAGCTTTCAATGAAGGCATGCTGATGCATTCCATTATAGGTGCCAATACAGCCATTTTTATTATTAATAATAATGGCTGGAATAATATTTGTAGCAGCTACAAATTACAGAATATTAACCAGGAGCTCTTTTAGATACTTTGTGTCTCTTAGAATCCAACTTGCAGGGACCTAGCAAGATGGATGACATTATCTCTAATGAGGACATGGAAACTTAAGAATAGTTCATCAAAGAAGATGTAGGAACCAAACAGGTCTGCCTGATTCCCCAAACCAAGTTTCTTCTACTCAGTACTACCATGTTGATAATGAAAGAGGGAGATGGAGAGGAAGAGAGTGAATCAGAGAGAGAGAGAGAAAGAGGGAGGGTGAGAGATCAGTTATATCCTTCCAAATCCAGCCTTATTTATTAGTCTCCCACTTCCTTACCTTTGAGGGTGATGTTTTTCAGGCTTCTAGCACAACATTCATCAACAGAATTGTTCTAGATTGCTGAACCCAGCAGCATTCCTTTCCTTGCTCAATCTCTGCAAGTTTTAACAAAGCGCTAATGTAATATTGTGGGGAAGTTTGTTTTGCTTTGTTTTGTTTTTGAATGTACTTAACATTTACTCTTGTTCTTCGGAAGGCAAAAGGCAACACTGCATGAAAGTGCAGTCTGTCTTAAACCTAGCATCTCAGCAAGATCCTGCTGCCCACGAGAGAGTAAAGGTTAAGCCAGCCCGCGTCTGGTGTATTTGTCTGGTACCATTGTGGCCAGTAAATGGAGAGCAAGGTCCACACTGTGATGAAGACAGCCCCCCAGCCCTCCTTTTTTTCCTGATTTTCTTCCCAGTAGCTTGATTTTCTTAGAAGCAGCCATGCTGGTTCTATTTACCATTTACATATTGACCCTGCTTAGTGATAGACTGAAAAAGTGAACCTTCTCTGTTGCTTACTTGGAATTTTCTGTTATTCTTGTGTGAATTTGCCAGGTAGACAAGATAGATCACGTTTCTTTACTTCCTTTAAATACAGTGAAATCTTCTCCATGTCCATAAGGCTCTTGGTTGGTGACTAGGGGCTCTCCTCGTGACCCCTCCCGTTGCAATTGCATACAAAATCTGTGGCCTTTGGTCAGACAAAACTCTGAGAGCTCCTGCAAGCATTCATGTTTTTAACAATAGAACTTTGCAATTGGATGTGTTTCAGACAAGGCCCTTTGATGGTAAGGAAGAGGATCTCTCTAAATACAGCTCAGTTAGAAGAGGGCCTATCGTAAGGAGACAGGGACAGTCTCTTGAATATCCAAAAACTGACAGTGAAGTCCACTGGGCTTTGTAGTGTTTAGTTTGGAAGTGAGAATGTCAGAAATGTGCATTCTCAAAGTCGAGCCCCCCACCTCCCTCCCTCTCCTTTTCTCCCTCTCTTTTTCTATCCAGGTCTGTGTGTGTGTGTGTGTGTGTGTGTGTGTGTGCATGCACACGCGCGTGCATGTTTGCCTCTGCCTCTGCCTTCCCTCATGGTCTTTTGTGTCTGCATATTCCTGCTCACCTGCCCAAATCTTCTCGGCTCACCTTGCTCTGCTCACATGTTCCTTGAGCATTTTGGCATGTGTAGGGCTGGCTCCTGCTTTGTCTCTGAACTACATTATATTTCACTCTAGAGCTCACCAAAGGCTATCTGCCTCATGTGGAGCTCCTAGACGCCATTGTCAGAGCTCCCCATCTGCAGAATGAACTGCCTTCGAATCAGCTAGAAAACCCTGTTTTACCGTGTGTGGGCAGTTGGGTGGTGTCAGCCCCAAAGCAAGGACTGTTGAAGGAACACAGCTTCTCCCTGAAGAACACAGTGGGAAGCTGAGTTTGTTTTAAATTGTTCAGTGCAGATAAGAAAGGACATAGAGGCCACATTCATGCAGGTCATGTAAAAGCGTTTATTTAGTTATCAAAACACAAGATTAAAAAAAGGCCTTTCTATATCCCTGTACTTTACCCTTTCAGTAATTACCTAATTCCTTGAAAGGTCTTTTTTTAAAATATAAATCCCAACTCTTGTAGCTGGGCAATGTAGTGTTGTCTTGTAAATATGGATGGCCAGGGAATAATGCTGAGCTCATGAAACAGAATCCCCAAGCCAATCAGGTCCATGAGGTCCAAAGTCAGTTTTAGCCACAGAACCTTATACTCCTTTTGTCAGATTTCTATACAAGATGAGAAAGGGGAATAATAAGCCTGATCCTCCAACATAGCATCGCCCAGAGATGTACAAGCCTTCCCTGTATTAATGTGGAAGCTAAAGTATAGTCTCAGTGATATTTCTAATGAATTAGGGCATTTACATTTATCATAGTGACCAGAGTGTATCTTCTGGTGAGAAATTTTCTTTCTGGACGCCTAAAAATCATAATGGCTGACAAAATGAATGCTGAATATTGCAGAGCCAGTGGAACACACTGCGTGGGGCAGGAGGGAATTTAGGTCATCTGATAGGATCAACTATCAAAGATGGAGAGAAAGCTTACCCAGATGATAGCTTTAGAGAGAACTTGGTAACTACTAAGAGTTGTGATATCTTCCACTCATATCCAAAGCACAGCTCTTGGTATGGTTTCTCTCTTTCTGGATGATGCTGGATGGATGGATGGATAGATAGATGGATGGATAGATGGAGGAGAGAGATAGGAGGGATAGATAGATAGACAGACACACACACACATACAGATGATAGATAGAGAGGTATGGAGAGAGAGATAATCTCTGTCTCTTCTGTCTGGTTCTCAATCCATTTGTCTATCATCTATATATCTATCTTCTCAGCCTTGTCTATTTCCTTCTTCTTCTTTCTCCTTGCAGGTATCCCTCTCACCTTCCATTACTGCTTTTTCTGCCACAGCCAGCACTGGTCACTTCAACACAATTTCATAAGATACCTCTATTTCCAAGAGGCCATTTGATGTGTGTTTGCAGATCTCCTGTCCACAGGCAAGGTCAGTCATGTAAAGAGAGAGACTCAGGCCCCTTGAGATGCTCCAGATGGCACTGTGCCCTGTGTGACTTTGAGTCAACGTCACAAATTACTGGAGAAGATCTCTTTTGCTCCAGTACAGGTGGCGTCTTGGTCTCCACCTGGGAGAGCTCCCTTCTGAATCTAGGCCCATGTCGTCTCTTACCTTGAGCCTGGGGATCTATCTCATACTTCTCTTCACATCTGTCTCTCCATCCCAACTAGCAGTAGTGCCCAAGCATGATCCAAGACAAAAAGTATTTCTGGAATCCACTTCCAAATACTGGACCTATTTGAGGTAATAAATGCAATTTCACGAAACTTTGAACTGACACCTTAGATCCCACTAAAATATCTATGAATTACCACAAGATTTTTTGTTAAAAAAAGAAAGAGAGAAGGGGAGGGGGGAAAGGCAGTTAAAACCAGATTGCATCAGTTTAGATGAAGCTCCCCTTCATTTTTTTCTAGTATCTTTAAAAGCCATTTTTCCCTGTGTTTGTAATTCTATTTTGTTTATCAGTGAAGGTAGTAGACCAGAATAAGAAGTGTCGGGTTTAATTCTCTGCTGCAGTTCTCAAAATAGATGTTTCATAAGTAACATGTGGCTCGCTCAGCTAAAATTAAATGTCTCAGTGTTTCCAAATGTTTTCCATCCAGAATTTGCAACATACACCCTTCCAGAACTAACAAAAACTCTGAAAATCACCACATAAAATGCCAGTGCATTTCACGCCTTTTCACCAGTTTTAAGTGCTGGCTGTAGATAAAATTAAAAAAACAAACAAACAAAACAAACAAAACAAACTTTAGAATAATATAATGCCATCAAAACAAAACAAAAACACCTTGTCTTCTTATGCACAGAAGTTCAGTTCAGAGAACTGCCATATCAAAGAATATGATATATACCAATAAAATTGTCTACTTGTATGACATTCTAGGAATGAAAGAGCTAAGTCCAAACCTCCAAGGTTTTATATCCCAGTGGTTCTTAATTTCTTAAATCTCCTGCTAGCTTTAAAGGAAATACAGAACTGGAGCTCCTGGATGGCTTAGTCAGGTGAGCATCTGACTCTTGATCTTGGATCAGGTCAGTGATCTCATGGTTTGGGAGATACCGCCCCATGTTGGGTGCTGAACTGACAGTGTGGAATCTACTTAGGATTCTCTCCCTCCCTCCCTTCCTCTCTCTCTGTCTCTCTCTCTGTCCTCCACCCCCCTCTGTCTCTCAAAATAAGTAAAAACTTACATAAAAAATAAATACAGAACCAGACCTCCTCCCCTGAATATCTTAAAAAAAATAATGTTTAGTTTTTGAGAGGGAGAGACAGAGCACTAGTGGGGAAAGGGCAGAGAGAGAGAGGGCGACACAGAATCTGAAACAGGCTTCAGGCTCTGAGCTGTCAGCACAGAATCTGATAAGGGACTCAAACCCATGAACTGTGAGACTGTGACCTGAGTTGAAGTCAGACACTTAACCAACTGAGCCACTCAGGTGCTCCATGAACATCTTGATTTAATAACCATGGACTGGGATTCAGGGAATGGAAAACTGGTTTACCCTGTTCCTCAGCCTGTACCACAAGTTCTTGTAAAGGTCTGTTTCTCTACTGGATAAATAAGGGTTTATAAAGCAATCCACTCATTCTTCCAATGGCTTCTACAAGACAACCATATGAGACTGATAAGGAGAAGAGTCTATGTTCAGATAATTAAAGAAGAAGGCAGAGGAAAAAGGAAGAGAAGGAGAAGAAGGGAAAGGAGGTGAGGCGATCCGGATTTGTAGATCCCTGACAGTACCGGTGTTTTGTGAGAGGAGAAGGATTGATAAAGGAAATAAAAGATAATTGAGGAAACCCATGAGAACACACACAAGAGGGACTGCATTTCAAGGAACAAGGGGGGAGTCGTAATGGCAATGAGGACTGTGGAGCCACAAGGCAGGTTGAAATCCCAGCTCTTCTACTTCTCAGATGTGCGTGACTTTGGGCAATTTGCTTAAACACCCTGGGATCAGTGTTCCCATCTGTAAAATGAAGATCATGAAAGTACTTATCCTTCTGTGTAATTGTGATACGGCATGTCTAAAGCATTTAGAGCAGTGCTTGGATATAACTGACATTATTTAAGTGGTTGTGTTATAGAAGAGGGCCTAGTGAATGGTAGATATCAATGGAAGAGTGGAGAAATGGACAGGGAATTTAGGTGACATTTTCAAAAATACATTCAGTGAAAGAAAGTGAAGAAAGGGTGCTCCTCCCCTGAGGGCAGCTGACAGCCCATCTAGAGGGAAATCACTATGGTAACAGCGGCCATGGCAACAGCAGCAGCAGAACACCTGTGGCGAGTACCTGGTGCCAAGAGCTGAGCTTTCCACACATTTGCTTAGTGAGTGCTGAGCACACCTGGTGCAGGTGCGGGGCGGGGCGGGGGTGGGGTGGG
>NW_027531893.1:5391416-5399258 GCF_008692635.1 Crocuta crocuta
TGGGGCGGGGGGTGGGGTGGGGGGGGGGGGATTTCTTCTCATTTGAAATGTAAGGAAACAAAAGCAGAAAAGCGACTCGCCCAGGCTGATGGAACAATCAGAGAGTAACGTGAGAATTCGAACCCAGGCTGAAGCTTCCAAAAGCCCACCTCTTATCTCTAAGCTTGAGTAGAAAGTATTTGTATTGATTGGGCGATGTCCCTGCCAGACTGAAATGCGATGTTATGTTTCTTCCCACTGCATTTAAGACGATGACCAAACCGTGGATATGACTTCCTTGGTCCTGTGGGTTCTCATTTGTAGCCCCTGTGTTCTGCATCCCAGGTTCCTAGGGACCCTTTCAGACATCCTCCCACCTTTCTGATCTGACCGAGTCAGATCTCCTTGTTGTATGTGCTCACTGCACCACATGCCTCCCTTTACAGCATTTAACACAATTATGATTTTGTTTTGGTGGTGTGATTTTTTTCAAATTAATATCTGTAACCCAGCTAAACCACAGGCTCCCCATGGACAAAGGACTCTGACTGCTTTTTCTCAGTCTTGTCTCTTCAAACCTTATTTCATCCCTGACACTTAGTAGGCATTCAATAAAAATGAATCAAATGAATAAATTCTATGCCGTGCTTATAGCCTGCTACTTTATTGCCAAATCATACATAATAATTGAGGTTGAAGCCGGTGCCTTTAAGACTGCTCACAGCCTATTATGTAGTTTGAACCCATGACCAACCCGTTGGCATCAAGCTCTGTCTCCAGCTTTGATCACTGACCATATCGAGGATGTGGGGGGTCAGGAGAGAGGTGAGGGTAAAGGTTGGAGAATATCAGGGTATTGAGTGCACCCCAGCCCACAAAGTTTCAGCTTGTTATACGACTGTGGTAGAAAGCAGTTGGAATCAGCCCTATCAATTATTTAAAATTCATAATTCAATCCATATTAAAGATTTATTGCAACAAACTGAAAAACAAAGTATAGACACAAAGAAAACAGAGAACAGGGGTTCTGCCATCAAAGTTACACAGTATATATAAATTGCTCATGTCAGTGAGAGTAACATAGAGAGAAATAGGCTATTAAAGCAACAACAAGGATTCCTCGAAGAGATTTTCAGCTGTGTGTGTGTACGTACATATGTGCTCTCCTGTGTATGTTTTTTGGTTTCCTTGCATTTCTTTGTCTCTTTGGCAATCAGGCACTTTCTCCTGCCCCAGGCATTGATTCTCTATTGTGTTCAGAATTCTCACCAAGACTGGAAGCATTACAATTTTTCAATCTTCAATCAGCAGTTCATGGCCATTTGTCGGCCTGTTGGGAGCACTGAGTCGGTTGCTTGCTCTATCTTGAGTGTGAAGAACTTGTTTGTAGGGAGAGACACCTAATTATAAGTCCCAATTCCATCTCTGACCAGCTGTAAGACCTTGAGTATGCTTACTGAAGACCGTGAACATCCTTTTCCTCATCTGTTAAGTGGGGAGAATAAAAATACACACCTCATGAGTATTATGTGGAAGTATATCTACAAATTGCCTGGCATGTGGGAGTTCAATGCAGGATTCTTTCATTTTGTGCTACTCTGGTACTAAATGCTTATGACTGTGCTCTACTTGCATTTGAATAAATTACAATATACTTTTGTATATGAAGTATATACATCCTTTAATTGCAGTAGCGAACAAAGGCAGGCACTGGTGTTTTGTACATAAATGATATCAGCATCCAGGTGAGAGATTAGCAGTGGAAGAGGTTTCTTTGTCCTTGTTCAAAGACTCCAGGCATTTGAGTTATGTTGGACCTTAAAAGTTGAGTGCCAGGGCGCCTGAGTGGCTGAGTCGGTTAAGCGTCTGACTTCGGCTCAGGTCATGATCTCATGGTTCGTGGGTTCAAGCCCTGCCTCAGGCTCTGTGCTGACAGCTAGCTCAGAGCCTGGAGCCTGTTTCAGATTCTGTATCTCCCTCTTTCTCTGACCCTCCCCTGCTCACGCTGTCTGTCTGTCTGTCTGTCTGTCGGTCTCTCTCTCTCTCAGAAATAAATAAAACATTAAAAAAAAGTTGAGTGTGACCTTGGAAAAGGTTATTAAGTTTTTTGTGCTTCAGTTTCCTTATTTATAAAATGGGGATCCTCATAGTACCAAATTATTAGGATTATGGGGAAGATTCAATGAGTCAATATTCATTTAATTATTAAAGTAATCTCTGGTACACAGAAGGTTGGTAGGAATTAGTTTTTCTTTTGTTGCTGTTACTGTTGCTGTTGCTGTTGTTAGAAGGAGCCTGTGTAGTGAATTGAAACATAGTGGTAAATAATTCATTTCTTGTTTCAGCAGGTTAAAACATCTCATTATAAAATATATACTCAATGTGTCTATTTCTCGCCAGCTACTCCACAGATATCCTAGTCCAAAATGTCATCATCTCCCATCTGAATGGCCACAAAATGCTCTGTGGATCTCTCTGTAGCCACTCTGGACTCCTTTCTACCCATGACCCCATAAAGGAGAGGGATCATTTCTAACACGAATCTGATTCCATTGTCACTATCTGCTCTCAGCCTTGTCATTAGCTTCCCATTGCTCTGAAAACCAAAGAGAACTCCTCTGCATGGCCTTGCATGGCCTGGCCTCTGAACCGCTCTACACACTCATCTGCTCTGCCCCCTCACTCACTTTGTAGAGCTGCTTTGGCCCCTTCCAGTCCTACCAATGTGCTGAGCATCACAGCACGTGCTGTTCCCTCTGCCTGGAATGCTCCCCTCTCTTTACCTCACGTGGCCAAGAGTCCCGTTCATTCTTCAAGTCTCAGAAGCCATATCACTTCCTCCATGATGACTTTCCATTGTGTTAACTGGCATCTGTGTCTACTCCCTTAGAAGATTCTCTCCTCTTCCTTCACAACACACAGTGCAGTTGATAATTAGCCACTGGTGTTTTTATTCTTTTTCTTAATCCTTTATTTATTTCTGAGAGAGAGAGAAACAGCGTGAGCAGGGGAGGGTCAGAGAGAGAGGGAGACACAGAATCTGAAGCAGGCTCCAGGCTCTGAGCTGTCAGCACAGAGTCTGACGCGGGGCTTGAACCCACGAACCACGAGATCATGACCTGAGCTGAAGTGGGACGTTCAACCGACTGAGCCACCCAGGCGCCCCATGGTGTTATTATTCTTGATTTTGGTTTTACTTGCTGGCATGGTAGCTGCATGGGACGGTGTCTTGTTCACTGCTCTATCCCCAGCGTCTTGCACATGATAGGTGCTAGGAAAATATTTGTCTATTGCATGAGTGCAATTTAAGAGGTTCCCATAAGGTTCATTAGAACCAGGAGAACTCCCTGACATCCCTCTCACCCTTCTATATCCTGTAAGGCTGGGTGTTATGTTCTCAGCATGGTCACTGTATGCTCCTAAGTTGTGCTCACTTTCCTGTATTGTAAATTATCTATTGACAGTGCCCCTCATTAATTTTTCTCATACATTTCTCCTATCCCAGTGTCTAACATGGGTATTTGATAGACATGTGTAGAGAGAGAAAGAGAGAGAGAGAGAGAGAGAGAGAAAAGAAAGAAAGTAGGGAGGAAAGATCAGACGTTAGCCCAGTGGAAGTAGAACAGCTTCTTGACCACTTCTAGCTAAATCCATCCCTCTCCCTGGGCACATTTTAGCAACATGGCAAGTCAAGAGAAGTTTCATCCTGGAAATGCCCCCACTTGGTGGGGTACAGTCAAGAGAACAAGCAGAACACCTCTACCACAGCCAGAGAAGACTCTAACCAGAGCCCAAGTAGTCATCTGGCACTTGGCACGGTCCTCCCTTAGACTGTAATCCCTGACCCAGAATGACAAGTTCATATCTATTTAAGCAACTCTAGATGAGGCTCTTGTTTATGTAATGGAATGCTCAACTCCTTGATTATTCTGTGAGAGGATGCAGGGGAAAAATAGACATTTTTGTAAAATCTGTTTCTAGCAATCTTCAATAAACTAAAACAGTTGAGCATACAGAATTTTCTGTTGTTTCTGCAAAGAGATAATTTGTTACATGGAAGCTCATTTGCTTATTTGGAGTAAACACTGCCTCAGACCCTGTAGAGATTAACACTCATGGTTGAGATGGATTGAGAAGGAAGAGACATAATACTTCACTGTTATATTTACTGCGTTAAATATAGAGTGGGAATTGATGAAAAATGTGGTGGAATTCCCCGTGTGAGCCTAAGTGATGAACTGGGGTTTATTTGCCATCTGGCTTTTAAGCAGGGATTTTTTTTCATGTCAGAAAAATGGCGCCTTCAGAACTATCGCATTACAGACATCTGTTTATCAGACCTTTGCCTGAATGAATTATTCAGAATGTGCTTAAGGTTGTACTTTACCTGACATATGGAAATATAAAGTTGCATACTCAATGTCGGCATATATCTGTCTACATAAAATCAGGTGTCATACTCGAAACCCAGAGTGTTGCAGCTTGGTAGGTGGTGCTTTGAGTACTCGGGATATTAATTGCTGTGCTCTGTGTGGTTCTTGATATCTTGATTTTTGGAAATCCATCTGTGGAATTCCACGTAACTCCACTTTTCTGTATTGTTGCCTCTTTTTGTTCCTGTTATGTCTTTTAAAACAGTAGAAAGCTATTCTTAGTTAATGCGGATTTCATGGTAAAACTCTGTTGGTATTTCTGTGTTTGTACAAAAAATGCAACTCTGGTGTTATCCGGAGGGCGAGCTTCCTGGACATAACGAGAAGACCCAAGAAGTGGTTTCTATGCAAGCTAGGCTTCAAAAGAATTCTTGGAAGCCACCATGCCATTAGGACACTGCAGGAAGAACGTGCACCAAATACAGGCTTTGTTTAGCATTGTCCCACCAGATGGTACGCTATTTTGCATTCATTTATTGCTTCCTTCATCAGACATTGACTGAGAGTACCTACTGTGTGCCACATATTAAAGATACGGATTCTACTCCACAATGGGAATGGAGCATACAGGAGAGCAGGGAAGAGGGACACACAAATAAGTATTGCCATGATTAATATATAACTCCAAATCACTATGACAGCTTTTACAAAAAGAAATGGGTCTGCGAAAATCTGTGTTGAAAGATCCTGGCCCAGGACATCAAGGAGGACTTCTTGGAAGCAGTGGCCTTGAAACTGTCATGCAAAGGGTGAGCAAGGATGTTCCTTGTCAAAGAAGGGAAGAAGGAGGCTTTCAGATGGGAGGGAAGCCATCTGTCAATATCTGAGTGCCAGAGGGTTCGTGTAGCGTTCCATGAAGCATCAAGTCCAGTTTGGCCAGAGCCTAGAGGGCTCAGGGGAGGGAAGGGCTGCTGCATCTCAAGAGGTCAGCAGGCCCAGCCAAGGCATTGGCTTAGTAAGGAGGTTGGTGCTTACAGAGCAAGGAGCAGTGGAAAACCATGCCTTGATGCTAACAGAGATGAAGAACGTGATCCCATTTGAACTTTAAAATATCACTGAGGTCTACCCTCATTTCTTAATTGTCTTTGAATCCCTTAATACCTCGTGGTCAGTGAACACTATGGAGTAATATATTATGCAAGAGAACCACTTTGATGAGTTGTGAGGTCTGTGTGAGTTCCACATAAGGGGACCCCACAGCGGCTCACCCTGTAAACTGGCATAAAGTTTAATTTGGCTTCTATAAATGTCCTTTGGGGCATTCCTTCAGATACCCTGCTGTTAACTTTACCTAAGGCTCAAATAAAGAGATGTCTTGTAGAAAGTTTGGAAGACACAGGCACCTAAGTGGCTCGTCGGTTAAGCGTCTGACTCTTGGTTTCAGCTCAGGTCATGATCTCACAGTTTCATGGGTTTGAGCCGCATATCAGCTTGTGCTCTGGCAGCAAGGAGCTTGCTTGAGATTCCCTCTCTCCCTCTTTCTGTGCTCCTCCCCCCACTCTCACTCTCTCTGTCTCTCTCAAAATAAATTAAAAGTTAAAAAAAAATTTAAATGAAAAAAAAATTTAAAAAGGAAAGTTTTGGGGACAGCAGAGCAAACACAGGTGAGAGATGAAGACTCACAGAGAAAGGAAGGGATTGGGGCGCCATGCTTGCGGGTGCTGCTAAGCCAGAGAAGACTGGGTGTGGCCCCGGCAGTGCTGGACTGTAAACTAATGGAGGTCAGTACTTGGAGAGGGAAGTAGAAGCCGCAAGTGAACAGCTTCTGGATGGAGCATGTATGGAGGATGTTTGTTATTCGAGGAGGGTGGTCCCATTTGGATGCACATCAGATCCGTAGCCAATGTCTGAGTTCCAGGGAGCAACCAGACATGCACAAAATACAGCCTGTGAATGCCCTGGCCTGAGGCAGTCCCGGGACAGGGTGCCCTCGGGGGCTTAAAACAGAAAGTGGGATGTTTTTATTTGCCTCCTCACCTGCAGTGCAGACCTTTTCTGGATAATGTTTAATGGCTTGAGGTATAATTGATATATGAAAAGTCTTGGACATATTTATATATGTGAAATGATGTGTTTGAACATATGTTTTGCCCTTGATAGCATCACCATAATCAAGGTAATGGACATACCTATCACCTCTGAAAGTTTCCTTTTGTCTTTTTTTTTTTTCTAAGTACACTTAACATGAGATCTCTTAATGAAATATGAAGTGCCCAACTTTAAGTGTCTATTTTTAATTATAGGCACAACATTGGACAGCAGAAGTCCAGAACTCACCCACCTTGCATAACCAGAACTATACCTATCAAGCAACTCCCCATTTCTCCCTCCCTTCAGCCCTTGGAAACTACTACTTATTCTCTGCCTCTGTGAGTTTGGGTGTTTTAGGTACCTTACATAAGTGGAACCATATAGCATGTGCCTTTCTGTGTCTGGCTTATTTCACATAACGTAATGTCCCCCTGGTTCATCTGCATTGTCACAATGGGCAGGATTACCTTCTTTTCGTTTATTTATTTGAAGTGTTTATTTTAGTTCCAATTAGTGACCACACAGTGTCATAGTAGTTTCAGGTGTACAATATAGTGAATCAACAGGATTACCTTCTTTTTAATGGCTAAATCATATTCTATTGCATAAATACAGCACATTTCTTTTATCTGCTTATTTCCCAGTAACTTATTAATGTCAAAATGAAAGCTGTATTTCATTGTGTGTGTGTGTGTGTGTGCCTGTGTGTGTGTAAGCACCATCCTAACACACTGCGTGCATTATGCATAAATGTGTGTGTCCTGAATATTATTTCCAGGACTTCAGCTGTTGAACCTTGTCTCTGTGAGGCTGAACTGGTAAGTTTATGAAACCCATCCATCTTAGCCCCGATTACAATGTGGGGAAGCATCTTCTTTCACCCCTCAGGTTCTCCTTGATGTTTCTCCCCTCTCAGCCACCCTCTGTTTTGCACCTGCTGGGAAGGCCAGCTCACCCGCTGGAGGCCACTCATTCGGCAGGGAGCTTACAGGGTTGGAGTCCAAGTGGTTAATTTTGTCAGAGAAGAATTGTTTTGTTCTGTGTTTGGTGAAGTTTCTCTCTATTACACTTTTCTACCAATTCCCCGGTTCCCAATTCCCTCAGACAACAAAACCACAATTTGCTGGGTAAACAAAAACAGTAGGGATGGAACATCCCCGGCAGCCAGTCTGTCAGAGGCTCTGTGCTTGTTAGCATGGTAAAAGAGTTAGAAGCTTCCTTCAAGTTGTACAAAATTGAATTACTTAATAAACTTGGTGTAACTTTCTTCCCTGGGAGTCAGTACTGTTTTTAAAAAAAATCCAGTAAGGCTATTTTGCAACATTAGCATTTTTTTTGCATTTGGGCAGGGCGTTCAAGTTCTATTTGTTTATCCCTTTTTTTTTTTTTTTTTTTTTTT
>NW_027531893.1:5399303-5484303 GCF_008692635.1 Crocuta crocuta
CTAAAAAGGAACTATTCCTTGGCCACTGCTTCCCAGCTAACAGATGTGACTGTAGCTCAAAAAGAGAAGTTTTTTGGTTATCCTCCCAAATCCTATCGCTGTGCATTGAACTTTCTATTTGTTCTGATTCTTCCCCCTGTAGCACCAGCCCCCCTAACTCCTGAAAGGGAAGGAGACTCAGACTGCAGGTTAACCTTCCATACTAGAAAGTGTTTCACAAATGCCTGAGGCGAGTTCACACACCCCGGATGGGGGCGGTATCTCTGGCTGGCAGACGGAGCCAGCCCCCACCTAAGAAACACGCTTTTTCCACCTCATGTTATTAATAGCTGAGCACTATCTGCTGTTCCCTAGAAGTGGGGTCAGTGTCCACACGCTTTCTCTGAATGACACTGATGCTTCCCAGATGAACTGCAGGGTCCCTCGGCGGCATTCTGGAGAAAGCCTGTACCTCCTGCCTGTCGGGCAAACCGCTCTGGAGAATCAAGAGCAGTCAGCCACCTGCTACTTAGTCTTGGATGGAATATGTTCCTCTGTTATTTCTTTAAAATGCCACATTTAGGACTGTAAGTGGCGCTGATATGCTTAATAACACATCCGAGAATATGCCAAAGCACATCTCCAGAAGGTACGTACCCTATGGGCAACCCCAGAAAGCAATCTATTAATCCCCCCCCCCAAAATATACATTGTCAGGTGGAACATAAGGATTAAATATTTATGTCTGTTTGCTGGGGTAATAAGATTGTATTCAATTATGTTGTAGGCACAACCTAATGATTGTTGAAAACTTGGTAATAACCTCAAAACTCATAAAAAATACAGGATAAACAATGCTAGATGAAAATTATGGGAAAATAGCCTCTGGCCAGTAGCAATGTGGCTTTATTTCAAAATAATTTGACATAACAGTGTATGCATTAAAAAATGAAGTCAGCTTACATAACCATACTCTAATCTCTGGAAACTTTTATGTTTTTGTTGGTCGTATTTGCAGGAAATGTTGGAGTAAATTGCAAGCTGTCCTAATAGACTTGGAGCTCATTGAGGGCAGGCACAGCTCTTTCTTCATCTTTTAACCCTCAGTGCTTGCACAGGACTCACATCAGAGTTGATGATCCATAAATATTCGCGGAACTAAATACAAACATGGAAAATATTTTAGTGTCTCCGTCTCATCTGTGTATTCCTGTGACTCTCAGCCGAGAGTGTGTTTGCTCCTCACTGTGCACTTGGCAATGTCTGGAGAGGTTCTAGGCTATTACAAGTTGGGAGGGTAGGGAGTGCTATTGGCGTCTAGCGAATGAAGCCAGAATTGCTGCTAAACATCCTACAGGACACAGTGTTCCTCTAGGACAAAATGTCAGTGGCTGATTCTGTGGTCCCAGTTTATCTCCTGCGCTGTCGCCAGTGCCCAGTGGACTTCACTTTGAGGAGTACTGCACCTAACTGTCCTCAAGAGAACCACTGTGTCCATGTATCAGTATTCTGGAGTGGCTATAACAAAATACCAAAACTGAGTGGCTTACACAACTGAAACGTGTTTTCTCCCAGTCTGGGGGCTGGCAGTCAGAGATCAAGCTGTCGGCAGGGCTGGGTCCTTCTGAGGGCTGGGAGGGAGAATCTGTTCCAAGCCACTTTCCTAGACTTTAGTGGTTTGCTGGATACCCTTGGGTTTCTCAGATCTAGGGAAAATCACCCCAGTCTGTGCCTTCACCTTTCCATGGTGTCCTTCCCTTGTGTGTGTGTATCTGTCTCTGTTCCCAACCTTATCCTTTTCATAAGGACTCAGTCCTGTTGGATGAGGACCCACCCTCAAACCTCATCTTAACTTATATATATGCAAAGACCTTTTTTTTCTTCCTGAAACAAAGTCACATTCACAAGTACTGTGGGTTAAGACTTCAATTTCTTTGGGTGAGGGACACCTTTCAACCCATAGAAATCCATTTCTCTCCAGCTCTGTAGTGCATATCTGTATTCTTCCCAAGCACTGCATTGTCGAAGATCTGCCATTTTATCTTCCCCCCTCCAGCCTTTCAGGGCTCTCTCCACCACCTTAGGGCAAGACCTTTAGAATAAGTCTGCCACATTCAGCCTGACTGTGCTTGACTGTGCCCAGCTCTTCTAGGACTCTGCCTATGCACCTGCCCTTCCCTCTGTGTGAACCTGCTTTCCTTCCCTTCCCTCTTTCTGTCCTTCCTTCCTTCTTTCCTCACTCAAATCTCAAGCTTATTCATTAAGACCCTGGAGCATGACCTCTTCTCCCAATTGTGTCCAATCCTCGCTAATGGTATTTCCAAGTTGCAGCCTATGATGCATGAATTATCCAGTTCTGCTCCCAAATTGCTTTTAAGAGCACAGAGCATACTCACACATGTGCCATATCCCTGGCACAGAAAAGACCCTCAGTGGTTGAAATGGATTAGTGAATTCCTATCCCATCTCTTCCTGGAAGTTGTTCCTCCAGGATTCAGAGTAGGATGGAGGATATGAAGAGGGAAGGTTTTAGGTCAGAGTGCCTTGTCTCAAAGTTCTTATCTGCCTCATTTACTGACTATACAGTCTCTTCTTTATACCCCAGCTAACTCATCTACAGTACCAGCCACATGAATGGAATGAGTTCAAGCATGGAAAGAATTTCAAACAGTTCCAGGGACAGGCTAAACTAGGCACTCACAAAGTGTGACTGTGGTCAGTGGCTCCTCTACTTCTGAACATGCTCAGACCGCCCTTTTTGTAGAAGTTTATTTTTACATCTGTAACAAATCACCACAAATTTAGTGGTAACTTAAGACAACACAAATGCATTTTCTTACAGTTCTGGAGGCCCTAAGTCCAAAATGAGCCTTATTGGTGTAAAATGAAGATATTATCAGAGCTGTATTTCTCCTGAACACTCTGATTTCCTGGCTTTTCCAGTGTCTAGAGGCTATACCAGTTCCTTGGCTCATAGCCCTTTCCTCTATCTTCAAAGCATCATAGCATCTTGAAATCTCTGATTCTGACCCCTGGCTTCGTTGTTACACCTTCTTCTCTGGCCCTCCTGCCTCTCTCTGGTAAGGATTTCTATGATTATTCTGAGCCCACCAGAATAATTGAGGGCAGTCTTCGTCTTCAGATCCTCAACTTAATCACATCTGCAAAGTTCCTTTGTCAAGTAAGGTTGATGCACTCAGTAGGTCTGGGGGTGAGGATATAGCATCTTTGGTGGGCAATATTCTGCCTACCTCAGTCTCTAAAGCTGTTCAGCCTGCGTGATGGGTTTGAAGCCAGAATTCATGGGCTATGTTCAGGTTCTGACACCTATAAGCTGAGTGGCTTTGCATGCGACACAGTGATCTCCCCAAGTTCATCCTTTTCTTCTGCAAAATGAGAGTGAGAAATCATGTAGTGAGGACAAGGGAGTAGGAGAGAGCTCTGAGCCTGGCCCACCATGTGCTGGGTACCCAGGAGATGTTACAAGGACTGTTGCTGGCTTTAGTCTTATCTGTGCTATTTCCCCCACATCTAGTCCTTTCTCTTTTGTCTGTAGCTAACCGTTTTCTGTCTGTCTGAAGCAAGGAACGCTGTTGAGGCTGTCTGCCCTGACCTCCCTGTGCAATTGTCTGCCTTTGCCTTTACCTTGGTGACTTTACTAATGATGTTTGGGCAGGATTTGGTTTTTGTTTGCTTAATAAACTTCATGAGGCATTTCCAGATTTCTCATCGTGCTCTGCAGACAGATCTCTTTTCAAAGCAAAGATATTGTTTGTTTGGTTTGTTTACCTTCTGTTCATTAGTCTTGCTTCTGGGGGTCATGAGTCTCTAAAGAGAGAATGCAGGACGTAGAGACCACCGGGGGTAGCTTGAAACCTTTGTGGGGTGCAGATTGGACACACTAGTGGGGTTCTGCTATAACTCCAGGAAGCAGAAGAAGCAGACTTAAGCAGACAATGGGAAAAGAAGAATACTAAGAGAAGCATGATGAGATGATCATCCACATTGGCAGTTCATACAATTTCTCCAAACTCCCAAATAATTTTGGGGGTTGGGAGCAGACCATCTTTTTAAGAGTAAGGGGAGTACATGACTTTTTCAACTTCACCCTTCCCCAAAAGTAACATAAAAGGTTTAGCTTTCACTCAGGAATTTCTCCCCCACTCAAGTTTAGTGCTCATTTTAAAACAATAGTATTTTCCTAAAGTGGAGGTGGGAAGGCGTGAAAAGATAACAAGAAAATTCTAGACTCTGCGCTGGCAAAAAAAAAAAAAAAGTACCCTAAGTCTCAAAATGAGAGGACAATTTCTGCCTCTGTTCTCTTTGCTATACCTAAATTTACCTGAAGGAGAACGCCTCAGTCTTTACACCTTTGGGACACTTGCTAATCCTCTCTGTTAATAAAGAGAACTAAAACTGGGCACTCAGAACTTTAGACAGTGCATTTCTCTGCTGGGCTGCCATAACAAAGTACCAGAAACAAAGACCACAGGCTTCCACAACAGTCATTTATTTTCTCAAAGTTCTGGAGGTCAGAAGTCTGAGATCAAAGCAGATCAAAGTATGGGTAGGACTGGTTCTTCCCAGAGGCTCTGGAGGAGAATCTGTCTTATGCCTCTCCTGGAACAGGTGTCCCGTGGAGCTCTGTTTCATGGCTCCTGGTGGATGTAAGCAGTTCTGGGCATTACTGACTTGCGGACCTGCATTACTCCAATCTCTGCCTCCACCTTCGTATAGTGTTTGTTCTCCCAGTCCACGTGTCTGTCTCTGGGTCCTCATTATCCTTTTTATGTGGCTCCATATTGTTCACTGCCAAACAGTGACTAAGAAAGTCCCGCTACCATCTCAAAGTATGGAACTGAGTCACATGATCAAACAGAGCTGCAAGGATGCTGGGAAATTATTCCTCTTTCTGTGGAAAAGTTAGAAAGTTACCAAATTAAGACAGAAGGTAACGGTGGATGCTGGACTGACAGCCAGCAGCCTCTTCCAGGTGAGGGATGAAATTCTGAAGGGTGGAAGAGAGCCAGAAACAAGGGCCCCCAGCAGGAGAATCATGGTGGAAAATCTGTGGGTTATTTACAAGTAAAGAAATGCAAAAAACAAAGTTTCAGAAACTGTTCTCTGACCACCTATTTAATTGTGATAAAGTAGCATTTTTGATTCATCTCCACAATTACAGCCTCTGCAACACTATGCACTGGCATAAGGCCAGTCATTCCCATTCAACACCCGTAAGAACTTAAGGCCCAGGTAAGTGGCCACTAGGTCCACACTTAACTCTGCTGTGGCAAACTTGTTGTGTTGTGCAATACTGCCTTTTCTCTTGGTGTCCCTCACCAGACGTCGAGCACATTGACGTCGAGTGTCCCTGACCCCCCCCCCATCTTCATATCCCTTGCACGCCCAGCACTGTGTCTGGCATCCAGCCCATGCTTTGAAGGAGAGGCTCTGAGTCAGCAGCATCCCCAGTCCTTCCCCAGAGATACTCAAACCCTAGGGACCTGGGATTTCTCAAATGACTGCGATTCAGAGGCTTCTCAGGGTGCCCTGTGGCCAGTGGGTTTTTCTCTGGAAGTCCTTTATGGTCCTGGCTCCAAGCCAGGCTGGGCAGGCCCCACCCTCTCAGGCCTCCTCTTCTCCACAGAGAGCTTCAAGGCAGCCAGTGGTTAAGACCATAGTGGGAAGCCATTGTGTGTGAAAGTCAGGGACAGCAGGCATGCAAAACTACTTCCCAACTCCGCATGTGGCATAATTGTATTTTCAGGGAGGGCCGATCTATTAGCCAGGTGCAGGTCTCAACTGTGTAAAGGAAACACTAAAGGCCTCTCAGGGTGAAGGATATTATAATTATGGATGATTTATACTTCCCAGCTAATGTATACATTGCACTTTATGAGAATGTTCTACTTGACGTGGCCAGAAACATTAAGCAAAAATAGTGTTGCAGCCTGGGTTAGAAACCCATCTTTTGTTTTATGTCTAATCTATCCAGTGCTAAAATGTTTGGAATGATATGTCTGCATGCTGCTGGGAAGGAAATATGAACATAATAAGTGCATTTCTGATTTCAGACCAGATTGTAATTTCCTTCTAAAAGACCTCACTGAGTTTAGCCTATTTGCTCCTCAGTGGAATGTTCACTGCATATCGGAGTACAAAGGTAAGAAGTAATAATAATAATTTCAGGGCTGAGAGGGACCTTAGTGGTTATGTAGGCTGGGGTATCCCAACTCCCGTTACAGTGTTCACTGGGAAACGATCTGACTTGAATTATTTGAAACCCCGAAGTCAGAGCAAAGAGGAAGAGGAAGAAGCTGAGAAAGTCATTAAAGAAGGCCTGTGGCCTCTTTGCTGTGTTGCCGTGGTTAAGAATAGACAGACCTACTCGTGAGTTCTACCTCTACCTACTATTTGATATGTCATTGGAATCTCTTTGGACCTCAGGCTTTAGGGGATTAAGCCAAAAGGGGATTAAGAGTCTGCACAGTATTGCAGTGTGGTGGGAAAGGGTGTTCACACCCAGCAGTTATCCAACACCACTGGGGTGTCCTATAATTCAGCCCAGTTCTGACACGATCTACCTGGAGACAGCACCATATCCTACAGGTTAAGGGCTCAGTCCTAAGACTGTTCCATACCTGCTTCAGAAACTGACCATGACCCCTCTTTGGGCTCAGTAACCCAACCTGGCCCTTTTGGAATTTTCTGGAGGCTTCATTGTCTCGGCATGATTGATTAAATCCTTGGCCCACATGGGTGACTGAGCTCAATCTCCAGCCTCCCTCCCCTTTGTGGGGATGAAAGAGTGGGACTGAAAGTTCCACCCTCATAATCACAAGGTCAGTGCTCCTCACAACGAGCCTCCATCCTCAGGTGGCGTCCAGTAGTTATCTCATTAGCATAACAGGTGACACCTTTGCCTCTCTCATCGCTTAGGAAATTCCAAGGCTTTATTAGGAGCTCTGTGCCAGAAATAAGTACAAAGACCAAATATATATTTCTTATTATAAATCACACTATCACAGGGATCAAGACAGCCCTCCCCTCACGTGACTGTCACCATAATAAATGGGCTAATATATGCAAATTATCACCTTGACAGTGGCATTGCCAAGGAGAGAGCAGATCCAGGGTGGTGAAAGTCAACCTTGCTCATCCACGGAGAGGGGCTGCAGAGCAGTCATGAGATGAAGGATGTAAGAGCTACATTCTGAGGGAACTTGCCCAAGGTCATCCACCTAATTAGTGGCAGAGTCTCTCTCTCTCCATGCAGGGTCAAGGCATGGGTGTTTAGCTTTCGGCAGGTGCCCTGAGACTGGCTCCCTTGTTCTCCTCCAGAGAGAGGATTGGCCCCTCGTTGTCTGTGCTTGCTGGAACTCTATCAAAGACGATTGTTTCCACTCACTGTGTCATAGACTAAAGAGGTACCTGCCCATTCCTTTCCAGGGAATGTGCTTCACTTCCCTAGTAGGAAGGGAAGGAGTTTTAGTTTCCTAAAAGTAGATCAATGAAGTGTCACATTTACCTCTTTTGTCAGCTACACATACCACATTACTTACTGTTTCCTTTGATATTTCTCCTCAAATTGACTCATTAAAAACAATTATGAACTCTAGCCTCAATCTAAAGAATAACACATTTCAATACACTTTTATTGAGGTGAAATTCACATAACCTGCAGTTAACCTTTTTAATGTGCACAACGTGGTCTGTAGTGCATTCATACCACCCTCTCTCTAGTTTTAAAACAGGATCATCCCCCCCAAAAAGAACACCCTGAAGCCATTAAGTAATTTCTTCCTTCCCTCCATTCCCTGGGCAACCTCTAATCTGCTTTCCATCTCCATGAATTGACCAATTTTATATGCTTCATTATAAGGAACATAGAATAATTGATCTCTTGTGTCTGGCTTATTTCACTCAGCCTCATGCTTTTGAGGATTATCTGTAGTGTAGCATCTTTAATACTTCATTTCCTTTTCATGGCTGAATAGTATTTCATTATATGGGGGTACCACAATTGCTGTATCCTTTAATCCACCAATGGACATTTGAATTATGTTTACTTTTTGACTATTATGAGCAATGATGCTATGAACAGTTTTGCAAACTTATGTGTGGATATATGTTTTGCTGCTCTTGGCTGTATACATAAGAGCAGAACTGCTGGGTCCTATAGTCTAACATACTTTTGATTAAATAACACTTTTTTTTTTTTTTCAATTGCCATCCTACCACCCTGTCTAGGACCATTGTTGGCACGTATACAATTTAAGAAATATCACAAATATTATTAGGAATATATATTATCTCCACTTTACAGATCAAGAAATTGATGTTTAGGTCCCCAAAGCCAGTATAAAGAGTATACCCAGGATTCTAAGTCATATTTGACTGATTTTTATTAATGTTTTATTCAGTACATCCTTTGTGATTAGTTGATTAATATCATGCACAGCAGATAATAAAATGAATGTAAATACTACCCTCTGTATCTCTCCTATATGATTATCAAGCTAGACCACAGGGATCTCTTTGAGTCTTTAAAACTACAGCCCCAAGATTCCAAACTGGCCTTCTAACTAGTTCTACCCATCGCTTCCCTGTGATACAAAATAAATTCTAGTCAGTCAATTCTATTCTGCCTCATCTCACATTTGACTCATCAGTAACTCCAAAAAAAACTAGCATTCTTACTCCTTTTCCAACTGTTGGTTTCTGCAAATGAATTCATTTGTTTTCTTTTGTTTTCAAGTCCCCAAGTTAAGGATGGACTGAATCTCTGTTTCTGATTTGTATTTACATAGAAAACCCTAGTTATAGTCTTGGTCCCTACTCTCGCTGCAAAGAGCCTGTACTTCTGTTCCACTGTGTTAGGTATTGTTAGGGTACTCATTTGTAATAAACACACTCAAGAAAGGATATTGCACCTGGTGACTGTGCCTGTCCGGTGAAACCAGTAGATGAGATCACACGTGAAATAGAGTTTCTGAACCTGAGGTGTAGCTCTCTATTGTATAAGAAAAATTCAAAACTACTTTCGTCCTTGATGTGTTTCATTTGTGTTTCCTCCTTTAAATCTAAAAGGAAGCAAGCTAGTTGGTAGAGATATTCTACCCCAGAGGAAAATCAATGCTAATCATGTTCATTTCCCCAAGTGCAGTCCTCTCCTGAAATGAGAGTTAGGGAGATCTAACAAAGCCTCCCTCCCTGTCTTCTACACCCAAGTGAGGGTTCATATAAATTCCAGATAGAATGTGTTCTTCTTGAAGTAGGGACTGCACACTTTGATGAATTAACTCTCTCCATTGCTTTAGCCAAACCAGGTTGAAATAATTCGCAACCTCAGAGCCCCACTCCCTCAGTACAGACACTCAGCTGCCTGTCCCAGAAGAGTGTCCTGGAGAGAACTTATTTCATTCCTTGTCCAGAATCCTGGAAAAATACCAGGAAAGAAAGGAAGCTGACAGAAATCTGCAGAGGGACCCAAAAGCCCTGGATATCTCTGTAGTGTATTGTTTCTCAGCATGGGTCTTAAGGTGGCCTCCACAAGATTCATTTAAGGATTTGTTAAAAATGTGGATTTTGGGACACCTCCCCAGACCAGCTGAATCAGATTACTGAGGCTTGGAGCCAGTGCATCTGAATTTTTATCAAGCTACACAGGTGATTCCAGTCTCTACTCATATTTACAAACCATGAGTATAGGAGGACTTCATAAATGCCAGGGAAAACCATCTTATATCCAATCAAATTAATTATTAATTAAATAAACATCTGCCTGTACCCAATTCATAACTTTCATGTTGCAATTCCCTCCTGATGTCCAGAGGCACCATTTAATGAATGTGTAACCAGGGACATGAAAATGAATTATGTATTTATTTTTCCAAACCCTCTCAGCATTCTCTGTAAAAATGTGGCTGTGCATCCCTAAGAATCTCACCTGATGGGAGTGGTCTGTGGTCCTTCCAGATAAAGATATTGTTTCCTGTCCTTAGAATGTAGACAAGATGAAGCAGCAATTTCACACTGGTATTATGCTTAATAATTCATCATGCCAGGAAATATGCACAAGTATTGGCTACAGGCATTCCCAATCAGTCAGTAAGTGTTTTCAGTACAGCAAATGCAGACTTAGTCCTCACCTTAAGTAAAAGATGGCAAAGGATAAGGAGGAGGCTGGGGAACACTCTAACTGGCTATAAGGGGTCCTATTTAAATACCATTTCCCCATTTAATAACAACAGCTAATGTTCATTAAGTGATTCTTGTTAATCACACATAATTTAGTTTCTTCAAATTAATTCCTCCAAACTGCCCTGTCCAGTAGGTACTATTATTAAACAAACAAACAAAAACCTGAAGCACAGAGGATTGTAGCAAAGTTCTCAGTGTCGCACAGCTAGTAAGTGGTAGACCTGGAATTTGAGCCTTGCATTTGCAGTCCAGAACCCACTATCTGAAACACTTCTCTAAAATTCTGCTACCATGAAGCTTTTTTTAAAAAAAGAAACACTGTTTTCCAGTAAATAACTGAAAGTCTTGCTGATTTCATTGACAGTAGAGGGTAGAAGTCTGTATTTATTATTGAAATTAATCAGTATTCTCCAGAAGAGAAACAACAGATAGTTGATAGGTAGGTAGGTAGGTAGGTAGGTAGATAGGTAGAAAGATATATAGGTAGATAGACAGACAGACAGATATAAAGAAGTTTACTATGAGGGATTGGCTCACAGGATTATGGGACTGAGAGGTCCCAAGATATGATGTCTCCTAACTAAGGCCCAGCACGGACAGTGGTGTGGTTCCAGTCCAAACCCAAAGGCCTGAGAACAAGAGATGCCAATGTGAGTCCAAAGGCCAGGAACCAGAAGCATCCATGTCCCAGGGCAGGAGATGGATGTCCCACATCAAGAGAGAAAAGCCCTTTTCTTCTGCCTTCTTTGCTCTGTTCAAGCCCTTGAAGGATTAGATGATGACCTCCTGCTTTTGAGAGGATGATCTTCTTTACTCGGTCCACACATTTGGATCCTAATCTCTTCTGGAAACACCCTCACAGACCCACCCAGAAATATCTTTTTTGTTTGTTTGTTTTACCAGCCATTTGGGCCTCCTTTAGCCCAGTGAAACTGACACAGAATTAATTATCATGATGATAGACCCATACGGCCTTGTTTGGGGGAATGGTAACTTAGTAGGTGAGGGAAGGATTTCTAAGAGGTTCAGTAACTTGACTAAGATCATCTCATCTCATGATGAAATCTCCACTTTTCTGCCTAAAACCAAAGCCCTTTCTACTATTTCTCTTGCTTCCTTAGTACACAAATGGCCTGTTTTTGTTGATCTTTAGAAAGTTAGATCCTAGCAGTTAATAAAACACCTAGGACAACAGAGACCATCTATGACTGCTGTAACCAACTGCCCCCAACTGGGTGGCTTGAAACAACTGAAATGTATTATACTACAGGTGTATAGGTTAGATGCCAAAAATTGAGGTGTGGACATGGTTGGTTCCTTGTGGAACCATCCCATTCTCCCCTGTCAGTTTCTGGCGACTCTGGGCATTCTTTTGCTTGTGGCTGCATCATTCCAATCTCCACCTCCATCTTCATATGACCTTTCTTTTGTGTCTTTGTATGTCCTCTCTTCTTGCTGTTCAGACACTAGTCATTGGATTTAGGGCCCATCCTAAGTCCAGAAGGACCTCATCTCAAAATCCTTAAGTTCATTACATCTGCAAGGATCTTATTTCCAAACAAGATCACATGCATAGGTATTAGGACTTAGGACTTGGACATAACTTTTTGGAAGATACTGTTTCAACCTTCTACAATCACCAAAGAAGGCAGATTCTGGGGTTTCTGGGTGAGTTTTCTCTTCAATGAATGGAGTGCAATATGTCAGAATGTATGCTGGGTATGGTCAAGCCCACAGACTTAAGAGCTTGTCAGGCCTTGCTTTAACTGAAAGCACCATTCACTGTCTGTTTGACCTTGGCTAAGTTTCCCAAATTTCATAGTGCCAGTTCTTCATTTGGGAAATGAAGTTAATCTTGACTTCATTAAATGCATGCATTTTATATTCTATGTTATAAATCACCACCCATTTGGAAGTTTAACACACAACCATCATATCACAGTTCCTCTGGGTCAGGAGTTTGGCAGAGTTTATGTGGGTCCTGTACTGAGCATTTCACAAGGCTGCAGTGAAGGTGTACAGTGGGCTGTGTTCTCATCCTGGAGCTCGATTGGGAATGGGTCTGTTTCTAAGCTAACTCAGGATACTGACACAATTCCTTTTCTTGTTAACTCTCAGTCTGAGGGTCCTGGCCTTTTGCTGAATTTTGGTCTCTCACCTTCTAGAGGCTGCCTTGATCTTGTAGAGGCCACCCACAGGTGTATACAGTCTCAATATAATCACACTGTGACTTTCCATCACCTTTATCACATTCTACTGATTGGAGGAAAGTTACAAGTCCAACCACACTCAGGAGGAGGAGCTCATACAAGGGTATGAACTCTAAAAGTCAGTATCATTGAGAGTCACTGTAAAGACTAAACAGCACATTGAAATATCACGTGAATTAGAATATGCACAAAGCTCCTAGCACAATGCCTAACACCTGGTAGATACTTAATGCATATAACTGCTATTGTTAACTGGTAGCTGTAATTTTTATCCATGTTAATCACTGTTCTGATTTCAGGGTCAGTGCGTTCATCCCCACAGGCTGTGTATTGCAAAACTCCAGGGGGTGCCAGATACATAGAGCAGGTTGAGAATGGAACACTGGGATGTGTGAAACTCAACAGTTGTAGCTGTGATGGGGGAGGGTGTCTAAGGCACTGGAATAGACCTCTGTAAGGCCTGAGTATCCTACATTAATATAAACTATGGCTGACTTAAAATTGGGAAGCATTGGCTTTGGTTCTGGTAATGACAGACAGCATTGTCCGTTGTCTGTGGGGGTTACATTCCTGACCCTCAGTGGACCCTGAAACCATGGATAGTACCAAATGCTATGTGTACTGTATTTCCCCCTATACATTCATAAAGTTTATCACTTCATCAATTATAGCACAGAGGTTCATCAGTTAGGCACAGAGATTAACAACAACAATAATAAAATATAACAATTATAACAATATACTCCAATAAAAGTTATGTGATTGTGCTCTCGCTCTTGCTCTCTCTCTCTCTCTCTCTCAGTATCTTACTGTACTAAATTGGTCTTCTTGTGATGATATGAGATGATAAAAAGCTTACATGAGGATCGCTTCTCGGCCTTTTGACTAAGATCAAGTGTAAAAGCTTACATGAGGAGATGAGATAAAGTGAATGGCATAGCATTGTGACGTAGCGTTAGGCTACTATTGACCTTCTGATCATATGTCAGAGGAGAATCATCTGGTTTTGGATATGACTGACTGGATAACTGAAATCAGGAAAGTGAAACCACAGAATGGGGAGGGGAGTGGCTACTATATTTTGTTTAGTGCTGCCCTGTGTGTGCTGAGTTTTCGAACTCCACCCAGCTCAGGGCAGTGAATATACTCTTCTTCTCTCTGCAGTAGCAGACTGTGAAATCTCTTCCTAAATTTGAAGGTGGTTGCCAATCTTTTTTGCTCTTTCCTTGCAGTGTTTTTTCACAGTTAACATCATTTATTTCCCTATGTCTGTGTTTGATTCCCAGCAAAGAGGTGGCTTGTTTTTCAAAGGATAAATTAACTCGTGATTCACTTACTTGCTAACTGTTGAATGAGAATTCCATAGCCACTGTAGGCCACATGACCATTGAGGGAAACCTAGGCCACATTTTAACCTCACAGCATCCAACACTCCAAAAATTTGAAAGCCTCTGAGAGAATGAAAATAGCTTCCCTCAATTGCCTTGTTATCTGGTACCTAGGCAATAAATTAGGAAGCCAGCATTCATCTCAATAGGAATTGTTATAATGGTGCCATAATGCACCAATATTGTTAACATTCCCATTTCCAGGTGTATCTCCATGACATTAAACAAGGGAGCCTATATGTCTGTGTTTCCTTTTGGCCATTGTTGTGATGGCTAATGAAAATATACCCAAATCATCTGATTTAAGAAGAGTTTAATAAACACATTGCTTATAAATCTATGGGTAGGGGTATAAGGAAACCAGAGACAGTTCAGTGCCCTGGACTGTTAAAATAAATGTCATCACCCCAAAGCCAGGAGGGCGTGAGAGAGAATGAACTCAGAAAGAGATAGGGGTGTAGTTGACCCAAGATGAGCTTTGGGATAAATTCCTTGGGCTCCCTTTTTTCCTCCATTGACTTGCCTGAACTCTTCATCCACACAACACAATAGGCTGCTGGAAGGATCTACCTCCTGTTGATGATGTCTGCTGGGCATTTTCCAAAGCAGGGACCATTGAGCAGAAGGACAGAGAGGGTGGATCAGCATGGGCCCCTGAAAGATGAAAATGCCCCTTCACAACCCCCTTCCGGACTTTAAACAGTAGGGGATGAGAGAGCAGTCAGTAGCACAGATTTCAAAGCCTGACAATTAAGCATGATGCTATAGATTCAAACAAAAGTCCTGCCACCTACTAGCCTTGTGGGTTTAGGCAAGTAAGTTAACCTCTTTGAGCCTCATTTTCTCATNTAATTAAGCATGATGCTATAGATTCAAACAAAGGCCTGCCACCTACTAGCCTTGTGGGTTTAGGCAAGTAAGTTAACCTCTTTGAGCCTCATTTTCTCATCTACCAAATTATGTAATACAAGTACTTCTCTCCTGGCCTTAATATGGTAGACATTCCAGTCTCTGTACCCTTCCCTATGTTCTTTTTCTCCGTAGTACTTGTCATCTAATATATTCTATATTTACTTACTTATTTATTATCTCAACTCCTCCACACTCCACCTAGATTGTAAGTTTGGGATCTGGGTATATTTTATTTATGATAAATCCCCAGTGGGCAGAGCCAGGCATACAGTAGACAGTCAATATTTGGGGCATCGATATTTGAGATAGTTGCCTCAAAGGGCTTAGTGCAGGGCCCAGAATGTATTAAGGACTTGTATTTGATCAAGTATTAGATAGTAAATGTATCAAGTTGATTTTAAACAAACACAGGCAGACAAGCATAGAATGGGAAATTTTCACCATGTAGGCATGATTCTTTGGAAATGTGAATGAAATATGCCTAGTGAAATGATCTGTTATGAGTGAGTCCCTTACAAAGTTATATGGCTTTTAGACAATTCTATAATTCCTTTTCTCTAGGTAATTTTGTTTGGCCATTCATTCATTTCTTCCTTTATTCTGGTATATAACCTAAAGACATCCTTAAATCCATAGTCCTATAGGTCAGGTCTCTCTACCTTGTCTATAAACCAAAACTGACATGGTCTCCAAATCTACACTTGCCAATTATGCAGCACATGGAGATTTGTCACAGGAACCCTCTGCATGCAGAGGACTTCTGTTGGGTCTTCAGCCTTGGCATGCCTCAGCTAGAATTTCCCCAGTTCCTGGTCAAGTAGGTAAAGTTAATGATATATGCACTGGCCTGAGATGCTGTGGGCCTGGGAGGCTTTTTGGAAAATAGAAAGGTCTCCTGGGGGCTTTAGAAAGACAACTCATGTTGTGTGCTCATCCATTCTTCTCTCATGGGGAACCAAGGACTCCCTTTATCTTGAAGGGCAGAAGACACAGCTATGTTGTCTGAAGGAACATCTGTGCCTACTTAAGGTAAAGATGCCACTTAGCTCTTCTTTCCTTTAAGAACATGTACAAGAGAATACACATCTCGGGAACTCAACATTTAGATGTTTCTTCTGGGTCCCTTGAGTTCTTAAAAGTAACATTTCAATCTGGAGCTCCTTGTCCCATGCCAATGCAAAAATAAATAAATAAATAAATAGATACATAAATAAAAACCCATGTGGCTCTTTTTTATTTTTATTTTGCACTTAGGATCCATACATTCGTCTTGCAGGTATTCCCCTAGGAAGTGCTAATCCGTGTTTTTTTGTTGGTTTGTTTTTTGTGGCTGCTGGGATGCTATTGTTCTTACACTCCTTTCCCAAGCCTCTGGCAGCTTCTTAGCCTGTTTTTCCAGCAGCTGCTAAATCACCACCTATTGTTATGAACTCTTGAATATTAATTCCAGGAACCCTCTCTCTCTTCCTAGACCAGTGAGTCTCAATCTTGAGTCTGCATCTGTATCACATGGAAGGCTAGGTCTGGGTGGGGTTCAGGACTTTGCATTTCTAACAAGTTCTCCAGTTATGCCTACACTGCTAGTCCCCCAATGCCCTAGTGAAGCAAATTCTTTGTAACAAACTCACATCCTTTGAAAGAGGCTGAACTCTTTAAAAAATGATTCTCTTCCTTTCTTTTCTTAAGGATCAAAGCAAGTGCTGATAGGTGACATAGATATGGATAGGGATAAGGATTGGGATCACGATCAAGATCAAGATTTTTATTTTGCTTCTTTTCTTGTTCACTGCTATGTCCTCACTGCACAGAACAGTATGTGACTTACCACAGAAGCTTACTCCACATCTGTCACGGGTCAAGTAACAACAGTGGTGATGTGATTATCACCTGAGTTCCTTGCACCTGGAAGGCTAGTTTTAGGGCACGGTAGAGGGCTCATCATCTTTGTAACTCAGAGCCCTCATAAAGCCTGGAACATTGAAGTCTCCTGGTGAATGTTTGTTCTGCTGAATTGAGCCAATTTGGAGAGCCAGAAACCTAATTCTACAGGAAACAGAACTATGTGGATCCTGCAACAGATTATTTCGGTGTGGGAAATAATAATCAAATGCTATCAGTAATAACAGTTACAAGAGTTGCAGTGTCAACTATAATATTGCAACGTTCCCCGAGCTGGTGCTTTGCTGTGGCAGCTCTTTGCCCCCACCCCAACGTCTCTGCAGTTACGATTTCCCCAACTTCTGTTGCACCCCCAGCTGCCTGGGAGCTGCTGCTTTTTACTCTGTTGCTTTCAATCCCTTCAACAGATGGTACAATTCTTAGTGTGTGTGATTAGGGTTCTCAGCGTTGGCTGCACACTGGCATCGCGTAGGGAGTGTTAGAAAAGATTGATGCATGGGTACTGCCCCTAAAGATTCTGATTTAATTGGTCTGGGGATCCCCAGGCATCGGGATTTTTAAAAGCTCACAGCCAAAGTTGGGAACCATTAGATTAGGGGCGGAGGGCATCTGGCGCAAGAGGGAGAGAAGAAAAGAGGAAAGAGTCCTGATATCTGGAGCCAGCCAGGGGCACTTACAGAGGAGAGAGAATTGTGGGATAAGGAAAGATGAGCTAGCAGAATAGAACTCAGGACGACGCACTTGGGGAGGGAACCTGGAATTCGGCAACGAGACTGATGTCTCTCCTGATAATTTTATTTGGGGCAACTTGTTGGCCCAAGGAGATTACAAATTCCTCTGGATGGGAATATATTAGACACACACACCTGTTGCTCCCAGGATCTCTACAGCCATTGCATCCAGGTGGGAACCTTTATTTTTTGTTATTAGTTTTTATTTTTACATTTTAATTCCAGTATAGTTGACATGCCGTGTTATACGAGTTTCAGGTGTGCACTAGGTGATTCAACAGTATTGTAGTTCACTCAGTGCTCATCACAGTATAGTCCTTTGAATCTCCTTCACCTGTTTCAGCCATCCACCCGTCCGCCTCCCTTCTACCAAACACCAGTTTGTTCTCTATAGTTAAGGGTCTATTTTTTTTGGTTTGTCTCTTTTTTCCCCCCCTTTGTTTCTTTTGTTCCTTAAATTCCACATAGGAGTGAACTCCTAGGGTATTTGTTTTTCTCTGACTAACTTAACATTATACCCTCTTGATCTACCCATGTTGTTGCAAATGGCAAGATTTCATTCTTTTGGGCTGAAGAATATTCCATTACATACATAAATACACACTACCTTATGGATTCCTCTATCGATGGACACTTGGGCTGCTTCCGTATCTTGGCTACTGTAAATACTGCTGCAGTAAATACAGGGGTGCAAATATTCTTGTGAATTAGTGTTTTTGTATTCTTTGGATAAATAGAGCAATTACTGGATCATATGGTAATTCTATTTTTAATTTTTTGAGGAATCTCCATACTGTTTCCACAGGGGCTGCAGTGGAATTTGGATTCCCACCAACTGTGCATGAGGGTTCCTTTGTTTTTCTCCACATCCTCACCAACACGCTTGTTGTTTCATGTGTTTTTTTATTTTAGTCATTCTGACAAGTGTGAGGTGTTAGTTTATTGTGCTTTTGATTTGCATTTCCATGTAGGAATCTCTTAAAATAGTCCTCAAATGATCAAGGAAGCATGAGGTCAGAGTAGGATGTGAAAAGCTGTAAATTATTCCAGTCAGTAACAGTTGTGTGTTTGTGTGTGTGATCTTTTTTTTCTTTACTGTGAAAACACACACACAGTGAACAACAATAACACAAAATCAAAAATTTATCACTTACCACCAATATCACCACCACCGTCACGACAGAAACTTAGAAATGTAGTCCCGTGGAGCGTCTGCTGTCAGGGAGTTAGGCGACCCCAGAGCAGATGCTGTCTCATGTCACTGGGAAGTAAAAATGTTCACAGTGTAGCGGGACCCACGTTCACACACACACACACACACACACACACGCTGGAGTTCCAGGCACGCAGGTACAAGCGAGTTAGGGAGCCGCGTGCCTCCCCTGATCTCTGTCTAGTGTTTTATTCACAAGTCCACATCGCAGCACCTCAGCACTTTATTAAATGAGCCTCTTCTCTGCGACACTCGGCTCCCTTCAGAGCAAATGCATTCCATGCTTGGAAGCTGAGTGTGTTTTCACAACTGCTTGGCACCTTCATCACAGAGAAGAAATGAGTGATAAGGGTTGAACTAGGGATTGAAAACTGGGAAAAGTACCTCACTGGTAACTTGAAAGGAATTGATCTCATATTTTTAATTCATAATAGGAATCTAGGGGTGGAGTCAGAGGCCCCATGCACAAGCTGCCCGTTGTCAGGATGACACCCTTAAGCCATGTCCATCCCTCCATCAGGTAGACAGCAGTCCTGTGGTTTAGATCAGAAACATGCCTTTCTGTATTCTAAGCAGTTTTTGACACAGTGTTTTGCTTTATTGCAAACCACAATGTTTTCAGAAGGCTTAAAAATCCAGTTATGACTATAGCTGTGAGGGAAAAGGTCTGCGTGGTGCCGGCAAAATTTAATTTTTAGCTTAAAAAAAGTACCACCAAATTCAATTTTTCTCACATTTAGGGATTCTTAGAGTTATATCCAGCTTGCATAACTAGTGTATTAGAGAATGTGTTACTATGAGGTTATTTTTTAACACATTTATTATTTATGAAATGCAGAGGAAAATAGTTAGAAATGATTGTTTCAGGGAATATCCTGTAGCTTTTTTTATTGTATTCAAAGAAGTTGCTCATGCTGTTTTAATTCAAACATTAAAAGTTAAATCTCTTTTCATCCCGACCTACATTTTTAAAACACTACTTTAGCCCTTATTATGAGGAACAGAAAAAGCAGTGGAAGGAAAATGCCCACTGTGTGTTTTCTTACCCCTTGGTTTGTAGGTAATCAGGCTGATTCTAGTCAACCTGTCCAGGAAGGAGCAGGGAAAAGAGAGTGAGATATCTCTTCTGTTTCATCAGCATCTGTGCATATTTCCTTTCTCCCCAAACAAACTTCCCCCCAGCTATTTATGCTGGTTAACTGCCTGCTCTCGAGTGATGAGAGGCTCCATGCCTCTCACTCTGTGCTGGGGGATGACGAGGAGAAAAGAGATATTATCTCACATATCTGACAGGGGATTAATGTCCCTTGTATTATATAGAGAATTCCTGAAACTCAGCAATAAAAAAAGCAAACAACCTGATTCAAAAATGGGCAAAGGATTTGAATAGACATTTCTCTAAAGAAGATATGCAAATGACAAAAAGCATATGAAAAGATGCTCAACATCACTGGTCATTAGGGGCATGCAAATTGAAACCACAAGGAGATACTGCTTTATACCCATTAGGGTAGCTATGATGAAACAGAAAGAAAAACAAACTGAAAATAAGTGTTAGGGAAAATGTGGGGAAATTGAACCCTTGTGCGCTGCTGGTGGGAATGTAGACATTCCTCCAAAAAGAAAAAAAAAATGGAATTGCCATATGATTCAGCAATTACTCTTCTGGGTATATGCCATTTCCAAGATATCCCATGTACATAGCAGAATTACTCACAATGACTAAAAGGTTGAACCAACCCAAGTGTCAATGGATAAGCAAATATATGTTATATCCACACAATGGAATACGATTCAGCTTTAAAAAGGAAGGAAATTCTGGCACATCTTACAGCAGAGATGAACCATACCTTATGTTATGGTAAGAGAAGAAAGCCAGTCGAAAAAGACCAACACTGTATGATTCCACTTGTATGAGGTACCTAGGATAGTCAAAGTCCTAGAGACAGGAAGTAGAGTGGTGGTTTCTAGGGACTGGGAGAAGGGGAAGTAGGAGTTCGTGTTTAATGGATATAGAGTTTGGGTTTTGCAAAATGAAAAATAAGAAAAAAAGCTCTGTGCTAGAAAATGATGATGTTTGCACAACAGTGTGAATCCACTTCATGCCCCAGAACTGGACACTTAAAAATGGATCAAATGGAACTGAGCACCTGGGTGGCTCAGTCGGTAAAGGATCTGACTTCAGCTCAGGTCATGATCTTACAGCTCCTGAGTTTGAGCCCCGCATCAGGCTCTGTGCTAAGGGCTCAGAGCCCGCAGCCTGCTTCAGATTCTGTCTCTCTCTCTCTCTCTCTCTCTCTCTCTGCCCCTCCCCTACTCACACTCCATCTCTCTGTCTCTCTCAAAAATAAATAAACATTATTTTTTTTAAAAAAATGGATAAAATGGCAAATTTTATGTTACGTATATGCTATATCATTCAAAAAAATAAATTTAAGAGAAAGAGAAGATTAGCGGAAATTGCAAAGTGCTGTGTTTCATCACCATGGTGTCCAGTGAAAATCTCAGAGAAAGAGACCCAGGGCCTGGACTCTCAGGCAACCTGTGGAAAGGCCACGCAAGGGGAATTGGAGGCCGTCTGCCAACAGCTAGCACCAGCTTGCTCGCCAGATGAGTAAGACACCTTGGAAGCAAATCCCCGTGCTCAGCCAAACCTGCAGATGACTCCAGTTCTCTGACTCTACCCTGAGTCTTCAAATCTTCCCGCTGAGACTTCCCCCCACCCCCAGCATGGTAGAGCAAGGATTATCTGTCTGCTGTGTCCTGTCTGAATTCCTGACCCTAGTAACCATGAAATAAGAGATGATGATTATTGTTTTACACCACTATAAGTTTTGGGGTAATTTCTGGGACGCCTGGTGGCTTAGTTGGTTGAGCGTCCGACTTTCGCTTAGGTTGTGATCTCACGGTTCGTGGGTTCGAGCCCCGCGTCAGGCTCTGTGCTGACTGCCAGCTCAGAGCCTGGAGCCTGTTTCAGAGTCTGTGACTCCCTCTCTCTCTGACCCTCCCCTGCTCACGCTGTCTCTCTCTCTCTCTCTCTCCTAGAAATAAATAAAACATTAAAAAAATTTTTTTAAAAACTTTTGGGGTAATTTCTTTTCACAGCAATAGATAACTCATCATACATTCCATCAATATTTGCAATCCATATAGTCACCTGCCATATTTGGATATTTGGAAATGCATACTTTATCTGCAGCGTGTGTGTGGATTATAAGCATGCACATACACACCCATACACACATACAACCTTGTTAACACCTTATTTCTGAATTTGACCTGTCTTATTCAAAGTGGGACCAACAGTTCTGAGAATCAAAGTGGCAGCTAAGTGAGATGTCTACCTTGTTTTAACCAGAAGTTTGGGAAATGCCTCGTGGAGGAGACGAGGTGGGCTGGCGCACGGAGAGTGGCCTTGTCCCCAGTGCATGCCATAAACGTGTGCAGGATTCTCTGGGTCAGGATATCTCTCGTCTAGATCCTAGACAGGAGGATGTTATCCTGCACATCAGCTGTTAATGGAACCCTTGGGTTTGTGTGACTGGGGACCAATCTGTGCTGATGTGTAAATATGTCTGCTTTGCTTACGCTCAGGCACTGATTGCATATCTGGGGGTTAATGAGCTAAGTTTGGATAAAGGCAAGAGGGTGTCTTCTCAATGCACAAGGGTGTTTTGCCTGCATCAGGCTGACTCCAGGCGTTTCCTCAGATCTGAGGTTTGCTTTCTGCTCTGGGGGTTCAGCTCTCGTGCACTTGATGGATGCTGGCCTTAATTTGGTGTGTTGCAGCCGTTACAAGCTGTGGAAGGATATTACCTTAAGGATATTCTTTTGAATATTAAATTAGAATAAATTAAGGCATGCTGCATATTAAGCCTAAATCAGAGTTGAGTAATTGCCTTCCATTTTATGCCACTAAGTTTGTTGGAAATACAGGATATTTGTTTTAATTATCAAGTTGTTGAACTGACTCCCAATGAGAGGATGAACAAACACAAACAAACAAAAACTTTTTTGTGACTTTGTAAATTTTAGGTAGCAACTAATTGGATACTTACTCATGTTTCTCCTGTTATTATTACTGGCTTTCATCATCCAACATTTACTAACTAACTCCCTACTATGTGTCCAGCAACATAAAATTATTTGGAGATATTAAAAGCTACATTTTTTAGTGCTTAATCATTTCCTGGATACTATAGTCTAAGCATTGACATGCATATAAAATTTACACTGTCTCACTATAAGGCAAGTAGGGCTATTATCCCCGTTTCATAGATACAGAAACTAAGTTTTAGTACAACGTCAAATTAATAATTTAAAAAAACACACAGCTAGAGATAGGTTATGAATCTGGCCAGTGCTAAATTCTTAATTCCATGCTATATTGATAACACAAAACATTGCCTCTTTAAAGCATATTATGACCATCAAAGATGGCAGTTAGAGTTGATTTTAAGGTGGTCTCTGAACCTTTTAAGACTTATCAGCCAATAATGTTACTTTTTAAATGTTAGTGAAAAAATATTTTTCTAAACTTTTATTCTGGAAATTGTCAAATATGTCTTTGAAAACAATTAAGGAATAGTATATAATGAATCCCCATGTACCTTTCACCCAGCGTCAGCCACTGCCAAACTCCTGGCTAATCTGGTTTCTTTCTTTCTTTCTTTCTTTTTTTTTTCTTTTTTCTTAAATAGTTTATTGTCAAGTTGGTTTCCATGTAACACCCAGTGCTCTTCCCCTCAGTGCCCTCCTCCATGCCCTCCTTCTTCCCCTCTCCCCCACCCCATCGCCCTCAATTTGTTCTCAGCATTCAGGCGTCTCTCATGGTTTGCCTCCCTCCCTTTCCCCAGCTATTTTTCCCNCAAAAAAGGGGGAAAAAGGAAAAAAAAAAGAAAGAAAAAAACAAAAAAACAAAAAAAGGAAAAAAAACAAAAAAAAAAGGGAGGAGGGCAGCTCTCAGGCAGGGATGGGCGTGGCGGGATCCAATGCCTCAGGCGGGAGCTCTGCCTTGGNCTTGACTGCCGGGCGCTCCGAGCCTGAGCCCGCTGGAGTGAGGAAAACCGGGTCCCTCTATGGCTCGTCACCCGAAACACAAACTCACAGGCTAATTTCCCAGTTTTTAGTTCTTTGCCTTCCGTCTTGAGCTCCAGCCAGCCAGGAGCACGGGCGCCCGGTGTCCGCGCGGGTCTTTCAGGGGCCCCAGCCGCCCGGGAGCTACAATGGCGGCAGGCGCGCCACCACTCTGAAGTCCAGCCCGCCAGGAGCCCACACAAAGAAGCAGTCTGTGTGCTCAGCGCCCCCCCAGGACCAGGACCAGTTGGCGCGAGGGGACCTGGTGTGCAGGTATTTGGCAAGTACGGTCTTTCTATGCACCGAGCGGAGGTTTTTCTCCCCCGTGTGGAGGTTTTTCTGTTTTGGACTCTCTCCTTTTCCCCTCTCACTCCCCGTAGAGGGTAGAGGGGGATCGTCTCCCACCCTGGAGTCTCCGATCCCGGCCCGATTTTATCTTCCCCGGTTCGCACTCACGTTAGAAGGCTCTCTCAGTGGATTCTGCGTCCTTTGTCTCCCAATCTCTCAGGTTTTGTAAGGTTTCCAATGGCTTCAGATCTTTTCTGTGTGATGTATGGGCGCGAGTGCAAGTACGGAGCTCCTTACTTCTCCGCCATCTTGCCCCTCTTCTGAACTTCAGGTTTTCAATGCTGTAATATGTTCATTGATATTGCATGTCCTGTTTCCATCTCCGTCACTGTGAGCATCGCAGGTAGGATTTGCAACTATGGACCCCTGAATGTTTTTCTGCACCCATGGCACATATCACTCATAGATTATTTCCTCTCCTTATTGAACCTGAATGTAGCTTAATTAATGAGATTGTCATTTGTCCAATGCTGCTTATAGCAGTCACCACCAATCAATTAGAGATAGACTTCAGGATGGAACAAATTTCTTATTCCTCCATTGAACCAAATAATGTACCTATAAGGGCTTTCTATGAAAACCTTAAAAAGATTTTTAAATGTTACTTAATTTTTTTCTGAGAAAGAGAATCCAAACAGGGGAAGGGCAGAGAGAGACACAGGATCCAAAGCAGACTCCAGGCTCTGAGCTGTCAGCACAGAGCCTGATGTGGGGCTCAAACCCACAAACTGTGAGATCATGACCTGAGCCAAAGTCAAGACACTTAACTAATGGTGCCACTCCATGAAAATGTTTTAAAAGCACCGCAGCAGTCTAAGTCATCATCGCTTATTTACTTACTTACTCATTTATTCTTATCACCAATAGTTCACTACACACAATTGCCAAGTTTGGGGACACATAGTTTTACCTGTAGAATATCCAGCGACCTTCTCCTACCTACTTCTAGCCCAGCGTTTATTACCTTCTCGGACCATGTTAGGGGACCATGTCTTCTCCCAGGCTCCCCATATGGCCAGTGTTCAACTTCCTCTCTAGCTTTGTTAATGATCTGTACATTTCTTGCGTATGCATCCAGCACGAATCTGGGGGAGGCAGGGAAGGACACAGACTGAAGGAAGAGAGTATGTCTTCCTCCATTTCTGCAGCGGCGAACACCGCCATTAACGCGGCCACGGATTCCCAGACACGGGGTTAGCTGTTCTCTTCTCTGAATCCTCACAAGTAAAGTGGAAATGATCACTGACTCCACATTGCAGTGTCATCATGAGGGTTAAACAAAGAAAACCCTTAGAACATCACTGCTACTACTGTGATTGTTGCTGTTCTTGTCATTGGTGGTGTTCTTGGCAGCTAAACTCTCTGGGCCTCACCCATGATGTGGGGATATATGGTAAGGAGAAAATGAGGAAAATGCCTACCATTCTAGCATTACCAGACACTCAGTGAGGTTTTATTTGCTTTCTGGTTTCTCATGGTTACACCTGGGTATTTAGTGGGGTTGCTTATGTGGGAAAATTCAGTTGTGTGTTTTAGAGCTTCCTTCTGGGTTGAAAAACAAGAAATAGAGAATGGAGGGGCACCTGGCTGGCTCAGTTGGTAGACCATGTGACTCTTGACTTCAAGGTCATGAGTTTCAGCCTGATGTTGGGTGTAGAGATTACTTACATAAATAAAAACTTAAGAAAGAATTAGGGAATAAAGACTTTTGTCCTGGAACGTGGTGTAACTATTCTTACAGTGGCTTTTCTCAGAAGTAACCTTGACATGTGGTGAGCTCTGGAGCACTGGTGTTAGAATAGATTTTGTCTCTTTCCTGCCATCTTACATGCTGAAGAAACGGTGACCCAGAAAAACTTAGCCACCTGCCAAGGTCACACCGTTAGTTAACAGCATAGCTGAAATGTGATTCTAGCCTTCCTTACCACCCACATACTCTTTTCATGAGAGAGAAATAAATTTTAACTATTACATTTTGAAATTTGATATATGGAGACCATAGCTGTTGTCTTCACTTCTCAAACAAATATCCCAGTCTTGAATGTAACATGAGTCATTATTTTGGGCCAATTTTGTTTGAAATGACAACCAAATAAATTACCTAGAGTCACAGATAATGTAGAACTTGGCCCAAAGTTTTAGTTAGCTTCTTTTATATATGTATAAAATAGATGTTTACTATATATATCGTAAACATCTATCTTTATCTGAGTTAACCAGTGTGCTCTGCTCTGCATGGAATTTTAACAAAGTTTCAGAGTTTTTCACTAAGAGGATTTCATGTAGATGATGGAAGATAAACATCATGGCTCCCAGTAATTTACTGTCTATTACTGAATTCCACTCCAGAAATATATTATTTAATCAAAACTCATGTTTATATGAGACAGTAAAAATGGCATAGGAAGTATTTAAGGCTTGCATAATTTATACCATATATAGCATTTTTTTTTTTAAAAAGTGGAACAAGGATGGGGCACCTGAGTGCTCAGTCGGTTAAACGACTGTCTTCCGCTCAGGTCAGGGTTTGAGCTCCGCATCGGGGTCTGTGCTGACAGCTCAGAACCTGGAGCCTGCTTCAGATTCTGTGTCTCCCTCTCTCTCTCTAACCCCTTCTCTGCTCACTCTCTCTCTCTCTCTCTCTCAAATTCAAATAAACATTTAAAAATTTTTTTAAGGTGGAGCAAGGAATGGGGCTTGAGTGTGGGGTCCCAGTTGCTGCCCATTAAGGAAAAGACCACTGTAGTTTCTGTGACCAACCTGAAATTTGTGAGATCTTTGAAAGCAAAGGCTCAGACACGATGCCCATTTCCCCTCAGATAATTCCTGGGAAGTAACGGTTCAGGACCAGCTAAACCTTCTCTAATCTCCTCTCTGTCCACACAGCAAAAGCTGATGAGCTAGTGATGATAATGATGGTTCAGGTAAATATTGATGAGGGGAGGAATAATTCTTTGAACCTTTAATGAAATTCCCCTAAATCTAATCCATTTTCATGGAGAGAACTACAAAAATTGGATATTCAGGGACTTGTATGTATGCGTGTGTAGGTGCGTGTGTGTGCGCAAGCACGCACGTATCAGTAATCAAATCTTCTTTGAAATGTCATCTCATTATATGCATTTCTCCTATCTTTTTTCTTTTTTCTTTTGAAGGGTGTCTGTGGAGGTTATCTGGTCAGTGGGCCCACCATTACTTGAAGGAACAGGGTATATAATATGAAGTTCCCAGTTTATGGAGCCAGACAGATCTGGGTTTAAATGGGCTTTAAGTAATTTAATTTGTGTGACATTCAGCCAGAAACTCAGCATGTGGAACCTCAGTTTTATCACTTGTAAAATTAAGGAACCCTTCATTTTAACCATGCTTGAAAATTCTCTATCATACAGCAGAAGCATCATCCACCTTCAGCCATTTCTCCCTTGCCAGTAGGGGACTGTGGTCATGAATTTCTTGAAGGTTCTTGCTGCTGTCCCCCATTTAACTTGACATTTCAGCAAGAAATTTCCTAAGTGCTCAGTGACACCACTCTCCCTCTCCGCTGCCAGCAGGTGTTCTAAGGATGAGTTTGTCTATAAAGTGGATCTGTCTTAGAGGTATTGCACGTGAGAAAAGGGGTGATGGATGTAGAAAAATGGCTTTGATCTGGTAGACCTGAGAAAAGTAGTAACTGTACACAGAGAGGAAAGGCTGAACCTGCACTCACTATGTAGACGGAGGGCCTGACAAATCAGGATGTGGGTTAATGCTGTTGCCTGTCAGCATCCCTGTGTCCTAGGAGATGCAGCTGTTGAGTGAAACTGTCACTTTTATCATGACATGGAAGCACCATGAAGGCAGGAATAGATGAAGACATGCTACTTGGTGAACAAGATCTAGTGCACATGTGAGGGCAGGGGGAAGATGTGGGGCAGAGTTGAAGGCTGCATGGGATATAGAGATGGATGGGATATTATCTGAATTCCATGCAACCTTGAAACTAGGCAATCTCTGATGACACACCAATTAGGGACTCTCTTGGCAGACATAGATTGTCTAGTAGGAAAACATTTTTTTACTGTTTATTTAATTTTGAGGGAGAGATAATGAGAGAATGAGAAAGCGAGCAGGGCAAGGGTGGGGTGGGGGGGGGGAAGACAAAGACAGAGACAGAGGCAGAATCTGAAGCAGGCTCCAGGCTCTGAGCTGTCATCACAGAGCCTGATGTAGGGCTCGAACTCATGGATGGTGAGATCATGACCTGAGCTGAAGTTGGACGCTTAACTGACTGAGCCACCCAGGCACCCCAGGAAAACAGTTTTCAATGGTCATTACATATGGTCTCCAAGTCACTGTCAGAGAAGATGGGTTGAGGTGGGCAGTCCATTCAGGTGGGCATCGAATGGCACTAACAATCAAAACACACCCCTTGAGGTTTCTGTCAGGGTTCAAGGTGGAAGCTCAGAATCACCATGTACCTTTCATGACACATTTCATGTCTGAACAAAACAAGGTGGACTTCCGTGGCTCTTCTTACCCAGGACCCGATGGAGGGAGATCCCTTATGCTAGCTGCTGTCAGTTTTCAGACCAGCTCCCCTTGACCGAGCTCCTGTGCCCATCCCTCAGCCGCTATGCTTGTTGCTTGCTCATGGTTTCCATCTGCCCCTTCTTCAAAGCCCTCCCCTTGACCAAATGGTTTTGGCCTGCTTTGCCTAAGAGGTTACACCGTTGTCTCAAGGGGGCCAATTGACAGTGAGTGGCTGATCCAGGAACAAAAAGGCTCGTCCTTTTACCTTCATGTAGGACATCCCTGCAGAGCATTTTATTCTCTCAGAGCCCAAAACCTATATAGATCAGGTCAAAGTGTTTTAAGCTCTATTCCAGGCCACCCTGCTTCTTTCACGCCCTTAAATGTAGTGATGTCTTGGACCATGTGGCAGTATTGGAAGCATACTAAGTTTTTGGGTTCTTGTATATGTTGAAGATATTCTCTTGGGAAATGTGTGCATTAAGAGACTGGGTTTCCTAGACCTCAGACCGAATCTTAAGCCACTCTCTGGTTTTTCTAGGAGTTCTGGCTATACATTCCAGTTTCAAGAGTGCAAGATCCCAGACCCTTTCCCTGGTTTAGACTCTATGTGTTTTCCTGTGCATCCTCTCTGCCCTTTTGTATAGTTGGATAAAGTGCTATCACTATGGCCCTCTTGCACAGGAGTATCTCATCCATGCAGACTGGAGAAAACCCTGAGAGAGAGAGGGCTTTGAATATGATTTGTCAGAATCCAATTAGCAACTCCAATTGATTGGTGGTGTCTGATTGAGGGACGGAGGTGAATGTGCAGCTCTCAGCTCTCCTGTCCATAAGAATGAAGGCTGACTGCTGTATTAAGTACTCTTTGCTACTCTTGGGTGAAAAGGGTCATGACTTTTAGCAGCATTTATTCTTATCTTAACATTCTGCATCCCGTGTTCTCTAATGCATTATTCAGGCTTTGTGAGGACAGAGCAGAGGCCAGCTCTGCGCCCAGAGATCTTTTACTGGGGTCATGCAGAGGTGGGGGTGTAGTACATAGGGATGAGAGTCTGGACAAAAGGAAGCTGTGACCTCAGACTGCTTAGGAAAGCAAATTGGCAGCAAAGTTCCAGCATGGCCCTTTACTTGTCACATGTCCTTGGGCAAGTCATGTAACCTCTCTTAGCCTGTTATGATGGTGATAATCTGCACACCAGAGGTCTCAAATGCAGAAGCTTACCTAGGGCCATGCAGTTAATATAATCTGTCAAAGCTGGCAACGTTTAATGACCCGGCAATGTGTGCCATTTCTAAATGGCCATAGAGGAATGGAGGCCCAGTGGTGCCACATTTTCTGATTTTTTAAGAAAAGCTGAATATTTGGATTTTTAAAATAGGAACTCTACTTATTCACAGTTTTGGAAAACAGTTTGGTCAAACTAATAAAATATGTGGCTTATGGGCTACCAGCTTGCAACTTATAAGTTTGCATTTGGAACAAAGACAACTAGTGGCTACCCTGCCCCACTCCCCAAGGGGTGGGCATTTACCATTTGAAGACAATCTGTCTTGACTTCTACATGTGTCTTTCAGTTTGAATGTGTTTTGGAGTCTCTGGAGCCAGCTCTGCCCACACAAACATCAGGTTGGAAGGAATTAGAGCACCCCTCCCCAGTATTTTTTTTTTTATGTTTTACTTATTTCTGAGAGAGAGAGAGAGCGCCAGCATATGCAGGGGAGGGTCAGAGAGAAAGGGAGATACAGAAGCTGAAACAGGCTCCAGGCTCTGAGCTAGCTGTCAGCACAGAGCCCGACCCAGGGCTCAAACCCACAAACCACAAGATCATGACCTGAGCCAAGGTCAGACACTTAACCGACTGAGCCACCCAGGCACGCGCCCCCCCCCCCCCCCCCGGTAATCTTTAATGTGTGACTCAGGGTTTGGTGTATAAATATCCCATCTTCCTTGCCTTTCAGGTGGGATAACTTGAGATGGAGTTTGACAAGTATTGTATGATTAAGGACAAAATATAGTCAATATTTTAGGGAGCCATATGGTGTCTGTTATAACTATTCAGAAACAGCCAGGGACAATAACATATAGGCATGGGCGTATTTCAATAAAATTTTATTGACAAAACCCAACAGTGGGTCAGATTTGGCTGGCTGGTCTTACACCAGCCCTATATTGCTTACTCTTGCTGTGAAGCCTGCACTGTACACCTACTTCCTGGGTTCTGCGATGGAAGTTCCACCCACGCTGTCAACTGGCTCCCTAATGGACTTTGAACAGCCTGCCTCCCCTCCCTCACCCTGTTTTATTTTCCCCGTCCCACTGATGCTTCCAGAAAGCCTTCCTCTCTCTAGCTCCTTACAGTTGAAACCTGGTCTTCAGAAATCTTAAAATTGATTATTTGAGTTTGGATTTTGGAGCCCCTTGAGCTGTGTTTGGTTTCTAGACCCGTCACTTCCTAGCTGTGTTGCCTTGACAAGTGATTTAACTTTTTATTCCTCGCCCCCCCCCCCTCCACCGGCCAGGCTCCTCTTTCAAGGCAATAATGTCAGTGCCCATTTAGAGAATGATTTCAGGGATTTAACAAGATCCTGTCTATTAAACTCTTTGCACATATCCTGGCACATGGTAAAGTTTCAGTAAAGGCCACCTGTGAGTGTGGAGGCCTTGTGTGGAGGACAGAGGTTAAGACTGTGCACCAGCTCTCTGGCTGTCTTTTAGGAATCAGCCAAAATGCTGAATTGAAGTCTCTCTTTCCTGTTTATAATTGTTTTCCTATTTTTTGCCTTTATTTTGAAATAAGGTCACCCTTCCCACTGGTGGGATAAGATGTAACTGTCTTTAAAAGGTAAGATTACAGGGACACCTGCGTGTGAGTTTGCAGCCTGAGACTTTAAATCTTAATCACTCTCACTGGTTCCCTAAGAGAAGGGACATATGGGGGAAAGGAGTGTCTCTCTTCAACTGACCTTATTTCAACCAGCTGGGAACATATGTTCTAGGAAGGATGAAGGGACACATTTAAAGAAAGCAGAAGGAGATGTGAGATAGGAGCGATCCTCTCACACACAAATGGCCCTGGATCCTCATTGTCTTTCCTCCTGGCTAGCTGCTGCTTGCCTTTGAGGAATGAAACTCCTTGGAACCAGACGGAACTGGATTTGAATTTCACCCTGTCACTGTCCCCTGCATCAAGCCATATTACTTCTCTAAACCCCAATTTCCTGGAGGTTTGAGAGGGAATAGATCACGAGCCAATAAAATATACCTGTGCTTTCTCACTGTGAAGCCAGGTGTTGGAAACAAACTCTAACCTCCACCTCCCAGGTGCCTTTTTCTTTTAAGAAAGCCACCCATTTACTTTGGAGACACTTGACCGTCAGGAAGAGGAGTTGGGAAGCCAGCATGGGAAGACTAGAATGACCCAGGAAGGGCAAAAGTGTTTCTCCTGGAGGGCCCATTCTGATTGATGAGTAGTGGCTACCTCCAGTGCTCTGTTGATAAAAAGGGTAGGGAGGTTCAGTGGGAAATTGTGCTGGGATCGATTACCAATGTTTGACATGGACATGGTAAGGTGGGAGGAAGGAAGGGGAAGCATTTATGATTCAAACTGTCACAGGGTGTAAACCTGTTGAGAGAGAGAGAAATCTGAGTAGTATTTCGTGTAATCCCTAGACTAAGCAGCATTAACAAGCAGTAAGCAAACATATATACCTTAAACAAACACCAATATTGACACATATATGAAAGTATATCTACATATGGATGGATGGTGAATAGATGGATGATGAGTGAGATCAGTGACCCCCTTTTCTATTCTCCATTCTTTTTTAATGATTTTTTTTTTAATGATTTACTTATTTCTGAGAGAGAGAGACAGCATGAGAAGGGGAGGGTCAGAGAGAGAGGGAGACACAGAATCCGAAACAGGCTCTGAGCTAGCTGTCAGCACAGAGCCCGACGCGGGGCCTGAACCCACAAACCGCGAGATCATGATCTGAGCTGAAGTCAGACGCTTAACTGACTGAGCTACCCAGGTGCCTCTATTTATTTTTTGAGAGAAAGAGAGAAAGACAGTGTGAGCAAGGGAGGGTCAGAGAGAGAGGGAGATACAGAATCTGAAACAGGCCCCAGGCTCGGAGCTGGCTGTCAGCACAGAGCCTGACATGGAGCCCGAACCCACGAACTGTGAGATCATGACCTGAGCTGAAGTCAGACACTCAACCGACTGAGCCCCTCGTGTCCCTCTGTCCTCCATTTTTTTGTTGGCTTCTCTATGGAGGAGAAAATGTCCTTACAATCCAGAAGAGAAAATATATTTACTTTTTAATTTTTTAAATGTTTATTTTTGAAAGAGAAACAGAGTGTGAGCAAGGGAGTGGCAGAGAGAGAGAGAGGGAGCCACAGAATCCAAAGGAGGCTCCAGGCTCTGAAGTGTCAGCACAGAGCCCCAAGTGGGGCTCAGACCCATGAACTGTGAGATCATGACCTAAGCTGAAGTTGGATGATTAACCAACTGAGCCACCCAGGCACCTCTCTTCTCTTCCTCTTCTTATAAGAACATTGGTCCTGTGGAATTAGGGCCCCACCCTGTGACCTCACTTATCCTTAATTACCTCTATAAAATACCCTATTTCCAAGTATTTTTCAGGTTGGGGGTTAGGGCCTCAACATGAACTTTGAGGGGACAAAATTGAATTACTAATACTGGGATTTTCTAATCCGTCCTGCATTCTTCTGCTTGTGTTCAGGTCACACCTGGACAGAATGTCATTCTCACCCCTTCTGTATGCTGAATTATTCTTTCTGTAAAGCTGGCTCTGTTTTCTGTTTTGGGGGTTTTCCCTGAATGCCCCCCTTTCACCAAACAGAACCACATGTTGCCCTGCACCTCACAGCTCCATCTCCATCGTATGAACCCACTGAATCACAGTCATTTGTCTAGATGCCTTTCTCCTCACCCAGTATGCAGAACCAGTACTCACTAATGGTGTTCATACTGAGAACAAGGATAATAACTCAGGACTTTGGTATACCCAATATTTGATTACTTGAATTAGGCATTTGGCAGTTTTTCTTTTGGCTTAGAAACTGTATGTGAATGACAGGACTTATATCTATAAAAATAAGAATACAATATAAATGATCCTTGAACAACATGGGGACTAGGAACACTGGCCTCCTACACAGTCTAAAATCCATGTGTATATACTTACCTGGCAGGGGAGATACCATGATCAAGAGGGTGGTTTTCCCAGGGGGAGGCTTATACATTGCACTCCGGATGTGCTGACCCCTGCAATTTCCCCAAATGTGGGAAACTCAACTGCATAATTTGTGGTAGTGGGGGACTGCGTTCGCACTTTCCCCTGATTTTTGTGGTAACAAAAATAGAATGTGGGGGCGCCTGGGTGGCTTAGTCGGTTAAGCGTCCGACTTTCGCTTAGGTCATGATCTCGCGGTTCGTGAGTTCGAGCCCCGCGTCGGGCTCTGTGCTGACTGCCAGCTCAGAGCCTGGAGCCTGTTTCAGAGTCTGTCACTCTCTCTCTCTCTTGTCCTCCCCTGCTCACGCTGTCTCTCTCTCTCTCTCTCTCCTAGAAATAAATAAAAAAAATCCATGTATAACTTTCAGCTCCCCCAAATCTTGACTACTAGTAGCCTTTTGTTGACCAGAAGTCTTACCAATAAGAGAAGCCATCTATTAATACATATCTTGTATGTTATATGTATTATATACTATATTTTTATAATCAATTCAGCTAGAGAAAAGAAAGCACTAAGAAAATCATAAGGAAGAGGAAATACATTTACAGTGCTGTACTATATTTATCATAAAAAATTCACATTGTTCAAGGGCCAGCTGAATACACCCAGGTGCTGTGTGCCTTGTATAGATAGTCTGTATCTCTCTCCTGATGAAGAAAGAGACAAGGTGTAGGTTTATCTGACAAATGAGAAGAGAGAGTGTCCCAGGAAACTACCCTGGGTAGCTGCTGTTGCACAGGAAAGGGAAGAGACATGGAGCTGTGACATATGGGTAGATGACTTTCATCTAATCCCAGGACAGAAGGTCTCTATCACAACAGGTGTTACTGGGTCTATTACCTATCTCAAGTTTTTGTTAGCAGAGTGAGGTCCTTCACTTTCTGAAGGCTTCTGCTCAGCTGCCTGTGGGCTGGAAACTGGGGTGATCTTTCATTATTAATTCTGGGGTATTCCAGCTAATTGCAGCTGCCTAATACACAGCTGCAATGCAGTGGCTTAAAATAATAGTGTTCACTTCTTTTGCTCAAGAATCTGGCACCTGCATCAGTGCAGGCAGGCAGTTCTTACTCAGGACTTTCCCTGTGGTTCCAGAAAGCTGCATCTGGGGTTGTTTTGAAGACTTCCTCACTCACTCAATCTCTGGGCTGGAAGACTCAAAGAACAGGAGCTCATGTGGGTGTATTTAGGTTGCCAACAAAAATACAGTGGAGTGAGTGGCTTACAAGCCACAGGATCTTAGAGTTGTAAAGTCTGGGAAGTCAACATCAAAGTGCCAATAAATTTGGTGCCTGGTTAGAACCTACTTTCTTGTTCATACACATCTTCTCACTGTGTCCTTGCATGGAGGAAGGGGTGAGGAGACCCTGGGACCTCTTCTCTTTTAAAATTTTTTTAATGTTTATTTATTTTCGAGAGAGAGAGAGAGAGACAGAAACAGAGAGAGACAGCGCATGAGTGGGGGAGGGGCAGAAAGAGAGAGAGACCCACACACAGATTCCAAACCAGGCTTCAGGCTCTGACCCGTCAGCAGAGAGCCTGACACTGGGCCTGAATCCATGAGCTGTGAGATCATAACCTAAGCCAAAGTTAGGCACTTAACCAGCTGAGCCACCCAGGTGCCCCTGGGACCTCTTTAAATAAGGGCTTTAATCTCATTCATGAAGGCTTCACTCTCATGATGTAATCACCCCCAAAAGGTTCCACCTCCAAATACCAGTACACTGAAGGTTCTGTTTCAATATAGGAATTTACTGCAACTAAAATATTCAGTCTATAGAAGAGCTGGAATAACTGGGACTTTTCAAGTCTGTCTTTCTCTGCCATCTCTCTACATGATCTCTGTCATTGTGAGAAATGAAAGAGGGACAGTGTAGTCAGATACTTACATGTAGTATCACTTCCACCACATGGATTCAGGGATGCAGACATTTTCCCAGATGTACTATGCAGAGCACATAGCCATCATCAGGGATCAACATGGCACCTTTGATAGAGAAATCCTTCCCCACTGTCTTCATAGGACAGAAAAGAGCCTCTGTTTTCATTTCTGTAGATTTCTGTTTCTAAAAGAGCAGCCTCAAGGTAAAGTTCTCCTGATCCCTGCAGATGTCTGCAAGAAATTCCCTTCATTTACATGTGCAAAAAAGTAAAGTCCCACTTTTGTCAGAGTAGTGAAGTCAGACCATTTGGAAATTAAACTCAGAAAAAGTAGAATGAATAGAACTATGCATCCTCCCCTAACCTGCCTGTGTCTATTAGGCATTATTATTTCTATTCCGTAGTTGGAGAAGCCAAGCCAAAAAAATCCTTAAATAAAATTTTTGAAGTCCTTCCAATGACAATGATGTATGCCTCTTTTAATTGGGGGGAAAATAACTATGGCAATTCCTTTTTACCTTTCTAAGCTGGATTTGTATGTCCAGTACTTTCAAATTTTTGTTATCATGGCTCTCTCTCTTCAAATGAAAAGTTATTTAAGTTTAAACAAGTAGAATATAAACAAATCAGAACTACTATGAGTCAGGTGGTCTAAGAAGGCTCTACTGAGCATAATTTAATAACTTTTAACATAGAGACCGCATGTTTCTCCGTAGGCACGCTATGCACACGTACACATAGGCATACACACATTTTTATACACATAAAGGATGTTAAAGAAGTTTGGCTTTGAACATCGAGACATCAAACTAGTCTGCAACTGATACAACAGAGAGGAACAATGGTTGGATGGATGAGCTGTATGTATCTCTACACATTGGTGGCCACAGGCAATTATTTATGTAAAGATTTTCTTTTCTCAGAATTGTATCCCTCTTATGATGGAAGAGTAACCTGTAATTTATAAAAGTGTTTATTTTGTTACAAATCTGATAGGTTGTACTCAACGTCAAAATAAGATACTGAGCCAAGTCCACATATCACTCAAAGGATGACAAGGGAGAAATAAAACTTCTCTGTCCACGAGGCTCTAACACAAAATAACAGACGACATCTAAAGTATCAGTCACCTTTGCAGGCTTTTTTGAAGCTAGATTTTAGATCAAGTAACTATGATTTATTTTGATGTCAAAAAGTTATTCATATATTTATGTAAAAAGAAAGTGGCAGATCAACAGGGTGTTGATTATGAAGGTGGTATGTAATAAATCAGCAAAACAATTCTGGCCATCTCACCAATGTTGACGTAGAGACTCACTTATTTATGGCATTTTAAGACCTGAGCGGTTGATTTATATTTGCAATAACATGCCCCCATCCATTAATAGTTCTGGCATGCGTAGATGAGTCGCTCTTTTGTATTTAATGATTGGCATTTTTAAAATTACATGACCATAAATTGTCAGGCAGGAGCAAACCTCTCCTTAAGGCATAATTTTTTGAAACATTTATCTCTTTTAATAAAAATATGATACTTAAGATAGAATACACTGCTAGTGTCTTCACTCTTTGGCCCCCACCCCGTACAATGTTAATTATCACCTAGGTGGTTTGAATGGCCAAGAGCCTTAGGAATAGCTTCCCACAGCCACCTCATTTTGGAGATGGGGAAACTGAGACCCAGAGATGAATGACTTTTCTAGAGTGGTTCTCCCAGATCCGTCTGGTTAATCCGGGGGAGTTGGCTACAAGTACAGATTCCCAGGCCAACTTTGAGGTGTGAGACTGAGCCCCACAGAATAGCATTTCCAGAGGATCTGGCCTGATTTAGGAACCAAGTTTGGAGGCAGATGGAGGGGATTCAAACCCCATTCTGTGGTTTACTAGCTTTATAACCTTGGGTAAGTCACCCCTTCTCTCTGAACCCTGTCCTTACCTATAAAGTCAGGAAGGCTAATTATTCCAACCTTACAAGGCCGTATAAAGATAAAATGTAATATGAGAAAATTTCCCAGGTATACCCTAGTAAGTCATTGATAACTTATTATCTCTCTCCTTCATCTATAAACCCAGTGCACACACACCTTCATGCACGCAGACACACACAGGCACACATACACACAGGCACATGCGTGTACACAGACATCCCTCTACATTCTGGATTCATTGAGTATGAAATTTCTGTTCTACATCTCACTGGTTAGAGATCTTTAAAATGATCACAGTGAAGCAAAATGTGAATCTTGTGGCATTAGCCCTGTTTGTTGCTTGCTTTTTCAAAGGGCACTTTTTGCTCCTTTTTGTGTGTCTCAGCATAATATTGGTGTCATAGGCTGGTGCATTCTATTCCTCACATGACAGCAATGAGAGAGAACATTTGTCCTCTTTCTCTACCCAACCCCCCCTCCCCCTTTTAATGAGGATGAGGACACTTTGAAGATCAAGCTAGTCATCTTCAGTTTCTGTTGCAAATGTGAGTAAGGGTAGCAGAGGCCAGGATGGTAAGAGGGAGTTGGTCAAATTGCCAAATCAAGGGATGGATGGAGAAAATGAGGACCAGGGTGAGGAAGGTATATAGGAGATCCTGCAGGGAGACAGGGCCTGTGGACTGTCAGAAGAGTAGGCATTTGCTGTGAATAGTGTGACTGCAAGGAGATGGTGATGAGGTTTCAGAAGGTCTTTCCATGGACTCCCCACCTATCCTCTCCTACATTGATTATCCACCTCCCCACAAACCTTTGGCATTGATATTTTTTCTGTGTCAAGCCTGTCCTCAAAGGAAAAAATGAGCAGACTTGACTTTCTTCCAGTTTCACCTGCATTTGTCATGAGACCACATACTGGACTTCCTCTTGTGCTTCTCAAATAAATAGAATTGAAGGCACTAATTGAGGAGTAATCATGGCGTGGGGAAGAAGCATTTATGACCAAGGACTAATGGGACAGTTTGGCTCTTCCCTCCGCTCACATGTGGGAGACAAAGAAATGAGTGGTTTCAATCTACTGTCTCCCTTCCTCGCCTAAAATTTATGGAATGATGTTGTTCTAGTTATCTATTTTATCCTATCAAAATATTGCTATTGGAAGTCAGTTCTGTGCCACCTGTCTTAGTCCCATGGGTTGACTGGGTTCAGCAGGGCACTTCTTGCTTAGGGGGTCTCTCATTTGGTTGGAGGTGGAGAACAGCTGGAGATAGAGTCATCAGAGGGTTGGAAGGGGCTAGACGTCCAAGATGACTTCTTTTCTCACTTGTCTGACATCTGCGCTGGGTTATCTGGAAGAACCCATGGGTGGCCAGGCATCTCTTGCTGTGTAGACAGCTTGGGCTTCCTCACAGAATGGCATTCTCACATTTCTCAGACCCCTTCAATGGCTCCTGACTTTGTCCAGAGTGTGTGTTCAAGAGACTCAAGTAGAAGCTGTAAGACTTCTTAGGACCTAGCCTCAGAAGTCACATGGTGTCACTTCCAGCGCATGCTTCTGGTTATGTAGGGCCAGCCCAAGCACAGTATAGGCAGACATCAATCAGGCGTGAAGATAGAGGGATGCACAGGTCATCACAGTGGGCAGGGGGCTGCAACTTCTTTGGAAAATAAAGGCAGCAGCTCATCTATGCTGCAGAACAGGTTATGGGATTTTATACCTTTTTTCCAAAGCAAGGGGAGGGGAAAGTTAACTTAATATGGGAGGGCTACAAAAGTTGAGGCACAGCATTTTTTCCAGTAAGCTTGCCCATCTTTGCTGAGCCCTGCACTATGCAGCCATTAGCAGGCGGGCAATGCTTTGCTTTATGAGGCAATTATTCCAACACACTCTATTCAAAATACACATTAGAACTTAACCTTCTGAATCCTGAAGTAGCATTTTTATCACCCAACATTAGAAAAGAGACAGAGTCAGCATATTTCCCCCCCTTTTATGATCTGGTATCATTAATAAAGCATTGGGCAAGGACCTTCTCACAATTCTTCCGGATAATTTGTGACACAGAAGGCGTCGTGTGATACAATAGTCTGTTGACTTATTCAATAACAGAGGAAACACATGGATCGTTTTAAAAATAAAGCCAAAGGATTAAACAACCAAAAGGAGTATTTCCTCCCGACAACGTGAATGCACGTCTAGAATAGAGATGTGATGACACTGGATGTGCACAAGTAGAAGTGGGGAGTTAATATGGAATTTCTAATTAGGGTCACATGCTAATGAACTCTCTCTTCATGTTAGTTTTATGCCGCTTCAGAAATTTTTTATCATATGCTTAAAAATTTATGGCCAGAAACATTAATGAAAATGAGGCGTGAATTGAAAATTGTGTCATTATGGAGATGAGGGTGGCCCGGCATTGCTGATTTTCAAGGAGGTGTCTTTTATTGCCTTTTGTGAGAACTGAGAAATGATACAGGTAAAATTAATGGCAAGACCTACTCTCCATCCTGACATAGGCAGCACGGTTATACGTAAAGTTATAAAAGTTTGATTTTAATAAGATTTTGAATTAATTATAAGGAGAATATTAATCATAATTGACAGTCCTTTTTCAGAATAAAACTTCACCATCTAAGTAATATCATAGTTCTTAAGTGCACGAAGATAGGCGTTCTCTCTCTCTCTCGGCTTTGTCTTTTCGGAAATTAAAATCCACCTTTTCAGAATACCGTGGATTGGGAAGCACGCACCTTTTCATCTGTGAAATACTCACTTGGTTTCAGATTGTATTTTAAGGGTGCCTCAGTGTGCTAAGCTCAGGGGACAGGCAGGATTCTGTGAAGCCATGTTTATGAGGAGGGCAAAGAGCACAGGCATATTCAACTTTCTCTGTTTTTTATCTCTCAAAAACAATTATTTTCAATACATCTGATAACTGTCAAATTTGAATGGATTTTCAGAAAGGCCCATTTCAAGTTTCTAAGAATTGTGTCTTAAACTTAGTCATAGCAGGAATGACTGCACAAGTTGGCATGGAATCCCATTTCTAGGCCTGATCTCTAGGGCGTGACCTTTTTCTCTCTCACTAATTCCATGTGGCTTCAGAGACTCCTCAGGTGCTATCTCCTTCCCATGTCCCTTCCACTGGGCCTTTCTCAGCCCCACCCAGACTTACTACTCGTGTAAGACCTCCTTCTTTCTCCCTTCCTGAATCGTCTCCTCTCTGCCTCCTAAAATGACCTCAGGAAATTCCAATATGTGGGGGGTTTTTCTTCACACCAAGCAGCTCTCCACCATCAGTTGGGTGTCCTATGATTCAACTCAATTCTGACACTGTCTACCGGGATTATAGCATCATATCCCATAGGTTAAGGTTTTGGTCCCACACAACTGCCCTCCCCCTAACTTCAGAGGCCAATTGCAAGTCCACAATGCCAACTGTGCACTTGACTGACCAATTATACATTGGAGGCTCCCACAACCCCGTCTTGGGGTTGATTAATTTTCTAGAGCATATTGCAGAGCTTAGAGAAATACTTAACTTACTAGGTCACGGGTCTATTATAAAAGGATGTAACTGAGAAACAGACACATGGAAGAGATGTGGAGGGTAAGGTGCATGGGAAGGGCACAGAGCTTCCATGTCCCCCCCCCCACACCACCTTCCCACCCTTTCCAAGTGTTCATCGATCCAGAAACTCTCTCAACCCCATCCTTGGTGGCTTTTATGGAGGCTTCATTACATAGACATGTTTGGTTAAACCATTGGCCATTAGAGATTGAACTCCACCACCAGCCTTTCTCCCCTCCCAGGGGTCAAGTGGATGGGACTAAAAGTTCAATCCTCTAAACACAAGGTTGGTTCTCTTTTTTTTAAATGTTTTTATTTCTTTCTGAGAGAGAGAGAGAGAGCGAGAGAGAGCAAGCAGGGGAGGGTCAGAGAGAGTGGGAGAGACAGAATCTGAAGCAGGCTCCAGGTTCTGAGCTAGCTGTCAGCACAGAGCCTGATGCGGGCTTGAACCCACAAACTGTGAGATCATGACCTGAGCCGAAGTCGGACGCTCAACTGATTGAGCCACTCATTCACCCCCACAAGGTTGGTTCTCTTGACAACCAGCCCCCATGCTTGGGTTGGATCCACATTCCCCTCATTAACATAAAGAGAGACACCTTTGTCTCTCTCATCTCTTAGGAAATCCCAAGGGATTTTGGAGCTCTGTGTCTAAGGTGGGACAAAGACCAAATATATACCTCATGTTATAAATCACATATCACACTCCTTTTGTCTTGGGGAGAAGACCAGCATCTTGTCTTGCTGAATTCCCCCTTTAACCTCTTTGTACCAAGGGAAGGTGCAGAAGACAGACTTTCACTTCCTCAGTCAGCACACCCCCTTCCCAGATGCAGAGATTGGTTCACACATGGGTGCAGCACCAAAGCCAGCCCAAAAAGACAAAATGCTTGGGCTGTGGAGCTGGTAGGGTGTAGACCCTGTGGTGCTATTGACTGTCGTGTTATCTCCTGGGGAGAACCTGCCAGAGACCAAGGTGTAGAGACAGCGAGAGAGATGAGCATTGCAGACAGTGTCCGACACCAGAGAGCAGTGGCCAGGGGTTCCCCAAACCATGTGCAAGCTTTCTCTCTACATTAGTTTTCCTGGGGCAGTTCTAACAAACTACCTCAAACTTGGTGACTTAAAACCTCACAAATGTATTATTTCATGGTTCTGCAAGCTCAGAAATCTGAAACCAAAGTGTCTGCAGGGCCATGCTTCTTTGAAGGTCCTACAGGAGGATGTTTCCTAGCCTCTCCCAGTTTCTAGCCGCTCCAAATGTTCTTAGATTGGCGGCAGAGTAACCTCAGCCTCTGCTTCTGTTTCTACAAGGCCCGCTTTCCTGTGCGTGTCAGATCCAGCCGTGTTCTCTTACATAAGGACATCCTCACTTGATGTAGGGCCCATCCTAAACATGGGATCATCTCATCTAGAGGTCCTTGACTTAATTACATGTGAAAAGACTCGATCTCTGAGAAAGCCACCTTCACAATACCAGGAGTTAGGACTGGGGCTTACCTTTTTTCGGAGGGGAAGGGAGGAGTGGAAGAGTGAGACACAGTTCACCTCACTACAACCTGCATTACTTTTTCTTTTATATCATGTATTAATCCACTCCCCATGCCATAACCCCTTGAAAGAGCCCTGGTTAATATACCCTCTGTCTATTGTCCCCAATTTCAGACATTCAGAGCTTAAAAGTACTATAAAGATAATTGAGATCAACATCTTAAGATAAGGTGTGGGACTGGGAGAGATTTTGTCCAGACTCCTCTGCAACTTGCATGGCTAGGGAAGACAACAGTGTGGACTCCCAGCCAGGACTTCAGCTCTTTAAACCTTGGAATGGAAACATGATCATTGTGTAAAATGCCCAGAACAATTGATAAAGGCACAATTCTCTTTCTTTGTTGAGGAAGCTGAGACCTAACCTTGGTTTCACAAGCTTGGGTTCTGGCCTGGGACTAGTCCACAGCCGTGTCCACCCCATCTACATTTGTTAAAGTCTTTTACTGGATAATTTTGTGTCCAAAGGTAACATCAAATGCAGCAGGTATGCTGCCATGGAGCTAGTATATCTCAGGGTCTTGCCACAGTGACTTTTTTTTTTTCAACTGTGGTTCTCAAGTTTACAAAGGATGTCCCAGAACCATTTTCAGAATTTTGAAAATCCACAAGAAGTCAGTGTTTTGCTTTAAGCTGGACTTCTGTCAAGCCGGTGGTGGTGACACAAATTATCTGAGCTGCTGGTCCATGATTGGATACATCTTAGATGATCCCCTTGCAGAGGAGCAAATGAGTCAATGGAAAGTTAACACAGTGTTTTGGTTGACAAAATTCCTGTTGAGAAGCATTTAAGGACTTCTCAGTGGGACCGTTTGGAAAGCTTAAAGCTCAGAAAGGCTTTTTCTGAAAGAGCCTGGTGGAAATCCCTGCTCACCAGCTCCTCACTGTGTGATCCTGGGTAACTCAATGCTTGACATCTCTAAGCTCATTTCCTTCTCTGTAAGGGTGACCCAGGCCAATACCTACCTCTCAGGATTGGTGGAGTCAGCAAATGCAAAATACTAGCACAGTGTGTGGCATATATTAGGTGTTTAATAAATGATGGCTGAAATGATTGTGAGTCACTTTATCATCGCTAGACTTTCCTCTTTCCCTGGCACGTGGGAGTGTGTTATAAGGATCCTTCCTGGGGTGTGAAGTGGGTTCATCCAGGCTCTGCATCTGTGGGTCTTGGCCAAGGGTTAGGGAATTGCTTCTGTGGGATCTTTTGGAGAGGGTAAACTGCTAATTTAAAGGAAACCACTGGGGTACCTGGGTGGCTTAGCTTGTTGGGCATCCGACTTCAGTTCAGGTCATGATCTCACAGCTCGTGTCAGGTTCAAATCCCATGTCAGGCTCTGTGCTGACAGCTCAGAGCCTGGAGCCTGCTCTGGATTCTGGGTCTCTGCCTCTCTCTGCCTCTCGCCCACTCATGCGCTCTTTCTCTCTCTCAAAAATAAATAAAGAAGACAATTTAAGAAATAAAAGGAAATCAATGCTTTTCACTTATTGAGGTATAAAAAATGTTGGAGTTCAGGGCTGGAATGACCAGTTATAGATGAATCCGGTTTTCACTGTGATTTTTTGGAAATAAGAGTAGAGTTAGTAACATCTAACCAAATGGAGATGAGAATGGTGTTTTGATTTCTACTGGTTCTTCACGATAACAGGCTTTCTCTTGTGCCCTGTATTGATTAGCCACTCATAGAATCTGCACTGAAATAGGTGCTGCTGCTGACCCCACTGCACAGATGAGGAAACTGAGGTGGCAGCGAGATTTACACAGGACATGAAGAAGAAAAATGGGAGAGATAACAACAGTGGTGAGATTAGCCTCAAGCAGTGGGGCTCCATTGCCAGGTTCTTAATCAGTATGCATAGTACCTCCAAGCGGGACAGATGTGCTCAAAATAGAGGGCGTCATAGGAAATCTGAGATACATGTTTCCTCTAGGATTAAGGACTTGGGCTTTTTGAGGAGTGGTGTTTATCACTTGATTTTCAACAGCCAGCTGAAGGTTCATGCTTGGAAGTTATGGCTCTGCTGTAAGCACATACCCACATTATTATTAAGAATGTCCTACCTCTGTGAGGCGGCCACCTCCTCTTATCTGTCCCCAGCCCCTCACAGGGCATCAGGCCCAGGGCTGGTGGGAATTAAATGGACATCACAAGTTACCAGGTGCTGCTCAAGACTTTGAGAACATAAGGGTGAATGGCCTCAGGCCCACTTGCACAGAGTCTCATCAGAAAGACACACGTTAAACAGATAGTTGCAATGGCACTGGGAGGGAAGGTGTGTGGCCCTTTGAGCAGGAATTAACAAATGTCCCTGCCTGACCTGAGGGGGAAAGGGTGTCCCTTGCCATCCAAGGAGCTGGGACTCAAAAGAGCTCTTTAGGGCTGGGGGGAGGGGCCAACTTAGAAGGTGGCTTTGCATCACGAGGAATGAAAGGTGAGTTAGTGAAAAGTAAGGCCATTGGACTGGGAAATGTGTGAGCGCAGAGCGAGAGGTGAGGAGAGATGACGATGCTGTCAGAGACCAGATCCCTCAGGTAGGTCAAAGTTGAACATTCTGGTCTGAATCCTAAGTGCAGGGAGAAGGAACTCTCAGCCAGTCAGTCTGCCTCTGTCCATCTGTCCATGAAATCCACCATATATCTATACATCCACTCATCATCCATTTATCCATCCATCCATCAGATCTGTCATATATCTATTGATCTTTCTGTCTATCCATCCATCCATTCATCATAACTATGTATCTGGTTGAGTAGGTATGTATGTATCTATACACTCACCCATTATCTCTGTCTGTCCATCTGTCTGTCAAATCTATCATCTATTTATCTATCTATACTTCCACCCATCATCTACTTATCCATCCATCCACCCAATCTACCATCTGTTGTCTTTCTGTGCATCCTCTTATCATATGTCTGTCAGTCTATTTGTCTACTTACCTACCTACCTGTCATCTATCAGCAGTAGGATGTTTATCATTTTCCATAAATGGGAAACAGGTGAGGAGGAGTGAAGAGTCCACTGGAAGGCCAGGTAGGACTTAAAACAAGAAGCAATGAAGTCTGAGCCAGATGATGGCAGTGGATAGATATAGAATAGTAGAAGGAAAACAGAAACACTGGACAGTTGAGTGACCTGACTCACATATGCGTTCCTCCATGTGGCTTTACATTTCATCTGCTTCCCTGTCAGCCATGCCTTTCCATGCCAAGAGCAGACTCCTGGTGAACAGGAAAGTATGTGTTCAAGAATTTTGTTGCTGTCCTTGAGTGCCAGGTCCAAGACATTGGCCACAATAATTCTTGGCGCAAACAGTCCCTCTTACATAGTCTCTGCCCACCTGCCTGTGGAGCTGTGGATCCCCTGGGAATGTGTGGGCAGCATCAGGTGACCCAACTGTAAAACTAAGAATTTAAGGGGAGAGGGATTAGAAGCAAGCAGATACACTTTCTGAGGAATTGGGCTGTCAGTCTGAAAAAAGACGCCCCTTATCACTGCTCCGATTCCTCCCACCAACTGTTCAGCTGCCCCGGGTGCCAGAAGGATGAAAATGCTCTGGGAGAGAGGTTGGCAGTTACGCTGATGGCTGCACAAAGGCACAATGTCTGTCCTCCTAAGGAAGCAGTGCGGGTTCCCGGGGCTACAGGGTGGTTGGGCATGACCCTGGGCCACATGAGGGAGCTACTGGACTGTGTCCCTTGCTCTGTGCTCGCTCCCCTGCACCTCCCGCACAGAGGCCATGCGCCTTGGCTGCAGGGGCTGGGACCTTATCTTCCTTGGGTCTGCTTTGGCTTCCCTTTCAGTCCAGAGTGACTGACAGCCTTTTCTCCATGATGCCTTTAACTCAGCAAAGACCCCCAGGCAAGCTGTCACTCCCAGAAAGATCTTTGAAAAGCAGCCTGGTGAAATTACCAGCAATGGAAACGATGAACACATTTCTTTTTCTTATTTCCCCCCCTTAATCAGACATTGTGCTTTTTTTATGCTCCCATCTCGAAACCCAGAGGACCTATGTCCACCCCTGTCCTAACTGAGAATTCAAGGGTCCTCCCCGTCTTTGGCTAACGTTCTCCCATAGCATTTTCTTGGAACAGTCATCAAGATTTAGAAGAGAAAGTTTGAGGGAAAACCTCAGAAGGGTGTGAGGTTGTGAGTGATAGATCCCTCCCATCCTGCCAGTATCAGTTTGCCTTTACAGAACAGCACACCTCCCAGAGGGCTCCCAGAACCCACAGGAGCAGCCTTGGCATCTAGCACACATCCAGGCTCCCTTTCTCAAAGCAGCTGGCCTGCTCTCTCTCCTCACTGCCTATTACCACATAAACTGGATGATACCTTCATTACCTCAAAATGTGTTAATCCAGGTGCCCTTTTAGCAAAACCTGTGGGTCTTCTGGCTGCTAGAGGCCATTCATAACTCTTGGCTCTGTGTCAGCATCACATAATAAGCTCATTAAAAGAGAACATGCATCCTCAATGCCCAGATTAGTGGGTGCTCAGGAAGTGGGCTCTAAGAGAAGACATCAGAGCAAAGCCTGGATATTAGAATCTTCTGCCCTTTGTCTCCAGCAATTAATACAGTCCTGATCTGAGAGGTACCCAGACCACTCATCAGAAAGAACTTAAGGCATTGGTTAAGAGCACTGATTTTGGTGTCTTTCAGAGTTTTCTCAGCTCTGTGACCCCCTAATAGGTTACTTAACCTCTCTGAGCCCCAGTGAGGAGGACAGTGAAGTTCTTGCAGAGAACTTGGAGACCAAATGCTTGGGCAGTTTACTTAACAATGTTTCTTCAGGGCAGGGCTCAGGATGAGGTGAGCAAGGCAAAGCTGGGCTAGTACAGGGCTAGAGTCTGTCTTTAGTTAAAATGTTGACATTCTCTTCCTTGTACACTCTTTACATTTATTTTGATTTTTATAAAATGTTGCATTAAAATACAGTTTATCTTGATTGCTGAGTTTTGTGGTGCCCACTCTGTTCTGCCCATCATCCTAATCCTGGCCCTAATTTTGAGCTTTCCCCATGTGTGAGGTGCTGTGCTAACCAGTGGGCATGCAGTGCCGTGTCCATTAAGATGCTCTGAGTAGCCTGTAATTGATTTCCCAAGCAAAGAGTTAGGACACAATAAGGGCACTTGTAGTTTGATATAATAAGAAGTCCTTAGAAAATAAGAAGATAGGCCAAGTTCACCGACTCAACACTACCATCAAAGAATGAACTGTACCCTAGACATGTTTATGTTCTTTCATTTTCTCACATGGTGGCTTGGTCCTCAGGCTTTTCCCTTGAAGTCACATTAGCTACAATTGGGTCAAGTGCTCTAACTTTAAGGAAGTCTGGTAAAAGTGACTACTGTAGTAGGAGCTAGATTCTGCCAGTAAGAGAGCATGACATTAGACCACAGGACCTTTGAGTTTCCATCTGTCTGAAACACACACACAGACACAAACACAGAGACACACATAGAGACATACATATACAGACACACAGACACACACACACTTTTACTGCTGCTACTCTGTGGACATAATATTTAGGGAAGGATAAACATCTTTTTCTTCCATTCTTCTTAGTTCTTGCCTGGGATCCCAGTAACAGTAGACAGACAGGAGAAAAACATACAGGTTTATTTAATACAAGTTTCATGTGACACGGGAGCCCTCATAAGGAAATGAAGACCAAGAGGAATGGTTAAACACGAGTGTTTTGATGCTAGGTTTGATGAAGAATGGAAGGTCATGGAGGACATGATGGGCTGAGGGGAGAAAACTGTCAAAACTTAGCAAGGCCCGATTGTCCAGATCCCTGTCTGTGTCCCTCTATCTTTAGAGATACAGATGCTCCTTTCCTCCAAGTATAGGAGGGGTTCCTCTCACAGGACAGTTTGATGACCTGCTTCAGGGTCAGTGAGTCTTTCCAGCACATGCCATTTCTCAAATTCCTGCAGGGGGAAATATTCAGTATGTCAGAGTGCCCTATTTCGGAGCAGCAGTGGGTCCTGAACCCTGTCAGAATATGTGACAAATTCATTCAGTCAGTATTTGTTGAGTATGAGGACCATAATATCTCCTTAAGATGTAGGGATGAACAGAGCCCCCCCGATCTCATGGAGCTTATAATCTAGGGAGGAATACAGGCTTTCAATAAATAATAAGCCCACTAATAGGAAGGAAATTATCAGAAAATGTTATTTCTTAGAGATTTAAAATAGGGAGATGTGTGCTAAAGGGAAGCTTAATTGGAACTGTAGATTGGATTCTCCTAAAAGACCTTGCTAGGAAATTCATATGTTAACTGACATATGACTAAAAAGGAGGTGTAGGCCACAGAAGCATCAGGAGGGGAGCAGTCCACATAGAGCAGGTGCCATGAGACCACTGGAGGGTTTTGAGCAACAGGATGACCCCACTCATAGAAGGATCCCCTTCTATTATGTGGAATGTGGAACATGGATAGAGAATGAATACAGAGACTCTGATTATGAAGACATTGTGGTAGACCTGGCAAAAGGCATCGATGCTTGGAACTGGGGTGCTATGAGCAGAGAGGTGGCTGATGTTCATGTCCAATCACCAGTGGTGATCCGTGGATGACCTTTACACCCTTTACATGAACTGCCTCCATGGGAGTTAGGGTGAGTACCATTGGTTTGCAATGAGAAGGAAAGGTGAGGTGAGTCAGTCACCCCCACCATAGACAAAGCTTGCATGGAAGTTTGCTGTGAAGTCATGTAGAGAGGAGGGGAGCAAAGGTCAGGGATGCATTTTTTTCTTTTCAAGGAAGTTAATATAGCATTTTTTCCCATCATGGTTAAAAAAAAAAACTGCAATTTACCATCTTAACCATTTTTTAAGTTTATGGTTCAGTAGTCTTGATATAGTTTCATTTATTTTTTTTAAGTTTATTTACTAATTTTGAGAGAGACAGAGAGCATGCATGTGATTGGGAGAGAGGCAGAGAGAGAAACAGAGACAGAGAAAGAGAGGGAATCCCAAGCAGGCTCTGCTCTGTCGACACAGAGCCCAATGTTGGGCTCAAAGCCACAAACAGTGAGATCAGGACCTGAGCTAAAATCAAGAGTCAGATGCTTAACTGACTGAGCCACCTAAGCGCCCATTAATATTATTTTAAATAGATCTCTGGAGCTTACTTTCGTCTTTTAAATCTGCAACTGCATACCCATTAAACCATTTAGCTTCCCATTTCTCCCTCTCCGCCTCCATGTCTCCAGTAGCCTCCATTCTACTTTCTGTTTCTATGTGTTTGACTGCTATACATGCCTCATGTAAGTGGAATCATACAGGGTCTGTCCTTCCCTGACTGGCTTATTTTGCTCAGCATCATGTCCTAAAGGTTCATCCATGTTGTAGCCTGTGTCAGAATTCCCTTCCTTTTTAAGGCTGAATAATGTTCCATTGTGTGGATAGACCACATTTTCTGCATCCATTCATCTGTTGATGAACATTTGGTTTGTTTCTACTCCTTGGCTGTTGTGAACAATACTGCTGTGAAATGTAGGTGTGCAAAATACATTACACTATACTTTTATTCTGAATGGAATATTCCAGAAGGAGAGATGTTTATGATGCAGGGGAACAAGCAGAAAATTGCAAGAGCAGATCCCTTGAGAACAAGAGCCTGAGTGGAGGGGCTGGCCTGGTAGGAGCGGGGGCAAGGGCACCTCATTCACAAGAACAGATAGGAAACCAGGGAGCAGATACACAAGGAGGCTGATACATTTGGTGGCAGGTGGGTGAGGAAATCTCTACTGAATGCCTCTTTTTTTCTCAATGAAGTTAGAGGTAAGACCATCAGCTTCAAGTGTGTGTGTGTGTGTGTGTGTGTGTGTGCGCGCGCGCGCGCGCGTACGCGCGCGTGTATGTGTGTGTGGAGGGGTGGTGCATCAGAGGTGCTACCCCACTAATAGAATGAGTGATTCACTATAAGTACTTGAAATCAAGTTGATGCATTTCCTTATAGGCCACATAGACAAAATAAAGCTCAGCTTTGTTGTCAGACAAAAGCAGCACTTATTATAATGGTTGGCATTTCAGAGATAATTCAGCTCTAAGAGATGATAACACATCAATCCGTCAGGAAGCATTTTGCCCAGTGATACCAACGGTGTAATATGTAAGTGATGGACTGCTCTGGACACAACCAGGAATTCTCTTTTGCTGAAAAACTCCTATTTCTAGCAGCAGCTTAACGTTGATTTTTTTTTTCAGCTTCTATTTGGAGAGTCTGTTTATTTCTTTCTTCCCCAGGGGATAGTGAGATAGATATTGTAAATGGTGAGGGCTTTTTATTGTTTTTGACAGTTATCAAAAAAGCATTTTTTTGAGTTGGGCCATCGACTGAAAAATAAACCCTTTTGGGATTTTTGAGTCAAGTATGTTGAAATATGTGTGTGAGAGTCACTCTAAAATTTCAGGGAGTCTAAGTGCACTTATTAATCAGGGATTATTATAACCCATGTAAATGCAATCACCCATGCTTCTCTTCTGGAAATAATGGTCTAGTTTCTGGTGGTATAAATCATATCCTTTATTTGCATTTATGGAAGACCATCAACAGGGGACCACTTTATTGGAGCCCCCTTCACATTCCTTCCATAATCCTGACTCTGAAACTCACCAGCCGTGGCCACTCCACAAACCTCAGAAAGGTCCTCTCTGCTATTCGTTTCTCCTCTTCTCTCTTCAAGACTTCCCAGCCCTCCCTCGGCCTCCTCTCCTGTTACCTCCCCGCCTCACATTCAATGCTCCCCAGGACATCCTTTCCCGGGCACAGCTACATGAGAAATGAAGCTTATCTTCTATCCTCACCTTTGAATCACATCAAAAGAATACCTTTCTGCCCTTAATTCTAGCAGGAAGGGTCCCCCCATAATATAAGACTACCTGGCAGAGTAAGGAGAACAGAAAACCCCCTGAGCAAGTCTTCAGGGCTCAGAGAGAACCGGAAGGTATTTCATTCTGTTTAGAACAAAACCAGCCCTGGTTTTGCTAGATCATGCAGCAGGACTAAGTAAGGAGAGCGAGGTGTACATGTGTTTCAGAGGCTATTAAGAACCCCGTAATCAAGATAAGTCATGTCAATGCAAACGATCAAGATTAATGTAAAAGTCTATGATACATAAAATGTCAAAAATTTAAATATGGACAAGATGTGACAGAGTTGGATTAGGGGAGGGCAAGTGAGATGACTCGTGCATGTGTAGAGTGGGATCATATTTTTATTTTGAACTTTGAGATTGATCATCATGGGTTTTTTGCATTAGTAATTTTTATTTTTTTTATTTTTATTTCTAGGGGAGAGAGAGAGAGAGAGAGCGTGAGCAGGGGAGGGTCAGAGAGAGAGGGAGACACAGACTCCGAAACAGGCTCCAGGCTCTGAGCTGGCAGTCAGCACAGAGCCCGACGTGGGGCTCGAACCCATGAACCGCGAGATCATGACCTAAGCGAAAGTCGGACGCTTAACCGACTAAGCCACCCAGGCGCCCCATGCATTAGTAATTTTTAGATAGAAACTGCATCCAAATAATTTGCATCTTGATTACTGAAATTTTTGGTGCCCCTTAAAATGTGTGTCATGGGTGAGTGCATCACACGGCTCCCCCAGATCCCAGCCCTCCTGTGTCTGACCTTCCACCATCTCTGCACTTCTCTCTGATGGTGGCTTCTTCCCACTGATTTCCAGATAACTAACTCAGGTCTGCCAGGCATCATGCCATAGAAGGTATCTTGATTGAGCGGGAACGCTGCCAGACCCATGCACGGTTGAGTTTGCTCTGGGCAACCTCCCCTGGTTCAGTCAGATGTGATATGTGTGAAATCCTACAAACCCAAGCTTGGCCAGTTTTACAAAATAAACTATTCAAAAGAGCAATTGAGGCTGGCGCTTGCTGTTCAACTCTATAGACTCAGCTTCAGTACCAGTTTATTAAGGGGATTTGTTTAACTGGTGCCCATACGTGAATAACACCTGGGAGAAAACTGATGAGGTATGCATTCCCCATTCTCTAGATGAGAAAACGGAGTCAGATGATCAGAATTTGAGTCAGAGTCCATGGGTTTCCTTCCTCTGCACTTCAACTTGGGAACAGCTCTACTCACGTGCTCATAGGCTGAAGGTTTCTATTCTCCTTATGGTCTTCTAAAGTGTACTTTGTGGATATTTAGGATCTTCCTGAGTAACGGTCATGATGATGGTGGTGGTAGTAATGTTAGCATTGACTAAGTGTCTACCTTTTTCTAGGAGTTTTACATGAGTTTTCTCAACAGTTCTACAAGACAAGCCTTGTTGTTATTTCATAAAGGGAAAGCAGAGTGCAGAGAGGTGAAGACATTCCCTTAGCTAGAGGCAGAGCACCTGGCTGCGGAGTGTCCCATCTTATCTTCTCTTCTACCCTGCTTCTTACAAGCCCAACCTTCCTCTTGAATAAATGAAGCTAATTTTATTCTCAGAATCCAGTTTCCAGAGGCATCTTTTTATGCATCTGTGGCTTTTGGCTTGACATTTGTCTGTGGATCCTAACTTAGGACAAACTGTCTGCTGCTGGACCCTAAGCCTCTCCGTGGCAAAGTCCAGCTGATAATCATATCCCCACTTGGGCAAACACAGTGCCGGGCGCCTTAGGAAGCTTTGGGTTATTAGGGATTGAGATGAATTGAAAGGGGATGGAGAAATGCTAAGGAAAGGCTACATCTTCAAAAAAAATTTAAATCATAGAAAGTCCTCTTTTCCCATACACAGCATGGATCAAAGGGACCTGAGGCTTGATTGCTGTACCTGGAAAACTTGCTTCCCATTCTGGTCTGAAAACACACCGGTGAGCAGAGGGCCTCTCCAGAGAGAAAGCATGAGAAAGGTGTCTCCCAGCTTCCCCAGAAATGAAAAGCAAACGCAAAGAAACAAACAAAACAAACTTTTTTCCCTGCAATGTGGCTGAGCAAGGCACTTAGCACTGTCTTGTGTCTTTGTTTCCTGGCTCCTCCAAATACATCTCTCCCTTAACCTTCTCCACTCCCCTGCTCCTGGGTGTCAATTACGGCTGACTTTGCAGGCTCCAGCCCCCAACACAACAGCCGGGCGCGATGCCTTGGGCCCCATGGCATAAGGCAGTGCAGCTAATTAGCCAGGCTTGGCTGTGCCCTCTGCTTCAGTTTGAAAAGCTTCTTGAAAAACAAGTTTCTGGCATTGGAGTGCATTGCTTTGTACTTTCTGGATGCTCTAAATGTCTCCATTGTGGTGCTAGCTGCCTTACTCCATGCAAAAGAATGGATATTTGTTCCTGATGCTCTGTTTTCATCTGGTCTTTGAAATTTGATGTGGCTGCTCATATGGATGTCATGATGATGACGATGACGACGACAATGACAGCTGACATTTAGTGAGCATGTGATATCTATCCAGAGCAGTTATAAGCCCTGGATACATGTGTACTCATTAAATTCTCATAGCAGGTAGAGTTTATCATTACCCCCACTTTATAGAAGGGAAAGCAGAGGCTTATAGAGATTAAGTAACTCACTCATGAGTGAGGGTATAGTACCTTCCTATATAGAAATATTAGGTATTTCTCACATATTACCTATTTTGACCCTTTCAATAACCTCATGCTCTGCTAGTCTCAGTTTTGGGGGCCAAGTGGCTGACGTTTTGGAAATTTAAGTAGGATGTCATGAATCACAGGCTGATTTTTGAAACCAGGATTTGAACCCCAATACCCTGATTGTGGAGCTTATGCTCTGTAGCTATGCTGTGCTCCTCATGTCGTATAAGAAATTGCTTCCACCCCTTCACCTAAGTGCTGGTCCATTCTGCTGTGGGACCCTGCATACTACACTGGAAGTGAGTATAGACCTGGGGACCAGGCACATCTGGGTGGGGATTTCCACTCCTCTCCTATGTGATCTCAGGTAAATAATTTACTCTCTCTAACATTGAGGTGAAACTTCTGAGAGAAGAAGATGATACAAGGGTCTTTTCTCATGCTGGAGATAACCTACCTAAAGCTATGCTTAAAGGCTCAACATGATTATTATGGGCTTAAATAACATGGTAGCAAGAAGCAGACCTGAATTCAAAGATTGGCTCTGGCCTGAGCAGTATTTGGACCATTGAAAGGTTATTTAATCCTTCATCTCAGTTTTCCCCACTTCAAAATTGAATTACAATAAAATACAGTAAAATAGGGAAAACATTATGGGATTCTATGAGGCACAGTATGATTAAGCACTGGGATATAATAGCGTTCAGTCAAGAGTAGCTATTAGTGTAATTATGAATGCATTAGATGAATCTAAGCAGTACCCATGCACAGTAGAACCACTGAATTCAAGTTAAAGCAAAGTTTTCTGAAGAGAAGAAATAACAGTGATTTACAGCCTCTGTTCTTCCCCTTCTACCTTTCTATTGATTGAGGGGGCTGTATCTTGTGATTAATTAAAATCAATACCTCCAAGCAGATACTACGATACCTTTTACAAAAGAGGAGACAGCAAGACTGCGGCAGGGTAGAAGGGGTGTGACTTTCTATTACAGTTTGGGGAGCTCACCACTTCCCCTTGGGTCATAGAAATAACTTATGTCTCAACAGAACATAAGTCAATAAACATTTAAGGCATTTTCATGTTTGTTAAGTATTCAAAGCTCTGATCACTCATCATAACACAGACACTATCCAGAAATGCAAAATTATCTCGGTGAGGATTTTGCCATTTTCTCATGCTTACAGAACCCCCAGATTTTTTTTTACAAATAGTTTATTGTCAAATTGGTTTCCATATAACACCCAGTGCTCATCCCCACAAGTGCCCTCCTCCATGCCCATCTCTCCCCTCCCCCCCCCAATCCATCAGTCCTCAGTTTGTTTCTCAGCATTCAAGAGTCTCTCATGGTTTGCCTCTCTCCCTTTCCCCCACCATTTCCCCCCTCTTTCTCCCCCATGGTCCTCAGTTAAGTTCCTCCTAATCCTCCTGTCCGTGCAAACATGTGATATTTGCCCTTCTCTGCCTGACTTATATCACTCAGCATGACACCCTCAAGGTCCATCCATGTTGCTACACATGGCCAGATTTCATTGTTTCTCATTGCCATGNAGAATCCCCAGATTTGGGGCACCTGGGCTCAGTCAGCTGAGCATCTGACTCTAGATTTTGGCTCAGGTCATGATCCCAGGGTCATGGGATTGGGCACCAAGTCAGTTCTGTGCTTAGTGTGGAGCCTGCCTAAGATTCACTCTTTTTCTCTCTCCCTCTGCCCCCTCCTCTAAAACAAACAAACACCAAAAACACAAAACAAAACAAACAAAAACCCATCAGATTTTGCTCAGGCTGAAAATGTGCTCAACCAAACGTTTGCTTTGCCAGCTACCTGTGCATTTCAAAGTGGCTGTAGGACAAATTTTGGTCAAAGAGGTACAACTGGTAGCTTGATGGAGGTATTTGCAGAAGCTTTCAATTTATTCATGAAATGGGGCACCTATAGGTGCTGCTTCTGTCCTTTTCCTACCCTTTCTCCTCATCTTTTATGGAGTCCGAATGGGATCAGTGATTCACAACCGCTTAGCACATTGACTCTGTCAGTATAGAGCCACTGCATCAGTGGACAGGTTGCCACTGTACGCACATCATGTGTGAAAACCAGTCCCTTATTTGTGGATGGCTTTGCAGTCAGGATTACTTACAACCAAAAGCATCTCTACCTGAAATAACTTAAAAAGCTATTGCAAAATTTAATTTCATATATAAAAGTGGTGTGTGTGTGTGTCTATGTGGAATGAGATGTTAGCTTTTCCCTGTTACATATGAAGGCCTTTTTATCATGTAACCACATTTCTTTTCTTTCTTTTCTTTTCTTAACGTTTATTCATCTCTGAGACAGAGAGACAGAGCATGAGCTGGAGAAGGTCAGAGAGAGAGAGAGGGAGACATAGAATCTGAATCAGGCTCCAGGCTCTGAGCTGTCAGCACAGAGCCTGACGCAGGGTTTGAGTCCACAAACATGATATCATGAGCTGACCCGAAGTCAGGGTTTAACCTACTGAGCCACCCAGGCACTCCTGTCTTGTCTTTTCTTTCTTTCTTTTTTTTTTTTTAAGCTCTTTTCTTTTTTCTCCGAAAGCTCATTTGCCATTTTCAAACAGAGAAAGTTGTATTAAAGAAAAGCACAGAGTCCACTTCTTTCTCTTGAAGTCTTCAATCTTTGTTTGCATTCCTTGACTCTTTGGCTACCTATAACTGGGAAAATGTTTTCCTAGCTGACATTTGACATGCGCATCAAAACAAAGGTTTGAAACAGCTTTAATAAATTAGAAGTGGCAAGTTTTCACTGAAAATTCCAATTATTAACAGATGCTGATACCTCTTAAGGAAGAAAAATGACATGGCCAAGATCCCAACACTCCCATGGAGAATTTGTGGAGCACAAGGAAGTGAAAGTGGGGCAGAATTGCATATGGAAAGGAAACGTTCAACATTGATTATGTTGAGTGCATTTCCTATTAAGTTAGCCCTTCAATAGTGGAAGAGAATATACATATACCCCGATTAGTGTGTCATGTAATTTCTTTGAAGCCTCATGCTCTCTCTTATAAATCCATATAAAATTGTCATTGTGTCCCCTAATATATCCATGTTGGTTTATGTAACATAACGGGCTCCTCCGCCAATCATCGAGCCAAATTAATGATCCAGAGAGATCTCCATGTTTATCTTAGTAGATTGTGTATACCCGACATCCAGGTTGAGAAGCCCAGGAACCATTCTGTAGCCAGAAAGCAAGGATCCAGGGACAAGTTTAGCTTTCGACTTGAAAAGCTTTTTTTGGGTAACATGTCATATCCCATTTTGATCCTTAAAGAAACCTATTGCCACCATTTGCCAGCATGTAGTTTTGATATTTATGGGTTCCATTAGTAAGAAGACAGAACCTAGGGGCGCCTGGGTGGCTCAGTCAGTTAAGTGTCCGACTTTGGGTCAGGTCATGATCTCACAGTCCATGGGTTCAAGCCCCATGTCAGGGTCTGTGTTGAGGAGCCTGCTTTGGATTCTTTGTCTCCCTCTCTTTCTACCCCTCCCCTGCTCACTTTCTGTCTCTGTCTCTCAAAATAAAATAAATACATTAAAAAAAAAGAAAAAAAGAAAAGAAAATCTAATTTCAAAGTCAGGGTTCAGATTTTACTCTTCATCTTTTAACTCCTTTTACTGCGACAGGCTGCTTCTCACTTGTCAATGAGTGTCCATTATAGGATGTTCTCAGAGCTGGCCCTGCCTCAGTCCATTGTCCCATAGAGTGACTCTCTATGTCAGTAGTCCCAAGTGGTAGTTATCATGAGCTTAACCTTTGCTTTGCACCAGGAGATTAATGAAGTTCTCCCTTTTTATGTAGCTTGTCACATTTCATATTCACAATAAATGGGAGAGGTAGATTTTCTGGTGTCCTACTTTAAAACATGTAGAGACTGGGGGCGCCTGGGTGGCTCAGTCAGTTAAGAGTCCAACTTCGGCTCAGGTCATGATCTCATGGTTCGTGGGTTCAAGCCCCACATCGGGCTCTGTGCTGACAGCTAGCTCAGAGCCTGGAGATTGCTTCAAATTCTTTGTCTCCCTCTCTCTCTGACTCTCCCCTGCTCACGTTGGCTCTCTGTCTCTCAGAAGTAAATAAAACATTAAAAAAAAAAACACATGGAGACTGAAGATCAGGGCATTTCTGTCACTTGCCTAATGTCACACTGCTGGGAAGTGGCCATGCTGCGGACCTGGACTGTGGTTTTCCTGCACCCAAACCCTCAGCCCCTCCCCACATGGTTTCCTAGCAGGCAGAGCACACCGAGGGTACACCCCTTACCCCCCCACCCCATCGCCTGGCCCGGTGATGGGATTTTTCCTATTGGTGATGGTAGAGCCACTTGGAATCACTAGTAATTGAATGAGATCGATACACAGGTGTCTGGCCCATGAATTTAGTTCATCACTTCCTCACCTATAAATAAATTATGAGAAAAGTGGAGAGTTATGAGGGGGATTCCTCGAAAAAGCCAGGGGGAGAAATATCTAGAGTGATATAATTATCTATTTGCTGTTCTGGTCTGCAGACTTGCCGGCTTTTTTTTTTCTTTTTTTTTCTTTCTTTTCCTTCTTTCTTTTTTTTATATATAGGATTATAGAAAATGAAAAGGAAACGCTTACTTCAGCTTTTAAGAGCGATGTAAGCAATTTTGCATTGCACTTACTCCCCAGAGGTGGTGTGAAAATGTTTCTAGTAAATTAAAGGATAATAAAAGCAATGGCAACATGGCAACTTTTATATTAATTTCTTAATTTTTTGTAGGCTTAATTATAAATCTCTTGGGGGAAGAGGCAAGGTCTATGGGATCCTGGGAAAACAATGTTGCATTCATGAAGATCTGGTCCTCTGCTGAGAGGTGCTTGCTTTGTGAGGTGGGCTGTGTGGACGCCATGAGATCCATGCACTGCTCCTGGGTAAAAGGTGGTGATGCCTCCTGGAGAAGGACATCAGGCTGGGAGGTCCCGTTGTGCCTTTGCATATCAGACAAGCTGTGTGACTCCTTGAATGGTGGCACCATGTCTTGGCAAACACGTCAGTCTCTGCAGTTTGACTGCCTGGGTTTAAAGTCCTCCCTCTTCCTTTACATGGAAAACCTGGGTGAGATCCTTCTCTGTACAATGGAGCTTATGAGGGTATTTACGTCACATGGGATGTGTGTGGAAAAGCCTGGGTCCTGCTGGCACTGCTGAGCTGCCAAACCAGCTTGGGACCATCTCCTGCCAGATTTCTAATCAAGCAAGCAATAAATAGCTTACAGTTGAAGCTCCTGTTAGCCAGGTTGTGTTACTTGTACCCTAAAGCATCCTTAGTCTTAGCCACTAAATCAGAGTGATAGAGCAGTTCACCAAACGCCAGGTTCATTGAAACATGGACTATCCCTGCTGCATAGACTCTCAGGTCTTTCCAGTACATTTCCTACATTACCTCTTCTTCTTCACCTATAAATACATTCTGAGGAAAATGGAAATTAAAGGGGGGGATTTTTTTAACATTTATTTATTTTTGAGAGAATAAGATGGGTGCCAGCAGTGGAGGGGTAGAGAAAGAGGGAGACACAGAATCCGAAGCAGGCTTCAGGTTCTGAGCTGTCAGCACAGAGTCCGACATGGGCTTGAACCCATAAACTCTGAGATCATGACTTGAGCTGAAGTTGGATGCTTAACTGACTGAGCCACCCAGGCTCCCTGGAGGAAGGAAGGCGCATGTTAGAATAGGTTATTGCTAATATCTTATTAGCTTCTATTAGACACAGATTCCATATCTATTTCTTGACCTTGCACTCATGTGTGGTTTTAAACACATAATTCTTTTCTATTTTAATCATAATTATTTCTCTTCCTCTCTTTGGGATGTGTGTGACTTATGAATAGAAGATATATGTCTGGCATATAGTAAACACTCAGAGGTGAATAAATGAATCAGGGAGCAAACCAGTCTGTGTTCCTGAGACATTAATTCCATGATAGATTAATAGATGTAAGACAAACACACACATACACACACATACACACAGACACATACACACACACACACACACAGAGTCATGCACACACAGATGCACAAACAGTTTCATGGTTTTAAAAACAATTGTAGGATATATTGGATTAAAAAGAGTACACAGATTTTTTTTTTTGCAGGACTTCTCATACCTTAATATATAATTAATGTTAATCATAAATCTCTAGCAAGGTGGTATAGAATGAAGCGGTTTCCAAANTTCTTAGAATTTTATTTATTTATTTTGAAAGTTTGAAACATTTTTCTAACTTTTTATTCTGAACAATTTTAAACTTACAGTAAAGTGCAAGTCCAATATGATAATACCTATATATTTCTGCCAGAATCACCAGTTTTTAATATTTTACTGTATTTGTTTATTCTCTCCCTCCCTGCCTGCCTCTTCAAAAATTTTTCATGGGCATCTTTTCCTGGAAATGAAGAGGATCATCTCCTGGATGCCACTGGGGCATATTTCTCCATTTACCTTTAAGAAAATAACTGGACATGTAGGGCAGATGCCTGCAGATTTTGTGTGTTTCTGTGGATGAATTCTTAAATCTCACTGTAGTAGGACTTTAGAATCTCAACATGAGGAGTGACCAGAAAAAAAAAAACGGCTACTCTGAACTCTGCTCACCTATGCATCATGCCCGCATCCCACACACTTAGTTATGCCTCTGGATGCCATTTATTAATTTTTCCAGGGTTGGCGCGTCGATTCTAAGTGGTGTGAGGCTTGCAAATGGAAACTTCTGGAGAGTCTTCCCTCTTCTTGGGCACTGTCCAAGCCGTCTCTTACCCGCTCCCGTTTATCAAAGTCTTGTGTGGGGGTGATAAGTCTCATATGAGAAGCTCAATAAGAGAACGGTATTTTAATAGAGGACTGAAGTGTTTTGCCAACTCTTGATTACCTGTGATAACAAGAATGAGAACCTTGGCTCTTGTTACCCACAGATTCATTGAATCATGGAAGGTTCATGCTAAAGAGAATTTTAGGAATCATCTGGTTCAACCCCATGTTTTTTAGCCAAGGAAGCAGTGAACAAGAGAGGGCAAAAAATTTGTCCAAAGTCTTGCAGCTTCCATGGTTTCTGACTAAGGGCCACATTATTTCCTGTGGCACTGAGCTGATCTCAGAACAGTAACAGAAAATTTTCAGGACACACATACCTGCGCACACACACACACACACATGCATACATAGCTACACAAATGTAGGCACGGACACAGGTACACAAACCTACGTACAAACACATTCATAGATGGAGTTTCTGCTTTGTCCAGATACTACTCATGATTGTAGGCTGTATGACCTCCTGTTTGCAGCCTAGAGATGTGAACTCATCCAAATACAGGGAACGTACATTCTGCAAGTGTTTACTCCTATTATAGCCATCAGTGGGAATGGAATAAGGGTAACTATCATAAGGCTCTTGGGACAAATGTGTGGTCAGTGAAATGACAGAAGAAATACAGAAATGCAGCTTTCCTGAGAGCCTAGCTCACCGCAGTCACTTTTTTATCCTTATTCAGGTCAGCACTGAAATGCTTTTGGAGGCTTGAAAGAGGCTCCAAAGGAAACTTGAGTTTACTAAGTGCCAGCTATAGACTCTGCACCTGCATTACCTTATTTAATCCTGCTAATGGCCATGTTACTGGTTAAAAAAAAAAAAAGTATGGAGAGGCTATACTTACCCTATATCTTACAGCTAGTAAATGGTGAAACCAGGAGTCCAATGTGAGTCCAGACATCCTTCTTTTCATTGTTACTATCTCCCGGTTGTTGTTAGAGCAGTAAAAACTTAATATCTAAGAAAACAGATTTCAAGCAAAAATATCCCCAAAGAGTTCATGTTACCCCAACAGTAGATTCCCCCCCCCATAAGTTTTAGGACATAAGCTTATATTTTCTGCTTATCTGGTGAAAGGACTTACTGTTCTCACCAAAGCCATATAGACCAGTGATGTCCAATAGAATTTTCTGTGCTGATGATAATGTTCTAGAATCTTGCCAAATATGGGGACTATTAGCCTCCTGTTGAAATTGAGCAAGTATAATAATACACACATCGGATTTCAAAGACTTTGCACCATAAAGAAGGTATACAATAGCTTTCTGACACTTTTCAAAATAAATTGATTGCATGTTGAAATGATATTTGGCTAAATTTAATACATTGTTAAAATTAGTTTTACCTATTTTATTCTCTTTTTATTATTTAAATGTGGCTACTAGACACTTTAGAATTGCGTATGTTGCTTGCATGATATTTCTATTGGTCACCATAGATGTAGATAATTTGTGTTTGAAATGCCTATATGGGTATAATTATATATATCCATGTGCATATGTATCTATCATTTTTCTGTTGAAGGTCATTTTTAAAAAAATTAACTTATGTATTTTTGAGAGAGAGGGTGAGTGGGGGAGGGATAGAGAGAGAGGAATAAAGAGAATCCAAAGCAGGCTCCATGCTGTCAGTGAAGAGCCTGACATGGGGCTTTATCTCACAACCATGAGGCCTACCCTTCTTAAAAAGTTCTGGTAGTAATTATACAGAAAGGCAACACTCTGTCCCACAAAAGTTACCCACATTTGCCAAGTCAAAATACCATCCTATAGTTGTGGGTGTGACATTGGGCACGTTATTTAAGCATGCTAATCTTGTGTGTCCTTCTCAGGATAATCCAGCCCAACCTACTAGTGAAGGTCCACAAAAACAATGTATACCAAAGATCTTTGAAAAGGAAATCATGGTTATACCTGCTTAAAAATGAGTTTTGCTAATATCAGGCTCTCATTTTTCATGGTATTGTGTGTAGGTGAGAAATGTAGTTCTCACACTTTATTGTAAATGAGAATCACTGAGGTGCTCGTCGATTGCGAATTCTACGCCTCTGTGCCCAGATATTCTAATTCATTAGACCAAGGATGGGTTTGGGCCATCTGTATTTCTTCAGTCAGTTTAGCAAACATTTACTAAGGATTAAGTACAGGCAGTAGACAGGATGCCAGTGATACATCAATGGGTAAGATATCATCTGCACCTTAGGGAGCTAAAGTTTCATGGAGGTTTTAGCACAAAGACTGGTATAATAAAGGGACATCTGAAGTAATAAAATTAGCTCCCCAGGGAGTTGTCACGATCTGCCCCTTTCTTAAACACTAATGTGCATAAGAGTCATGTAGATATTCTGCTCCAAATTCAGTTTCTTAGTTTCCACCCACAGATGTTTTGGTTCAGTCTCTATGCTGGGGATCTCAGAATCTGGGTGGTTAACAAAATTTCCAGTGTTTCAAATGCTATTACTCCAGCTACCACGCCTTGATAACCATTGGTGAAGAGTAATCTGAAACTCTCTCAAATGTTTTTGCCATTCAGTCTCACCCATTTCTCAGAGGGAACAGGTATGGCTTCCTCTTCTTTCCACTCTGTAGGGAGCTGCGTGGACCCAGGCTAATCAGGAGGCAGTCTCTTCCCCAGATTGTCCATCCTTTCAGAAGTTAGCTCAGGTTTCCTCTGTAGCCATGATATTTCTCTACAACCTTAAATGCAGAAAGGGATGGTTGTTACCATTATGTGTGGGGACAGTTAAGGATAAAAGCTACATAATGTGAACCATATGCTATTAGAGCTGCAAGGGGCTTCAGAGAAGCCAGCTTTTCTGACTGTCTCGTATCTAGAATTTATCGTGTATGCCATCGAGACTGGTGGCCATTGACCAGAAAGCCTGTTTACTTCCCCTTCCAAATAGGAAAAAAAACAAAAACCAAAAACCAAAAACCTGGTATTTCATAAGAGTCATTGCCCATTGCCTGAGAGGGTGTTGTTAATGGGAAAATTATAATGGTTTTCTTTTTAAATCAGAGAATCCTGGTTCCCCAGTTACTTCTGGGCTTTAAACCTGAAGCCAGGAGCCTGACACACCGGGAATGTTTTTCATCCGGATTTCTTATAGATTTTAATTTTGCGGCGGGAGCCTGGACCCAGGGTCGCCCCCCAGTTTCCTTTGTTAGTTCTCTGCTTGCATCTTCGGCTCCCCTGTAGGGTCCATTGATGACTGAGCTGCACTGTCGGCTTTCCTTTCTTTGTCTCGTTTGTCAGATAAAATCATTTGAGGCTGAGTGCTCTTGATGGTTGAGAGATGATGGCTGGTGGTCCTGGAGCTGTAGACCCCACATGAAACACACTTTCCGGAGAGTCACGGTTACTGTTCAAACGACCCTTCTGAGAAGCTAGATCTCCAACTTAACAGAAGTAACACATTTATACTATTAAAAAAAAGAACAACAACAACAACAAAAAAAGCAGCCAACAGGGCAAGCCTTCAATTGAGGCCCCCTTTGATAAGGAATGCATTTCCTCTTGTTTCTTGGGAATTCCTGGAGCCTTTTCTAAGGTTTCATTTTTATTTTTGAGAGAGAGGAGGAGAGAGGCGGGTGGGGGTGTGTGAAGGAAGGGAGAGAGAGAAACACAGAATCTGAAGCAGGCTCCAGGCTCTGAGCTGTCAGCACGGAGCCTAATGTGGGGCTCGAACCCACCAACCTTGAGATCATGACCTGACCGGAAGTGGGAAGCTGAACCAAGTGCGCCACCCGGGCTCTCGTCCTGGAATTTTTTTCTCAACGTGTTGCAGACCCAGGGATAAAGCAAGGGGTGGGAGTGAGGAGTGGGAGAAGCAGTCCTGTTGCCTTGGAGAGATAGGATCTATGACTGGGCGGTCTGGTAACGGGCCTTTGCTCCTCCTCGTTTTGCTCTCCCTAGGAAGGCACAAGGGGCGCAGGAACATATGGAAAGACTTGAGTTTAATTGTTAAAATTCTGCTCAGCCAGGCCACTTCTTCGCTGCGATTTGCACTATTGAGCATTTGTGTGCATTAGGTAATATATTTAATGTTTCTTGCTCCAATCCAATTTGCGTGTGTTTGGCAGCAGCCCAGTTCCGTGGNGTGTAAGGCAATGCGGCTGTGTTTGATGGCATGCTTGCATGAACACTCCAAAATGCTTGTGAAGCAATACCTCCTTTTCCCCGAAAGTCTCTCAGGGACAGAATTAATGTATCTCATATTGTATTGATTGTAGCCAATAAGTGCCTAACCCATTTGATGTAAGGCAGAGAGATTATGTAGGGAAGAGGGGGTAGAGGCAGCTTTAGAAGAAGTATGTGGTTTAATTACTGGCTGAATTCCGCCAATCCACCACCTCCCTGAGGAATTTAACAAATAGGCATAAGTGCACTTTCGCTGTTCTTGACATCTGTTGAAATGATATCTGCTGGTGATGAGGGGGCCTGGGAATTGGGCCTGGGGTTTGGCGGGATCAGGACGCTCTTTCCCAGGCTGCAAAATTAGAGGGAGGAAAATGGCATGTTAGCACTTTAAGGTTAAGCTATGGAGAAGAGAGCTTTCTCTGATAGAGCTCTGCCCTCCAGTATAAGGGAGCCATGTCTGCCTTCTGTGCTGGGTTAGAGATATGTGTCTATATTCTTATGATCTCAAAAGCCCAGGTGCTGACCCAAACACAGAACTGAGCTTAAATGCTGGGTGGTGAATCAGCAAATGCTTTATGTGAAAACCACTCCCTGTTACCTCCTTTTTAATAACATGTTATGAATTGTGAGGAGATTCCGTATTTTGTAGGTAAACAACGGATGACTGCTTTTTCTTCCTTTTTTAATAGAAAAAAGGAGAAGCCAAAACCCAACTAAAATTCAATGTCGACCCCAGCACAGGGAAGACTGATGTTGTGAATCTGCTAGTGTTTTGATTACATCAATAATTCAAAGAAAGTACCGTCCACTTAATCTCTTTTATGCCTCTCCTCCAGAAAGGATCCTGGTTTTTTATTCTGAAAGTCCTAAAGCTATCATTTTCCACAGCTCTTCCTGAAATATGTATTTTGTTATGCTTGAAACCTTTATATATGTTAGTGGCCAAATTACAGGTAAGCCATTTGCTTTCAGAGAATGATAAAAAATCCACTTTAGATGGTAGGCACGGGGTACAATGTTAAAAAAACAAAATCCAAACTCAACATGGGTATCTCTTTATTAGTATATACCCTTGATTGGGCATTTGATTCTTGGTCTGTTTGTATAAACTGGATATATGTTTTAAAGAAATAGATATAAACATATATTTTAAAGAAATATATATTTATATATTCATATATATAAATGCATGTATGTAGATATATTTAACTATGTCATGTCACATATATGGTATCAGATGATTATGGCTAACATTTTCCTTGGTTAAGTGAAGAATTAAAAATGAAGAACAACAGGGATGCCTGGGCGGCTCAGTTGGTTAAGCTTCTGACTTCAGCCTAGGTCGTGATCTCACAGTTTGTGGGTTCGAGCCCCGTGTCGGGCTCTGTGCTGGGAGCTCAGAACCCAGAGCATGTTTCAGATTCTGTGTCTCCCTCTCTCTCTGTACCTCCTCTGCTCATGTTCTGTCTCTCTCCGTCTCAAAAATAAATAAACACTAAAAAACAAATTAAGAACAACAATACTCTGTTATCTAGCACTGTGATTTAGGCTAATGTCTCAGTTTACTTTTATGGGCATTTCTTCTAAGGTGTAGGTTTTCACAACAGGGATCAGATATAATGTGATCAATTAATTACAGGACATGGTTTGCATCATTCAGATCTGTGTTTATGACAAAATGACTGTGATCTGAAAGTAGCCCGTGTGTGTGTGGTGGGGGAGGGGGGAGATGAAGGAGGTGGGTCTCTTGTTGTACACAGGAGACTTAGGGATGGGTGCTGTACTGTACTTTATTATTATATGTGGGATAGGTTGCTGAGGATGACCAAAACCCCCAAGCTAATAATGTTGCTGGTGGGCTAAGAAAAGGAAAGTTTGAAATAAGAGCTATACATGTTCACACCATAGATTTGTTCAATTTTATAATTCAACACACAACTTTCTGCTTCTCTCCATCCCCCTATACGTGAACAACCAAATTATTAGAATGTGAGTAAAGGAACAATAACCTCATTCCTGTGGGTCTGAAACTTTCTAGCCCCTATCCACTTTCACCCATTGGAACTGTATTTATAGCATAAAAATCCAAACTTCTACACTTACCTTGATAATTGGTCCCCATGTTGATGGCCCTGGGGCGTGTGGAAGGGCCATCAATGATCCAAATATATTCAATTAGTCACACTGTCAGGGGCTTTTTATTGTCTCCTAATTCTCTCAAAATTGGCCGTGTGGAATACACAGCAGCCTCTGATGAGCCAGAGATCTCGGATTTCCTGTGCATCCTGAATATAAGAAAACTTGCTCCAACGTCCTGCTTTTAAATGAAAATAAGCACTGTGATAATCAATATTATTACCTTAGAACCATTCCGGAATCTGGAATTTTTCCAGCTTAATGTTGAACCAGTTCTTTTTATGTATGTGTCTGTGTACAGATATATGTGGAATTATCCATCTGGCTAACTATATTCACGTACTTGTTATTTAACAACTACATACGTAAGACTTACTTTGAGCACTGTTTTAAGTGCTTTACAAATATTTAACTTATTTAATCACTTGGCAACCCTATGATGTAGGCACCATATCTCCATGTTACTCATGGGGCCAGTGAGGCATAAACAGGTGAGTTAATTTGTCCAGAGTCACCGAGCTTTTAAGTGGTAGGACTGAGATTGGGTCTCAGGCACCCCACATGCCAGCACGTAACAAAAACAGTGGTTTGTAATTGTTGACTGCTCCCTACATGTCAGATACAGGGATTTAACTTTTTTCTCATTCAACCTGTACAACAAACCTGTGAGTTGATTATCATCCCTGTTTTGCAGAATGGGATTCAGAAGCTGAGAGACTAGCACATCTTTAATCGTACATCTAGAAGGTGATGGAACTGAAGTTTACCTCCAGGAAATTAGATTAGCAACTTCTCAATATACTATGATGAAAACTCCATGCATATATATACATGCATATATGTTTTGCATATATACTTATATATATTTGTGTGTATGTTTATAGTAAGTAAAAACAGATGTATGTGAAAAGTAAAAAGGCAAGAAATGTCTTCTTTTTCTTAAGACTTTTTAAAATGCTTATTTATTGGAGAGAGACAGCGCACATGCACACATGAGCAGGGAGGAGCAGAGATAGAGATGGGAAAGAGGATCCAATGCAGGCTCTGTGCTGTGGGACTTGAATTCAGACTGTGAGATCATGACCTGAGCTGAAGTTGGACACTTAAACAACTGAGCCACCCATGTGCCCCAGAGCATCTTCTTTTGTTGTGTTGGCTGTGTTTTGCTCTCACACTTAGACCTCTGTAAAGCAGTGTCTTTTCTGACTATTAGCTTAAACAAAATTATCTGAGGATTCCCCCAAATGATTTAGAAGTGTTTGAAGAGATGGAACGTCCTTTTGAGCACCAGAGGGATTTGACCCAACTTCTCTTCCTAATGAAAAAAAAAATATCTGTGGCCAATACATGTGTATTACAAGAGCGTATTTATGACTACCAAGTGGCGATCAGAAAAACTGACAGTTGCGAGTCGGGCTGAAGTACGTTGAACATCTGAGAGAGGAAAAACTGCTCCATCAGAGTTCGTTATATCCAAGAGCATTGCACCAGCAATAAACTTTAAGTTAATGCTAACAATTTTAATTTGTATCTTTTAATTGTTGAATTCTGAATTGCTTTCCAATTTCCCACAGAGTTTAATGTGTATGCAAATTACACAGCCAAGAAATCCCAGATAGAAAAGATAGACTGCATTTTGCAAACATACCATAATTATTGCTTAATTTTTAAAGGGCCTTTCTCTTCGTCAGGGTATTGTTCAATTTCCTGAAACTGAACCGAGGACAACTTTTGGTTAATGATTGGTATAAATCTTGCGATGGTGCTTAATTGAATGTTAACTTTGTTGTTCTCACAACTGCAAACTACTCAGTTTCCGATTTCTCTGAGGTAGCGTGTCTTGCTCCTTAGCGCAAATAACTCATCGTCTCATACTAGCGGGAAAGAATGATCAGAACATCCCTTTCATTATCTGAAAGTTGTTCACGCTCACACAAGCTGTTACAGAAACGTAAAAACATCTATCATAATGTTTCTGATTAGTTCCAATTAGACTTATCAATGATAAGACCTAGCAAAATAAAGGAAAAAGATGATCACTGAAGAAGATAAATGATGTTCTTTTGTTAACATTCAAGGTAGGAGATGCATAGATATAGGGGGGAAAATACCAAATTTAGTGTAAAATGGCCACAGCTAAACCAATGGATTGGGTGATTTACTAGTGATTTAACTATTAAGCATTTAATTTCCAAATGTTCACTGATTACCTGCTAGGTTCCAAGAAGCGTCCTAGGTATGGAGATTCAACACTGAACAATAGCTCAGTATTTCCAATACCTTCCACCATTGTGGTCATGAAACCAGCAAGATAAATGAGATGCTAGAGATGGTGATAACTGATTGGAAGGGGGAATAAAGTGATAAAAGAGAATGATCTGGGGTTGGGAGCAGTTGTAGTCAAGGAAGGCATCATAGGAGAGATGACATCTGAGCTCCGTGCAAACTGTTGACCAGGAAAGAGTAAGAGAGAAGGTGGTGGAAGGGCGGGACAGTTCAAAGGAACAAACTGGGAGGACAGTTGATGGATGGATACAGGCTGTTTGCACACATGACAACGCATCAGACTCTTGGAAAGTAGGGAGGACCTTAGTTAGGGACTCGGTTCTGGAGTTACTCCTGAGTTTTCTTCAAAGTCCCCACAAATACTGCAGCTGTGTTTCCTACTCCAGAGTCATCAGGGGGCCAAAGTGATGTAGTCGTTCCTCAGAGAGACAAACTCACTGTCTTTTTTATTTAATGGTGGTTTTAAGTTCTGATAGACAAAAGTGGGGAGAATGGTATAATAAGGGCACACACATCCATCGTCCAGCTTCTCCAACTGTCAACTCATGGCCAAGTTGTTTCTGTTCTTGAAGCTTCCTGCCTCTCCCTAATGGACATTTTGAAGCAAATCCCAAGAGTTATATTATTATTAAATGTTTCAGTAAGTGTGTTCAAAAGACGAGGACTTTTTGAGGAAAATACCGTATTATTAACATTATACCATATTTACCATATTAAAATTAGCAATAATTCCTTAATATAACCAAATATTTACATACCATATTGTTTAAAAATATTTTTATGTATATTAAAAAGATGAGAACTTTTTAAAAAGTAGTATTTATTGGTTCTTAAAAGTTATGAGTATGCAATATCTATACTTCAAAGTTATAAAATGTGAATTAAAATTTAAATGTCTCATAGATAGCCAGAATTAGCTTTTGGGTGCCCTGGTTATTTTTCCCATGCAGAAGATAATTTTTCTTCCTGTTTTTCTTTTCTTTGTGTTTTTTTTTTCTTTTTGTTGTTGTTGTTAAGAGCAAGGTCTCTGAAATTAGGCAGATGTCGGCTCAAATTATGGCTTCAAACTTACTAACCATATGTAAGTTATTTAATTCCTATGAAAAAGATGAAGACGTTTAAGGAAAAAAAAATATCATGAACATTATTAGACCTTAAAAATTAACATTAATTCTTTAGTAGAGTCAGATATTCTATTGTGACAATTAAGGGAACCTGAACACAGAAAGAATTTTTGACTCTATTAAAGAATTAATGTTTTATAAATCAATCTGTAATTTCTTTTTTACAAACAAGAAATATCATAAATGTTATCGTGTAACTTCCACTAGCAGGATAACATGTATGGCTGGCAGTCTTTTTGGGGACTTTGAGCAGCCACTAACAACTCTTCTCTTTCCTTCTTCTTCATTTATTAGGTGGAATACTTCTGTAGAGAAAAAATCCCCTCTCATTCTTTTTTTTTTCTTTTTTTCCTTTTTTCCCCTTACCCTGAAGTATGGGTCATATAAGAAATACTGGATACATACATCTTTTTTTAAAAATATTTTCCCACTTTTCAGATGACTAAGTTAGTTTGCATGAATCTTCCAGAAGTGACCAATGACTTTTCTTCAGTTCCATTCTGAAGCCCTGTTGCTGGCCACTGGGAGCTTCTTCCAACTGGCTCCTTCTTGTCTGAGCAGAAAGTCTCCTTGCTTTTTGAGGCATTTCCAAATAAACTTGATATTCCATGTCACCTGCTTGGCTATTAAAGTTTGTGGAGAAATCATCTTTTCTTCATGGAGTTGTTAGGCTGGGTAGAGGTGAGTCTAGAGTTGTGACCATGCTGCTCTTAATATACAGAGACACAGTCTAAGAAGGTGAGAAAGGAAAAATTTTGATGGCATCTCTTGAGGCTCTGAATACACCTGTGCCTGAAGTCAGTTCTATTTATTTTGAAACTATGCAACCATATGAGCCAATGCATTTCTTTTTATTCTTAAACTATTGTGTCTTTGGCGTGTGTGTGTGTGTGTGTGTGTGTATCTTTGTTTACACATGACTGTGTCTTGTCTATTGTAAGGGTTTCTATTTAATAAAAAAAGACACTTGTAAAGATATTTTTAAATAGTTTAAAATAGAACTAGATGACTTAAAATACATTTCTTGAGTATCTACTCTGCATTGGAAGGTATATTCCTTCATGCTATGCAATAAAGGAAAATTAACGAGAACAGGACTTTCAGCACCTAAGTGCAGTCAGTCAGTATGTTTAGCCATGGCTTGAGGTCACAGTGACATGAGAGAGAAACTTTGCAAGTCAGAAAGCATGAGGTCCCTGGGAAGGGAGAGGAGGCCAATATCTGAAAGGCTTTGAATGCAAAGTAAAGGGATTCTGATTTTATTCTATAAGCTACAACTAAACGTGGAGGCTATTTTTTATTTCCTGTTGTGTTTTGTTTCTCAGAGTAATATAATCAGCTTGTGCTTTGCAAAGATTAATCCTGCAGGAGCATTGCATAAATTGGTTTCAAGACAAATGGGGGATGCTACTCAAACCATTTTGGGAAAAGGTTCTGAACCTTTTTGAATCTTGCTCCTCAGGGATGCATATTTACACATACACTCTTTTTTTTGCATAAAATATTAGGGTTTAAAAGATCTCTAAAGTAAAACTAGGTATTTCCACAAACCTTTTGCTTAGATATCAACTCAAAGGATGATAGATGTAGCATCAATGGAAGATATTTTGATAATCTAATGATTAAATATAAATAATATAATTAAGTTAGTGTGTACTAGAAAAAAATGATGTACGCATCAAACCTCCTAATTTTATGGCTAGAGCTGCTTGGGATGAGACTAAGTTAGGGGCAGCCCTTTCACCAGATTCTACTCAGAAACTGCAAAGACTAACTAACGGTTTTCAGAGGATTGGTCATTTGGTGAATTACATTTAGTGAGTCAGTGAAATGGTCATTGGAAGAATGGGTATTGATATATACGTCTCCTTCCCTTTAAAAATATACACCATTTCCCATGTGGAGAAGCCGCTTTTCTTATTTTCAATAGAGTACTTTTTTAAATCACGTGTCTGTGTGTAATTTAAAATTAGGAAAAATATACACACATGCAAATTAAAGTGGGTCAATTCAGATAGCTGAGGCTATGTTTATGGCTACTGAACATGTAAATATCAGGGGTTATGGCCAGGACACCCACATGATCTGATCATGTCACACAACTGGTAGAATTGATTGCCCTGGTATAGTCATCTTAGGTTGGATATAACCTAACTTCATAGGGTGAGCAATTTGATGTGTCACTACTCCAAAAGAGCGACCATCTCTTTGTGATGAATACATTCAAAGCACATTTCTAAGATTTATTAATACAACAAGTCTCCTTTTAATGACTTGACTTTTGAAAACGTTTTCCTGGGAAGCTCCAATACTTGTATTCCACTGCCCAAGCATTTTCCCTGCAGAGGGAAGCCACCAGAAGCCACATCACAACGAGAAAAATGTATGATGAGCTGGCATGTGAGAAAGCAGAAGTAGCTATAAGACAAAAGGCCTTAGTTAGACCAAATTAAGATAACCCAATCCTTGTGTTTCCAAGTACATAGACCAGCTGTTGGAACCTGTTGGAACAGGAGAGGTCAAATCCTTAAGCAAAGGTATATATCTTCTGCTTTGTCATGTGTAGGAAATAAGTTAGTAAGAGGTGGGTGCTAATAGCCTTTCCCTAAAATTTTGAGATAATTTAATGATTCCTTGCATATGTTCTAGTCTTCCTCTTCTTCTTCTTCTTCTTCTTTTTTTTTTGAAACATTTTATTTCTGAGAGAGAGAGACAGTGTGAGCAGGGGAGGGTCAGAGAGAGAGGGAGGTACAGAATCTGAAACAGGCTCCAGGATCTGAGCTAGCTGTCAGCACAGAGCCCGACACGGGGCTTGAACCCACAAACTGTGAGATCATGACCTGAGCCGAAGTCGGATGCTCAACCGACTGAGCTACCCAGGTGCCCCCTCCCTCTTCCTTTTAAATGAGAGTCTCCTTGCTTGCTAATGACTATGTTGACCTATATAATAGAGGGATAGAGAGAGAAGGAAGGGAAAAAGAGATAAAAGTTGCAAAGTTATTGGGGCACCTGGGTGGCTCAGTCGGTTAAGCATCTGACTTCGGCTCAGGTCACGATCTCACAGTTCATGGGTTCAAGACCCATGTCGGCTTCTGTGCTGAAGGCTAGCTCAGAGTCTAGAGCCTGTCTTCAGATTCTGTGTCTCCCTCTCCCTCAGACCTTCCCCTGCTTATGCTGTCTCTCTCTTTCTCTCTCTCTCTCTCAGAAAAAATACAACATTAAAAAAAATAAAGCCCTTTAAAAAAAGTTGCAAATTTCTTGATGAATTTTATAAGGGATGCCCTTTGGTAATTGACAACATGAGCTCCTGATTTTCTATGAGCTATTTTGTAACAATAATAATTTTTTAAACTATTGGTTTTGTTGAGTGTTTACTATATTGTAGGTGCTGTGATAAGTGCATTATATGTATTGTCTTCCGAAATAGAAGAGCAGCCCTTGACAGGTCCTATCAGCTAAGCCTTGGTGTTGGTAGGAGGCAGCCTAACACTCACAGGCAGCCCGACACTCACGGGCAGCCCTTAATTTTCTTTTAAACAGAAACAACCTCACAGAACATGAACATCAGACAAGGTTGCCCCATGATCTTGATGGGTCAAGAAAAAAACAAAACTATCCCTAACTCAGTAAAAAATGTAAACCTTTCTTAAACCACAAAAATGACCAAACATCTCTCAGTCCTGGCTAATATGAGTGCCTACTTCTTCTTTACCAACTACAGCTTCAGTTTCACTATATTCTTCCTTCCAGATAAGATTTGTTAAAATTCTCGGGGTGCCTGGGTGGCTTAGTCGGTTAAGCGTCCGACTTTCGCTTAGGTCATGATCTCGCGGTTTGTGGGTTCGAGCCCCCCATCGGGCTCTGTGCTAACTGCCAGCTCAGAGCCTGGAGCCTGTTTCAGTCTGTGACTCCCTCTCTCTCTGACCCTCCCCTGCTCACGCTGTCTCTCTCTGTCTCTCTCTGTCTCTCCTAGAAATAAATAAAACATTTAAAAAAATGTTTAAAGATTTGTTAAAATTCCCAATAATGAAAAATACTCTGCTTGCTGAGGGTATCCAATCCAGAAGAAATTCCTGATTCCTTGAACCTTCCCCCAAAAGTACACAAACCCAAATCCTAGATGAAGTCATCCCTGACTCCATCTTATTATGACAGCCGATGGTTCCTCATGGTGTACATCCATTCCTCATTTCAACAGGCAGTAAATCCACCTGTTCAAGTTCAGGTGTGGTTTGATAATCTTTGGCTCAAAAGCACAGGTAATCTCCCTCTCCCTCTCCTTCTGTCTCTCTCTCCTTCTGTCTCTGTCTCTGTCTCTCTCTGTTTCTCTCTAATAGTTGAAGTTTACAAAGAAGGGGATACTTAATCTGGTTAAGCCCTTTGCCCAAGGACACACAGTTAGTAAGTGGTAGAATAACACTTTGAACCCCAGCCATTCTGTTTGCAGAGACTCTATCCATCATTTTAAACTGCCTCCTCATATAGAGCTTTTCTGTGTTTCCATAGAATATGTTTTCTGTTGCTGCCATAGCAAATACCATAAAGTTAGCAGCTTAAAATAACAAACTTATTATCTCACAGTTCTGTAGGTCAGAAGTCCAATTGGCTCAAATGGTTTTTATGCTGGGGATTTACCAAGGGCAACGTTAAGGTGTTGACTGGATTGATTCTTATCAGCAGCTCTGGGAAGAATCCACTTCCAAACTTATTCAGGAGATTGACAGAACATAGATTTTTGCATTTACAAGACTAAGGTCACCATTTGCTTGCAGGCCATCAGCTGGGGACTACCTTTAGGTCCTAGAGCCCTCTTCCATCCTCGTATGTGGGACCCTCCATCTCAGAGCCATCAATGGTATGAGCCATTTTCACATTTGGAAACTCATTGACTTTCTTTTCTGCCACATTTCTCTCACTCCAGCTAGTAAAAGTCCTTTGCTTTTAAGGGTTCATGTGATTAGACTGTACCCTCCTCCAAATCCCGAATACTCTCCATTTTTAGGTCCATAACCTCAGTTATATCTACAGAGTCTAATTTGGCATGTAATGTGCCATACTTGTAGGTTATGGGGGTTAGAACATGGATATCTTTGAGGGATATATTCTGCCTACCACACATAGCTATCACACTCCCATGCTCCATCCACCTTCTGATGGATTTAGCCATCGTTTCAGTATAGTAGCATGTTTCTGATATCTCTTGTTTGGAAACTCTTCTCTTCAATGTGACTTTGCATGATTTCTGCTCTCACTCTCTTAGTAATATAAGGTAAACTCTTGAGATCGTCTCATTTCCCTACATACAGGTACTTTGGAATTATGAGGGAGAGGTGGGCTGCTGGCCACTGTGGCCTGCCTGTTCTTACAGTAGCTCTTGTTCATGTGAAGACTGCTAAGAGACACTTCAGAATTACGAAGTTTAAGCATGGGAGGGGGGACATCTCCATGTGATCTCAATATGGCTAGCCAGGCCCCCCCCAGTATGATAGGCACTCAGAGAAGCATATGAGATGGCAGCAAATCTCAGAAATGGTAGCAAAGGAACCAAATATAACCCCGGGCTTCTGTGTCTCTCACTCAAATTAGCATTAGCTACATTCAGCTAATAGAAAACCTGTCATCCGATTTTTAGCCACACCTGGAGCTCTCTTGCATCCTTGTCTTTTGTGGAAATTATTCTTGAAAACAGTCCATCCACTACCACATGGGAGGAGCTGTTACATTTGTTTTCACACTCTATTTTTTTTTAAATCTTCTTTGCCTTGGGGATGATAGTTTTAATAGTTTTTGTGGGTCTTGAATGGACATCTCAAAATTTTAGAAAGTAAAATCCAGTTAGCAAATTAATAATTCAGAATGTGGACAGCTGTACAAATGAAGTGTCTTTCTCCCTTCGTTCCTTCGTTCCTTCCTTCGTTCCTTCCTTCCTTCCTTCCTTCCTTCCTCCCCTCCCTCCCTCTATCTTCTTATCTCTCTCCCTTCCTCCCTTCCCTTCCCTTCCCTTCCTTTCCCTTCCCTTCCCTCTTCTATCTCATCTCTCTCCCTTTCCTTTCTTTCTTCGTTCCTTTGTTCCTTCCTTCCTCCCTCCCTCCCTCATTCCCTTCCCTTCCCTTCCATTCCCTTCCCTTCCCTTCCCTTCCCTTCCCTTCCTCCCCTCCCCTCCCCTTCCCTTCCATAACCTTCCCTTCCTCCTTCCATCTCCTTATCTCTCTCCCTTTATTTTCTTCTTTGCTTCCTTCATCTATCCATACTTTCTTTCCTTCTTTGCTTTCTTCCTTCCTTCTTTCCTTCCCTCCCTTCCTTCCTCCCTCTCTCTGTCTCCCCGGTCTCTCTCCCTTCCTTTTCTCCCTTCCTTCCTTTTTTCCATCCATCCATCCATCCATCCATCCATCCATCCATCCATCCACACATATGTAATTTGAAAACAGTGTGTCTGGCAACCAGATGGAATCAGGGACATCTTAAAATGAGAAAATCTCTTGCCACAGTGACAAATCCACAGGCCTTGGCGAGAAACCCTGCAGATCACTAACACACAGTCATAAGAATATATTGACTGCGGCCCAAGCTCCTGGAAGATTGATCAATCCAGCAGACTTGCATTAATTGTGAAATGGAAAGGACGATGCGATCAATGATAGGGATGGTAGTGCTGCAGTAGCGATGCCACATCTAGCTAATCCAATAATGGAGAAGCTGATGTATAGCATATTGGAATTCTACCGTCCGGGCACTTGTCACCATAAAAAATATCCTGCAATTATGGGGAAAAATTGAGCAGGCAGCAGCTGAGCCAACCTAATCAGCCTGATGCCACAGTAGTTCTCCTGATTAAACACTAAATTAAGTGGCACTCAGCTCTGTAACCTGCCTGTGTTATGAAAAATAATCCTAGAGCTAATGTGAAAAGTTTGTATTTTAATCAAAGCAAACTATGAATATTAAAATATTCCTGGGCTATTTTGGTGTCGTTTAGCTGTGAACATGTTTAACAATTTATAAATGGATCTTTTGCCATTGGCTACAAGGAATAAGGGCCCAGTGCTATATTGGGAGGTAAGGCTTCGTGTGCTAAAAATCAATTAGACTTGATACAAGCTCAGAGAACTCTTAAGGAAAAAAAAATGCATTCAAGAGGCCCTAGGAGAATTCAAATTTAGTTAACTTCTATAACGGTTTGCCTAAGGGCATCAACTCTATTCTTTGCTGAAAAGCACGTGATCATTCCAGGAGGGTTGAGGCTTAATAAGCTGAGGATCCTACAAGGACCCCTTTACGCGCATGCGTCATTATTGAGTCCCACAGAACAAATCCACTGACAATGTAGCACTAAATGGCAAATTCTCCAGGACCGGTAGAAAACTGCTTTTCCTGGGTATTTGGAAGATGCCCAAGACAGAACTTGCATTATTATTATTATTTTTTTTTACAAATAGTTTATTGTCAAGTTGGNTAAGAACTTGCATTATAACCATCAAGCCTACATCCTGGTTAGACTAGATCCTTATGCAGAAACACACACTAAGGATACTCATTGTTCTATGCTTTTGCTGAAAAGAGTCCTCCGAGAGAATTGACAGGGCTCATTAACATCTCTACAGCCTGGTGGCTGAAGTCTGGTGGTCTAGGAAGGTAATGTTGGTTGTACCAGGATGGGAACACCTGTTTGTTTGGAATCTCCTTTCTTGGTCAGAAGACACTGTGCTCAGAGTCCCCCCATCACAGTGAGTCAGAGCAGGGCAGTGCGCAAGATGAGAAATCAACTTCTTTACCTATTTTTTTCTATTATATTTTGTTGTGTGTGTGTGTGTTTGTGTTTTATTTTGAGTAACTATATGGGCTTTAAAGCTTTTTTTTAACATTTATTTGTTTTTCTGAGAGACAGAAAGAGACAGAGCGTGAATGGGGGAGGGGCAGAGAGAGAGCGAGTCAGAGAAGCTGAAGGAAGTTCCAGGCTCTGAGCTGAGCTGTCAGGAGAGCCCAATGATGGGCTCCAACTCGTGAACTGAGAGACCATGACCTAAGCCAAACTTGGATGCTTAGCTGACTGAGCCACCTAGCTGCTCCAGTTTGTGGGCTTTTAATTTAAAACATTTTTTTTCTAGGTGGGAAAGAGTTGTTAGATGAAGGAAGACTTTCAAGCGTGTCTTTGACTTTGGAAAGTCAAAATTGGTGCAGTAATTTTGATTTACTTTGTTTTATTAACAGTCACCCATGTAGCCCTCATTCCATGCCAGGCCTGGTTCTAAGGGCTGCTGCAATATTAACACATTTAATTCTTTTAATGATTCTGTAAATGTGTAAGATGGTATGATTATTTCTCTTTTGCAGAGCAAGAAGTGGGAGCCCAAAGAGCTTAAAGAATTTGCCAAGGTCTTGAAATTTTAAGTGGCAGATTGGGGGTGAACCCAGGCATGCTCTTTTCTGCTGTGTCCTCTTCTTTTTTTTTTCATGTTTGTTTATGTTTGAAGGAGAGAAAGAGAGAGCGTAAGTATGGAAAGGGCAAAGAAAGAGGGAGACACAGAGTTTGAAGCAGACTACATGCTCTGAGCCCCAATGCAGGGCTTGAACTCACCAGCCTTGAGGTCATGACTTGAGCCAAAGTCTTATGCTTAACCAGCTGAGCCACCCAGAAGCCCCTGCTGTGCTCTTGTAATAGGTTAGTTCTTCTAAGGAGATGTTGGGTCAGGTATGTCAGTCATTGGAAATGGGAAGGGATGAGGTGCCATCAGATGGTATTTGCTAAGCTACATTGCATGTTCTTCCACCATGTCCCATTCTCCAGATAGGCCTTTCATTGGTCCTCTGATGTCTTTTTCTAAGTAGATCTTGAAGCAATGATCTCATCTGTCTGATCCTGGTCAGACATTCTAGGTCAGACCGGATCATTCAGACCTCCAGAAGAAAAGAGGTGGGCTCTGAGCCAGGCCATTGGTGTCACCATTAAGAAGCAGCTCCAGTTTTCAGCCAGTTGAAGATATAGACTAATCTTAGGGTGATACCATGATTACTATCAGTTATTGACCATCATTGAGTTCTGAGAGCTCTAGGAACTTCTGTTCCCCATTCTTACTTAACTCTTCTATAATTCTATAAGCCAAAAAAAAAAAAATGCCTCAATTTTAAGGATACAGGATCTGAGGCTGAGACACTAATTGACTAGTAGATAAGGTCACAGGATTGTTACTGGCAGACGTGGGACTGAAGCTTATACCTGTTCAGTCCATTCTGTTTCATCTATAAAACACAACTCCTCTCCACCCACCAAGTGATGTCTGGGGCCACGTGCACATATCAGAAGGCCAGTAGCCTTCAGTCCCTTGTGACATGGAAAATTACTTCTCTCTCATTTCCTGAGCTCCATTGACAAGAGCTGCTGGAGAGACAATAAGTAGGAGAAGGATTTTGGACACCGTATCTCTGCCTCCTTCCATTCTCTCTGACAGTGTGATCCTGAAATACTGGAGCATTGCACTGGGGCTTGTGCTTCAAAAGAAAACCAGATCCAACAGACCATTTTTCATCATGAACGATTAGTTTTAAGCTGGCTCATCAAATAATAAAAGCTAGAGTGGCTTGCTTTATAATTGTTGGGAAGCTATGCACACTGTCTCATAGTAGATATTCTGCATTTTCTTTTATGTTTTAACTAATCCTTGTATAGACTGACAAGCTGCAGTGCCAACCCATTAAGTTTACAGAAAAGAGTACAGATCTTTCCTGATCCCCAGCTCCCCCTATGGATTACATGAAACTTTTTAAGGCAGAAACTCAAAACACCTAACAAGGAGCAAAACCTTCTTGAAACAGCGGCATTTCCTTGTGAGGAACAGAGTGATATGGGTCCATCCACAAGGAGGTGAGACTGATACTTTGCATGTCTACAACCTGTGCAGCCTGAGGTACTTCCCTCTTTGGACCTTTTCCACCTAGTGCCGTGATTCCAAGACAGCATGATGTTGCCTACCACCTTCTCTCCACTTCCAGCTTAAGGGCTATTGTATTTAGGAGCCACAGAAACCAGACTCAGACTATCTCAAGCATCAAAGAAAATTTGGCATGAACTAAACTCAGGGATTTGGCTCTTCTTCAAGGAAGTTCAGATGCCACCAGAACACTCTTGCCCATTGTTCCTCTATGTCCTTTTCTAATTCATTTGCTTTCTTCTTTGTTTTTGTCCAATAGTATTCCCAGTCCATAAGGTAGCAAATGGCTGCCAGTATCTCCTAAATTAAAAAAAAATAATAATCCACCATGCAAGAGAATGGAAGTGGAAGGTGTATCATTATATTTTTGTTTCCTCAATAACATGCCAAATGATGAGTGGAAGCTTCCAGTTAGTTCAGCTTGAATCAGTGTCCAGGTAGCTCTGGCAGAGTGTATCCTGTAGAAACAGGGCTGCTTCCATGGAAAGCTTGTGGCTAAAAGTAAAGAGACAATACCTTGATAAGATGTTCTCAATATTCACTACAAGATGTATCTTATAGATGCACACTTAACTTCCCCAAAGGGAATCAGTTGTTAAAAAATGGCCAGTGGCTGAAACCTTGTTTCACCATGTTGAAAAAATAGGAGAAAAAATTGTTTCTCCTCGCTTTGGTCTAGACAAAACTCCATCCACACTCAGTACCTTCTGGGTTGCTCTTGTGTTTCTTGGGGCTTCATGACCTGATGGGGTCTGAATGGGACATGGGGGATGTATAACTTCCTAAGGAATTAGTGCTCTTACTCAGATATCAAATACATTTCAGAATTCATTTCTATGCCAATACAATTCATTCTATGGATGAACTAAAAGTAGTAGAATTGACCTGTGTGAATTGCATAGGGCATAGAAAAGGGCATGAACTTTGGAACTTCAGCTCTGACACTCATTGACTCAGTTCTTTTCTCTAAAAATCCATAAAAGAGGGGCATCTGAGTGGCTCAGTCAGTTAAGTGTCTGACTTCGGCTCAGGTCATGATCTCACAGTTCATGGTTCAAGCCCTGCGTTGGGCTCTGTGATGACAGTTCAGAGCCTGGAGCCAGCTTCAGTTTCTATGTCTCCCTCTCTCTCTGCTCCTCCTCCACTGGAGCCCTGTCTCTCTCTGTCTCTCAAAAATAAAATAAAATAAAAATAAAAACCCGTATACAAACAGTTCCTACTCACACAGTGTTGTTGAGAGAATTAAATGAGGTAAGGTATGTTAATAACTTAACCCAGTGTTTTACTCCTACTGTATGTGCAATAAACAAAACACAATCTCTCTCAATTAGAGGTAATCTTGCCCCACCTGGAGAACACGTGGCAATGTCTGGAGACATTTTTGGTTCCCACCTCTTGGAGGGGTTGCTATTGGCATCCAGTGGTAGAGTTCACTGATGTCGTTAAACATCCTAAAATACATGGGGTAGCTCCCAAGAACAAAGAATTGTCTCCCTTAAAATGTCAATAGTGCCAAGCTTGAGAAGCCTTGATGCAATCTATTGTCACAGCATCACTATTGATGTTATATTTCTTGGAATTAGAGAGGTGGGAGAATGATCTTAACAAAATCCTATATTTTCTATCTCTGACATTGAGGTTCTCTTTAAAGGATGGAAGGGGAGGTTTCAGGAGACTGCACAGGCAATTATGTATCAGTTTTCACTCAGTAGAGTATTAACAAAAACCCAAAAAACAAAAAACAAATACATAATATAATTGAAGTGGCAAATTTGTTAGGAGATTAAATTAGACGAACTGTCCAAAGTTCTGAAACTTTGGCTAACAAACCAAATCTATTCCAAATGATGTGTAGACTGAAATCTAAATTGAACAACAGTCTATGCAAAAATGCATCAAAAGCTTTGGAAATAGATTCTGGCTTATATTCTCGGGCTTTCAAAGTGATGGAATTTGATTCTAGATGAGGAAGAGTGAATAACAGATTAAAGATTAATTTCTTTACCAGGCTATAAGCTTCGTGAAAACAGGAATTCCAAATATAAAACATCAGCATCAAAAACAAAAACAGAAATTACATTTATCTTTTTTTGAGACCCTGTTTTTTTGAGGGGTAGACCTTAAAAACTTTATTTTATTGTGGTAAAACACTTAACATGAGATCTACAGTATTAACAAATTATTAAGTGTACAATGCCTTGTTATTGACTAATGGTACAATGTTATAAAGCAGATAATGAGAGCTTATTCATTTTGCTTAACTGAAGCTTTATCCCCATTGATTAATAATGCCCTATTTCCTCTTCTCTCTCAGTCTTTGGCAACCACCAATCTAGTCTCTCTGATCCTATGAATTTTAGTATTTAAGATACCTCATACAAGTGGAATCATGTACTATTTGCCCTTTTGTGACTCATTTATTTTACTTAGCATAATGTTCCCAGGGTTCATCTATGCTATCCCATATTGCAGCCTTTGCTCCTTTCTTGAGACTGAATAGTGCATTATTGTATGTGTCTACCACAATTTGTAGTATCATTTTTTGGTATCTCCATTGGACACTACAGACTTGGGGTCTTGGATAGAGTACATAGTGAATGTTCTCTTCCTCCTCTCCCCTTATCTACTGGCAGTGGTTTCGATTTCTCATGGTAATAGTAAGGGTTGGTTGCATCAGTTACTGAAAGGTATCCACATGTATCTTCTATACAGTCTTCATAATAGATGACGTTATGAAGACATTATTTCATTGTAGAAGAGGAAACTGAGGCTGTGAGTGAGTATAAGAAGCTCCTCCTTAACCTCTTGAGATTCTTCTGGACTATGTAGTGGATCTAGAGGTTAGGCATCAGAATCACCTTACAGAGCTGGTGAAAACAGAGACCTGAGCCCTATTCTAGGCCTGTGAGATCAGAAGATACTTGCATGCAGATTCTGTATGGAGTAGGAGGTTTCAGTACATAACTTTTAGGCTGGGAAGAGGAATGGCATTCTTTCTTCCTTTCCTATATCAAAGATAATCTTAATTTCTGGGACTGTTTTGGATAGAGGCTGCTTATAGTATTTTGAGTTTCTGGATAGCTTAAGAGCCACTTAGGCACCCGTTTTTGATCCATCTTCTTTCGTCAAAAAGATTATTTTAAGTAAACAAAGAAGTGTGATCATATTTGAAATTTTCTTTGATGATTGGGAGTCTACTCCATCTCCTATTCTATTCCATTCCACTCCACTCCACTCCACTCCACTCCACTCCACTCCACTCCACTCTACTCCACTCCACCCCACCCCACCCCACCCCATCCCATCCCATCCCATCCCATTCCATTCCATTCCATTCCATTCCATTCCATTCCATTCCCAGTAACTCATTTTAATGCCATTTTCTTGTTTGGGGAGGAAAGCATGTATCCTTCCATAGTGAAGTATTGTGAACATCAAATGCTTCTAAGTAAGCAGCATGTTTCAGAGAAACAAAAATCTATATGAAAGGAAAAGACTCAGTCCATCATTCTAATTGTTTCAGTGTAAGAGACAACACTAATGCTTTATCCCCATAGGGTTACAAGGTTTCCTTCTTGGTGACAAGGAAGACCACACCTCCCAGTCTCCCATGGCGGTTAAGTCCAACTGTGAATCTAGTTCTGAAGTGGGTTGTTTGTCATTTCTGAGACAGAACACGGGGAGTGGGGGAGGGGGTGTAAGGTCTCCAAGCACTCTCTTCTGCCCCAGTGAATCTGAAGTCCTATGCTGAGATGCTGGTGTCTCCATCTATCCAGGTCCTTGAGTAATCATGTGTAAGAGAACCTGCCTCATGCCTGGATCTCTGGCAGACGTGTAGCAAATGTAAGAAATGTCCTGCTGCTGTATTAAGTCACTGGGGATTGGGAGTTCATGTAGTACTGTGCTATAAACTAGCTGACACACTTGGATTTTAGAAAATGGCTATAAGATACATATTTTTATTTTATTGTTTTAAATTTTTAATGTTTACTTTTAAGAGGGGAGAGAGAGAGAGAGAGAGAGAGAGAGAGAGAGAGAGAGAATGCAAGTTGGGGAGGGGCAAAGAGAAAGGGAGACACAGAATCCAAAGCAGGCTCCAGGCTTTTAGCTATCAATACAGAGCCTGATATGGGGGTCAAACTTGTGAACCGCAGGGGGCACCTGAATGGCTCAGTCGGTTAAGGGTCCAACTTCCGCTTAGGTCATGATCTCATGGTTCGTGGGTTTGAGCCCCGCATCGGGTTCTGTGCAGGCAGCTCAGTGCGTGGAGCCTGTTTCGGATTCTGTGTCTCCCTCTCTCTG
>NW_027531893.1:5489303-5507266 GCF_008692635.1 Crocuta crocuta
TGGCAAAATGGGATTTGAACTCAGCTCTTTCAAACTCTGAGCCTGTGCTAAGGAGGGTTTGCGGTGGCTCAGGAATGTGGTGCCTGCTAGCTTCAACACCACAATAGTATTTGGTTTGGAAGAGAGCTTCCTGCGGGCTAACCACACACTTGTTTGTGTGGTTTTAGGTTTCGAGGGACAAGACTCGTGGATGGAAGTCTGGAAGGAGGCTCCATGCCCTGCTGCTCTGCCAGGGNGTCCCTCGGGGTACCAGGGAGAGCGCTCTCTGAAGGTTTGAATAGGCTACCGATGGCTCAGAGTGTTCTTTGGAAACTAGGGATGCTTTATAGGAGGTCTGGAGGCCTCCTGGGATCTGGTGGCCATATCTGAGCCTGATTTTTATCACTTTATTTTTTTATTTATTTATTTATTTCTAGGAGAGAGAGAGACAGCATGAGCCGGGGGGGGGGGGGGGNTCACTTTAAACCCACTTACCTACACAGGCTATATTACACATTCATTACAATATTTACCAAGCCTCCCGTTAAAAATAACACTAAGTAAAATAATGTAATAATAGCATCTTTGATTATATGTAACAGATATGTTTAAATATTATACACAGGTAGCAAATATATATACTATATATATATATGTATTTTTCTCTGTATTTATGTATGTGTGTTTATTATCTCTCTGTATGTACACATGTGTGTGTATGTACACATGTATAAAGAAGTTCCTAATTCTCCAAGACGGATATTATTATGCCCATTCTAAAGGTGAGCAAACAGAAGCCAGAGAGGTGGAATAACTTGCTTAAGGTAATTTTCTTAGAAGGAGCAGAGACAGTTTTCAAACTCAGGTTTGCCGGACCCCAAAGGTGTTCTTAGTTCATCACCCCACCCCTCTCTCTCTGAGTTTTGGAGGTTTAATTGAAATGTTACTCTTCATTTTCTTTCTTCATAGCCCAGGTGCCTCATCAGGGCAGAAATTATGCTTTCACTCATTAGAACCGTAGTGAAGCCCCTGGTATAAAACTCAACTAATATTTATTGGGGATCTGTGATGAGCTAGGCACTACAGTAGGTTCCAGATGAGGCCAGGCTCACGTACAGCTGACATTTAGGAGAAGAAAGTGGAAAGCAAATATGGTTAAATGGCCTGAATGAGATAACAAATGCTTGCCAGGTACTATGGGCCAACCACTTCCTCAGTGTTCTTTGTGTATAAATTCACTTAATTCATGAGACAGGTACTGATCTTATCATTTCTGTTTATACCCAGGAAAGCAGAAAGGCAGAGAAGTTGAATATCTGGCTCCAAAGTTCACGCAGCTAGAAAGTTCCAGAAGCTTCACCCCACCTTCTGGATTGAGTATTTACTCTTGGCACTAAATAAATAAAGCCAGGATAGGGGCAAGATGAGCAGCTCAGTGCTCTTTCTGGAGGTGGTATTTCATCTGCGATATGAAAATAAGAAGGAATCCCATTTAACAAGTAGAGGAAAGAGAAATGTAAGCAAAGAGACCTGCCTGCGCAAGGGCATTAAGGTGGGAGAGATCATGATAGTTCAAAGAAAAGAGAACATGGAATAGGAAGCTGTAGAAGGAAGGGGCTAAGGAACTTCTGGAAAGGAATGAGAGGTTACTGGGCCACAGAAGAGAGACTTCTTGTTGCTAAAAGAAGAGAGATCTCTTGTTTGCCCATCTTTCCATAAATATCCTTTAGAGGATACTTTCCTTATTCATGCTTCTTCCATGTACGCAAGGCTATGAGACAACTGAAATGGAGCCCAAATATGGATGTTCAGCATGGATATTTCCCCAGCATGCACATGGACACCTCTAACTGGGTTATCTTCCTTCTCCTACAACAGAGATCAGTGTTATCTGCTCTACAATGACACCTGCATGCACAATGAACACAGTAGGCATCACTTATCAATCCCCATATTCTTCTTTTCCACTTAGCTCAAGTAGAGCCTCAGAATCCTTCTGGACCCAATATAGGTGGCTTCCATTTTTATTCATCCAAAGATGAAAGGGAGTTAACAACCAGTAGACTCACTGCTTCTGAAGGCCATGGGCATGGTATCTGCCACTATGAAGGGGGTGTTTTGAACGAGCAACCGCTTAAGTTGCTATATTGTCATGACAATCATATCTTGAAGAAAGCTTTAGGAAGAGGATCATAAAACCAGGCATTCCCTAACAGCGAGCTATGGCGTGACTTGCTAAGAATGTTCTCCTAATGCATTTTAATGACATGCTTTATAATATCTTATTAAAGATCGTAAGAGCATCTAATAATCATTTAATAAATATTAATGAAGCATTTACAGATTGCACCTTAATTTACAGCATTGGCACTCATATACTGCCCCAGATATTAACACATGGGGGCATGGTGGCTCCAACAGAGACTACCATGGAGCACCTCGTTCTGTGACATTGGACCATCCTGTGACCATAAGTGATTTTTTTAAATAATAATTCTTGGAGAGTAGTTCAGTGCAATGAAGCTTGGTACCCAAAGCAGTTTAGCAATTATTATTCTGTTTGGGGAACATTAAAACATAATCTACCATGAATTTATAATCCATAGCTTTTCTCTCATGCACTTTTTTAAAAATAATAGACAATAATTATAGGCCCTCATGCAGAAACTCCTGTAGATGCTGGACAGTGCCCTGGCCCTCCCTTGTTGTTAAGCCTTTTTAGGCAGTGCATTCAAGATTGGATGGTGCAATTCTCTCTGGATGGTGCTGGTTTTCAGTCTGGGCTCAGAGTCACACCTCACAGAAAGCCAGAGCTGGACGGGGCCTTGGAAATTGCCCTGCCCAGCTCCTCACTTTATATGGGGGTAAAACTGAGACCCTGAGAGGGAATGGGACATTTGGAGACCACACAGTGAGAGAACAGCAAGAATGGGGCCAGATCCCAGGACGTGAGATTTGCAGTCACATGCTCCCCAGTCTCGCGGCCGAGGAGAGGCAGCATGCGTTAGGAAGATCTTGGAAAGAAGGTGGCTCCTTCTCCTTGGAGGTCGTGGGGAGTGCTTGGGGTCAGGGCCAGGGTCTCTACTTCTCTGGTGTCCCAGATGGGCAGGAGCTCCTCCGCACTAAGAAGAGTTGGCCAGCAGATGGCGCTGCAGGGATTCAAACTGAGACAGCCAGTCCAAAAACAGCCCTGGGTAGGCTGGGATTCACAAACCCCTGCAATCATGAGTTGTTTGAGAAGAGTTGAGATCCATTCTGCACTATAGGGACCTGCAGACATCCTCAGACTCCTGGGGGCCTCAGACTCTTGCTTGGGAGAGAAAGCCAGGCCTAGGGTGAGCTGACACAGGCACCAGTGAGCTGGGCACTCTGAGTCTTGGAACAGATCTTGCACCAAGCTGTAGAGGTACAGAGAAGTCGACTGTGTGCAGACCCGGGTGCTTGCTACTTTGACAGGACCCAGCCAAAGCTCAGGGTGGAACTGTCAGCAAGAGGCCCTCCTTCTGTGCTGGGTCTCCCTAAAACCCAGCTTCTTGGGATTACTACTCTAAGGAGTATTAAGACCTTTTCAGCAGGGAGGCAAAAAGCCAGCCTCTCTAAGGCAGGTGTTTTTCCTTCCCCCTTCCTGACTTCCAGGCCTATTAATCGCTGTCAGGCCATGTTCAATGTGTTTTAAATAATAATTTAATTTGTGTGCCGTGACAAAATGGTTTTGCAAAGGAGTTTGATTTACTTTTCAAAATTGTAGAATCGAATGAATGAAGGACGGTTTAGGGCAGCACTTAATCTCTGAGTGTTTTGATTATCTTTCCTGTTCTTTCATCCTCCCCATGCCCCCAACACGTCTCCCATCTCCTCTCTGTCTCTGTTTCACACATATATGCACGCGCACATGCACACACAATGTGCACACACGCACATGCACACACACATCTCACACACACACATCTCACAGCAGCACTCACAGATCTCTCTCCTTACAGCCGCAGCATTTCTGCATAGAGGCGCAGGCAAGAAGGAAAGGCCTGGATCCCTAGGGTGAGGACAGGCTGATCTATCAAGCAGAAAGAAGTTGCCGTACCTCTCAGGTCCAGGGGCCCCTTGCACCTACTCCAGTTCTCAGCCCCACCTCCCTATTGCCAGAGGGCACTGTGCCGTCCTTTAAAGCAGATTTAGACAGAGTCTACATCTGGCTCCTGCTGGTCAGGACATTACAGTTTGCTTGCTATGTCTCCTAGTTGCCAGGGAAAGATTTGTAAGAGCAGCATGGGATATGGAGTCTGGCTGGGCCTGGTAGGCAGGCTGCAGAGGGTCAGCTGCTGCAGGCATCATTACCCCCTGGGGTCTGAGGTAGCCCCCTCCCTGCAGGAGAGAGCAGGGCCAGAGATCTGCTGTCCTGCAACAACAGCCCACACACTCCTGTTCCCTCTGGACAGCAGGACACTTGCCGAACACGTAATGGTTGTCGGAGCCACCACTTTCTGGCTTCTTTCTTCTAAACCCTTTTTATACCTTCACGTGCTAGACACAGTCAACCTTCTTGAAAACAGCGAGAGGTTCCTGAAGGCAGGAGAAATAACTGACTTGACTCTGGCTCACAGTAGACATTCAAATATCTGTTCAACTAATAAACAAGGAAATGAATAGAAATGATGGATCATCTCTCTGGATAAGTTAATTGCCTCTATTTTATTTAACAAACCTTGTATAATACTGTCTCTATGCCAGAAACTGTTCACAGTGCTTTTTAGATATAAACTCATATATGCCTAATGCAAACCTTGTAAGTTAGACTATACTAATACCATCCCCCTTTTTTTCCAGATGGGATAGAAGAGGGGTCAGAGGGCTTAAGTAACTTGCCCAAGGCCAGGCAAGTAGTGAGAGGCCAAGCCAGGACTCAAACCCATGCAGTCTGGCTCTAGTTTTTGCTGTCAATCTCTTTGTTCAACTTCCTCTTATCCTTAGTTTTATTCTCTTCTGACCAAGACCAACATTCTTAGATAATCCTAGCCAGGGAACAAGCATGTGTAGAATTTAATCCCTGAAGGCCAGCTTTCAGAATTCCACTCTGAAAAGGCATGGCAAAGAAAAGTTTCTAGATGGAGGAATAGTCAAATTATTTTACTTCACCAGGAAAAAATTGATGAGATTTCTTTCCCTTCACCTCTGTAACATAGAGACTGCATGTTTTGGTGTTCAAGAAGCAGAAAAAGTAAAAAGAGAAGGAAATTAAAAAAGGGAGGGAGAGAAGGAAGAAAGAGAGAAACCAAGCAAGCACACTTTATTTAATCTCCAGCACAGAAATGGTGTCCACAGCCCTGAGAAGCAGAGTTTTTCATCTGCCTGTTGCTTGGCATAGTTTCACTCCCTAGAAGCCTGCAGAAATATTGGAAGTCAAGATCCAATATAATAATTGGCTTACAGATTTGAAGAAGGATGGACAGACTTTCCCATTTCCAAGATTCATTAGCCCAGCTCCCCCTCTAATAGACGGGGCTGGCTGTACGTGTGAGCCATTTTCTAATCAAATTGGCAAACTGCTCACACTCTGACTGGGTGTAAATGGATGGCGGCAAAATTGCTATGCGTCAGCTAGGGCTGCAGTTGGATGGATGGAGTGGAATTTTTTTCACTGATGCTTCATCATCATAAGTTCTTCATTCGATCCCAGTAAGGAGCACTGCCCCAACTTTATAAAATTCAACCAAACATTTTTGTGATTTCTATTTATGAGACTCCTAAAGGATGTTCATGTGCTCTTATGCTTCTTTGCATATGTGAACCAGCTGTGAATCATCCTCCAACTTGATATACCTAGAAAATTTCATGGGAGTGTAGAACTTGGTGATGTTAGTATAGAAAATTTAGCATATCCAGAAGTTTGTGATCAGCAGAGGCAGCATGGCAGAAGGCTCCTAGGAGAAGATGCTAGTATCAGTTAGATCTGAGTATGGATACCAGCTCTGCCCCTTAGCTATATGCTTTGCCTCAGTTTCCTCATGTACAAGTGTAAATGGCAACATCAGTGAGTGTACTGTGTGGAAGACCAGTCTTAACATGAATATAACTAAGGGTTGCTTATGTCAATGTATGCTATATCAACATAAAACAGAAAAATCTAAACACTAAATCTGATCAAAAAAAACCAGAAAGGGATTGACAATATTCTGGGGGCTGATAGAAGTAAGTTGGTATATCACATGGAAGAAATAGAAGTTTCCATTCATTCATTTACTCTTCTCTATCAAGAGAAATCCTCTTCATTTAGGATGGGATAAACCTTGGTAGGGGCGAATGAATCAGTATTGCTGAAACGACCTCAGGAAAATGTTAGCTCTAAATAAGCCTAAGTGTTTTACCTAGACTAATAATCCCAAAACAATAGCATAACTTGGATACAGATCATTAAATAACATTGAAAATTAGTGGCAAAAAACAGAGGGCTATGAGATTGGAAGTGGTAAACCATCAGATATCCTTGCAATTTTCAAAATTGATGGAAGGAAGCTGGTGAGCCCTCAAAAATGTATGCTGGTACTAACTTTCCCATAAATCTCATAAATCTGTACTCAGATATGGGGAAGCTTATAAGAAGCATGGTGTGTGAGTTTATTAAATATGAAAGCATATAAGTCGACTCATGTATCAATTTCTTTAGGATAACCCAGACTCAGCACATGTCATTTCTTCTCACTGGAATGGTAGGTTTGGAAAGTAGAATAGACATACTATGTGTGAATTGCATCCATACAATCTAAAGGGACATCTTTGTTGTGATGACTCAAGGACACATCATATGTGATCCCATTGAGGCAAAGTGGAAAGGATGGAATGGATATTCAGAAAATTAGGTGGAGAATAAGTTCCTGATAGATTGATATCAAAGAGTCACGATATCAACAGTACTGCTGGTGGTTTGGATTGGAGTGACCCCCATGGGCTTTTTCTCAGGTCTGCCCAGGTGGCATTTTTTCTAAATGTCTGCATGAAGATAGAGAGGGCTGCTCTATGGATACAGGGATGGTACGATGTGGAGCAACTCTGTACACTGAAGTCGTGACTTTCCCACCCATTTTACAGGTGAAAAAATAAGGCATAGGGAGCATATTTATTTCCTGGGGCTGCCATAACAAACCATCACAAACTGGGTGGCCGCAAAGAACAGAAATTTATCCTCTCACGTTTCCAGAGGCCAGAAGGCTGAAATCAGGGTGTTTGCAAAGCCAGGTCCCTCTGAAGTCCCAGGGAAAGATCTTCCCTGCCTCCTTCCAGTTTCTGGTAGCTCTTGGCGGTCCTTGACTATGGCCCCATCTCTCTATTCACTGCCTCTGTTGTCACATGGCCTCTTCTTGTTGTGTCTGTGTGTGTCCTTTTTCTGTCTCTCATATGGATGTGATACTGTCATGCATCTAGGACCCACTCTCATTCACTGTGATTTCATTTCTAATTATATCTTCAAGGACCGTATTTCTCAATAAGGTCACATTCCGAGGTTCTGGGTGGACATAAATTTGTGGGGGACATTATTCAACCAGTGCCAGAAGTTATGGAATGTATTCAGGGTCCAACAATTACATGGCAGATCCAGGAATTGAACTCACCTCTACCTGACTCATTTCTCTTCTTTACCTTAGAGAAAATGATCAGGAGAGAGAAAGGACTCAAATTGGTGTCATTTGAGGAAGAGCTGAGAAAATGTGGGTATTTATCCTGAAAATGAGAATACTTGAGGAAGGCGATCATGGGTGTGGAGCAGAGTGGCATCCCCCGAAAAGTAATCTGGTTGGTTTAGCTTGACTGGTCTGGGAGAAGCCTCACTCAGCCTGTCCCCAGCACTGGCGCCGGGGTGGTGTATTGGGGGCAAATTGCATGGAGAGGAAGTAAGTAGCAGTTGTGCTCTAAGAATGTGGCCCACAGCTTCGAAGGCAGAGAGGCAGGAAGACCTAGTGGTCAAGAAAATGGCCAGCCAGGACTCCAGCCCCAGCTCTGCCATCCACTTGCTGTATCAGCTTGGATGGGTTGTTCAACATCTCTGAGACACAACCTAGGGATAAAAACATCAGCCTCATCACACATACAGGATGACCCACTATGATGAGACATAGCATATAAAGCCCTTAGTTCAGTAGAACGCACAATGCCAGTACTTAATGGATGCTGATTATCACGGTGACTTAATACTCTCCTTTCTGTGCTGCTGAACAGCATCCCATGTTTCACCCGCTGCCCAGAGAAGGCAGACAGATTGTATCCCGTCTGGCTGTCGTGGTCCCTGTTTGCCTGCTCGATACCCACGGAATCCTAGCACCTCACCCGTGGTGACCTACGCTTCATCGCCTCCTCATTAGTGTAATTACAGAGGCTTTCCTCTTTTCCAGCAGAACTGACAGTGGCCACGAAGAAAGGTTTCAGCCAAGTTGACTGGACGGGCTTCCTCATTATTTAAGGCACTCATTATTGAGGTTAGCATGGCTTCCCAGCTCTGCTCAGTCCGGCGAAGGAAACCAGCTCTCCTTTCCTTCTGTCTTCTGGGGCTGCCGGCAAGCTCTGGATGGCTACAGGGTCTTCTCCTGTTCTCCTTAGATTTAGATGGTTTCATGAGGTTTTTTTTGTTTGTTTGTTTGTTTTAATCAGTCCTAGTTTCCTTTTTTAAAGAAAAGATTCAATCCCACTGTTATGAGCAATATAAAAATTGCCTAACTCCTGACTGGGAACACTGCTCATCCAGAGATTTGTTCTATTTTTTTTTAATTTATTTTTTAAATTGACATCCAAGTTAGTTAGGATATAGTACAACAATGATTTCAGGAGTAGATTCCTTAATACCCCTCACCCATTTAGCCCCTCCCCCTCCCACAACCCCTCCAGCAACCCTCTGTTTGTTCTCCATATATGAGTCTCTTATGTTTGTCACCCTCCCTATTTTTATATTATTTTTGCTTCCCTGCCCTTATGTTCATCTGTTTTGTATCTTAAAGTCCTCATATGAGTGATGTCATGTGCTATTTCTCTTTCACTGATGGACTAATTTTGCTTAGCATAATACCCTCTAGATCCATCCACGTAGTTGCAAATGGCAAGATTGCATTCTTTTTGATTGTCTAGTAATACTCCATTGTATGTGTACCACATCTTCTTGATCCATCCATCTATCCATTTGAGCTCTTTCCATACTTTGGTTATTGTTGATAGTGGTGCTATAAATTTTGGGGCACATGTGTTCCTTCGAAACAGTATACCTCTATCTATTGGATAAATACCTAGTAGCACAATTGCTGGGTCATTGGGTAGTTCTATTTTTAATTTTTGGCAGAACCTCCATACTGTTTTCCAGAGTGGCTACACCCGTTTGCATTCCCACCAGCAGTGGAAAAGAGATCCTCTTTCTCTGCATCCTCGCCAGATTCTGTTGTTGCCTGAGTTATTAATGTTAGCCATTCTGACAGGTGTGAGGTGGCATCTCCTTGTCGTTTGATTTGTATTTCCCTGATGATGAGTGACGTTGAGCATTTTTTTAATGTGTCAGTTGGCCATGTGGATGTCTTCTTTGGAGACCTGTCTATTCATGTCTTTTGCCCATTTCTTCACTGGATTATTTGTTTTTTTGGGTGTTGAGTTTCACACGTTCTTTATAGATTCTGGATACTGAGCCTTCATCTGGTAGGTCATTCACAAATATCTTCTCCCGTCTGTCAGTTGCCTTCTAGTTCTGCTGATTGTCTCCTTTGCTGTGAAGAAACTGTTTTGATGAGGTCCCAGTAGGGTTCATTTTTGCTTTTGTTTCTCTTCCCTCCAGAGACTTGTTGAGTAACGAGTTGCTGGGGCCAAGGTCAAAGGGGTTTTTACCTGCTTTCTCCTCGAGGATTTTGATGGCTTCCTAGCTTCCATTCAGGTCTTTCATCCAGTTTATCTTTGTGTCTGGTGTAAGAAAGTGGTCCAGGTTCCTTTGTCTGCATGTCGCTGTCCAGTTTTCCCAGCACCACTCGCTGGATAGACTGTCTTTATTCCCTTGGATACTCTTTCCTGCTTTGTGAAAGATGAGTTGGCCATACATTTGTGCGTCCATTGCTGGGCTCTCTATTCTGTTCCATGGATCTGAGTGTCTGTTTTTGTGCCAGTCCCATACTGTCTTAGCCATCACGACTTTGTAATACAGCTTGAAGTCTGGGATTGGGATGCCTCCTGCTTTGGTTTTCTTTTTCAAGATTTCTTAGGCTCCGGGGTCTTTTCTAGTTCCATACACATTTTCAGATTGTTTGTTCTAGCCCTGTGAGGAATGCTGGCATTATTTTCATAGGAATTGCATTGAATATGTGGATTCCTTTGGGTAGTGTTGACATTTTAACAATATTTGTTCTTCCTATCCAGGACAATGGAATATTTCCCCATTTCTGTGTGTATGTGTCTTTTTCAATTTCTTTCATAACTTTCTGTAGTTTTCAGTGTATAGATATTTCACCTCTTTGGTTAGATTTATCCAAGGTATATTATGATTTTTGGTGCAATTGTAAATGGGATCAATTCCTTGATTTCTCTTTCTGTTGCTTCATTGTTGGTGTATAGGAATGCAACCAATTTCTGTGCATTGATCTTATATCCTGCCACTTTGCTAAATTCATGGATCAGTTCTAGTAGTTTTTTTTGTTTTGTTTTTTGTTTTGTTTGTGTGTGTGTGTGTGTGTGTGTGTGTGTGTGTGTGGAATCTTTTGGGTTTTCCAGATAGAATGTCATGTAATGTGTAAAGAGTGAAAGTTAGGCTTCCTCCTGGCCACTTTGGGTGACTTATTTTTTCCCCCTTGGGTTGTCTGATTGCTGAGGCTAAGACGCCCAATACTATGTTGAATAACAGTGGTGAGAGTGGACATCCCTGTCCTGTTCCTGACCTTAGGGGGGAAGCTCTCAGTGTTTCCTCATTGAGGATGATATATTAGTCTTTCATATATGGCTTTTATGATCTCAAGGTATGATCCTTCTATCCCTACTGTCTTGAGGGTTTTTATCAAGAAAGGATGCTGCATTTTGTCAAATGCTTTCTCTACATCTATTGAGAAGATTATGTGGTTCTTGTCCTTTCTTTAATTGATGTGATGAATCACATTGATTGTTTTGCAGATATTGAACCAGCCCTGCATCCAGGTATAAACCCCATTTGACTGTGGTAAATAATTTTTTTAGTGTATTGTTGGATCTGGTTGGCTAATATCTTGTTGAGGATTTTTGCATCCATATTCATCACGAAATTGGTCTATCGTTCTCCTTTTCAGGGGGTCTTTGCCTGGTTTTGGAATCAAGGCAATGGAGGCTTCATAGAGTTTGGAATTTTTCCTTCCCTTTCTATTTTTTGGATCAGCTTCAAGAGAATAGGTGTTAACTCTTCCTTAAATGTTTGGTAGAATTCCCCTGGAAAGCTGTCTGGCCCTGGAGTCTTCTTTTTTGGGAGATTTTTGATGACTAATTCTATTTCTTTACTGGTTATTGATCCGTTCAAATTTTCTATTACTTCCTGTTTCAGTTTTGATAGTCTATATGTTTCTTGGAATTTGTCTATTTCTTCCAGATTGCCTATTTTATTAACATATAATTGCTCACAATTCTCTTATTATTGTTTTTGTTTCAGGGGCGGTGGTTGTGATCTCTCCTCTTTCATTCTTGATTTTATTTATTTGAGTCCTTTTCTTTTTGATCAAAGTGGCTCGTAGTTTATCAATCTTGTTAATTCTTTCAAAGAAGCAGCTTCTGGTTTCATTGATCTTTTCTACTGTTTTGTGTGTGTGTGTGTGTGTGTGTGTGTGTGTGTATGTCTGTTTCGATAGCATTGATTTCTGCTCTAATCTTTATTGTTTCCTGTCTTCTGCTGTTTTTAAGGTTTATTTGATGTTGTTTTTCCAGCTCTTTAAGGTGCGAAGTTAGGTTTTGTATCTGATACCTTTCTTACTTCTTTACGAAGTCGGGACTGCTATATACTTTCCTCTTATGATCGCTTTTGCTGCGTCCCAGAGGTTTTGGGCTGTGGTGTTATTTTCATTGGCTTCCATGTACTTTTAAATTTCCTCCTGTGGTGCCTGGGTGGCTCAGTCAGTTAAGTATCTCACTTCGACTTGGGTCATGATCTTGTGGTTCGTGGGTTCAAGCCCCAGATCAGTTTCTGTGCTGGCAGCTCGGAGTCTGAAACCTGTTTCAGATTCTGTGTCTCCCTCTCTCTCTGCCACTCCTCCACTCATGTTCTGCTTCTCTCTGTCTCAAAAATAAATGAACTATAAAAAATTAAATTTCCTCTTTTACTTCTTGGTTAGCCCATTCATTCTTTAGTAGGAAGTTCGCTAGTCTCCAAGTATTTGTTATCTTTCCAAATTTTTCTTGTGGTTGATTTTTAGTTTCATAATGTTGTGGTCTGAAAATATACATGGTATGATCTCCATCTTTTTGTACTTGTTAAGGGTTAATTTGTGTCCCAGTATGTGATCTATTCTTGAGAATGTTCCATGTGAACTGGAGAAGAATGTATATTCTGCTGCTTTAGGATGAAATGTTCTGAATATGTCTGTTAGGTCCATTTGGTCCACTGTGTCATTCGAAGCCATTGTTTCCTTGTTGATTTTCTGATTAGATAATCTGGCCATTACTGGAAGTGGGTTGTTGAAGTCCCCTACTGTTATGGTATTATTATGAGTTTCTTTATGTTTGTGATTAATTGATGTATATATATGGGTGCTGTCACATTTGGAATATAAAGGTTTACAACTGTTAGTTCCTTTTGCTGGGTAGACTCCTTCATTATGATCTAATGCCCTTCTTCATCTCTTTTTTTTAATTTTTTTTAATGTTTTATTTATTTCTAGGAGAGAGAGAGAGACAGCACGAGCAGGGGAGGGTCAGAGAGAGAAGGAGTCACAGACTGAAACAGGCTCCAGGCTCTGAGCTGACAGTCAGCACAGAGCCCGACGCGGGGCTCGAACCCACGAACCGCTAGATCATGACCTAAGCGAAAGTCGGACGCTTAACCAACTAAGCCACCCAGGCGCCCCATCCCTTCTTCATCTCTTGTTACAGTCTTTCTTTTAAAGTCTTGATTATCTAGAAGTATGGCTATTCCAGCTTTCTTTTGTCATCGTTAGCATGATGGATGTTTTTCCATCCCCTTACTTTCAATCTGAAGATGTATTTAGATGTAAAGTGGGTCTCTTGTAAACAGCGTATAGATGGATCTTGTTTTCTTATCCATTCTGTTACCCTATATCTTTTGATTGAAGCATGTATTCCATTGACATTTAGAGTGAGTACTGAAAGATATGAATTTATTGCCATTATGTTTCTTGTAGAGTTGTAGTGTCTGTTGGTGTTTGGGTCCTTTCTAGTCTTTGTTGCTTTTGGTCTTTATTTATTTATGTGTTTATTTTTTGTCTTTTCTCCTCTTAGAGAATCCCATTTAAAGTTTCTTGCAGAGCTGGTTTAGTGGTCACAAACTCCATAATTATTGTTTGGGAAACTTTTAATCTCTCCTATTTTGTTTTGTTTTTATTTAATGTTTTTTAAAATTTATTTCTGAGAAAGAGAGAGAGAGAGAGAGCATGAGCAGGTGAAGGTCAGAGAGAGAGGGAGACACAGAATCTGAAGAAGGCTCCAGGCTCTGAGCTGTCAGCACAGAGCTCAATGCGGGGCTCGAACCCATGAACCATGAGATCATGACCTAAGCCGAAGTTGGACACTTAACTGACTGAGCCACCCAAGTGCCCCTAATCTCTCCTAATTTGAATGGCAGCCTTGCTAGATAAAGAATTGGCTGCTAATTTTTCCAATTCTGCATATTTAATATATCCTTCCACTCTTTTCTGACCTGCAAAGTGGATAGGTGTGCTACAGACCTGATCTTCTTCACTTTAGATTAAGGACTTTTTTTTTCTTCCCTTTGCTGCTTTCATGATTCTTTCCTTGCCTGAGTATTTTGTAAATTTGACTATGATATGGCTTGATGATCAGTTTTTATTATATCTAGTGGGAGTCCTCTGTGTTTCCTGGATTTTGATGTTTGTGTCTTTCCCGAGGTTAGGAAAGTTTTCTGCTGTGATTGTCTCATATAACCCTTCTACCCCTTTTTCTCTGTCTTCTTATGGGACCCCCTATGATTTGAATGTCGTTCCTTTTTAATGAATCACTGATTTATCTAAGTCTTATATCATGCTATTTTGCCTTAGTTTACCTCCTTTTTTCTGCTTCATTATTCTCCCTAAGTTTGTCCTCTATATCTCTGCTTTGCTCATCTATCCTTGCTGCTGTGGCATCCATTCAAGATTGCAGCTCAGCTGGAGCATTTTTTTATTTCATCCTGACTAGCCTTTACTTCTTTTACCTCCATGGAAAGGGATTTTAATCTGTTTCAACCCCAGCTAGTGTTTGTATTATCGTGATTGTAACTTCTGGTTCAGACATTGTGTTTGTAGATGTGTTGGTTAAGTCTCTGGCCTTTGTTTCTTCCTGTTCTTTATTTTGGGTTGAATTCGATCATTTCGTCATTTTGAAGGGAGAAAAGGAATCAATAAGGTAAAAAATATTAAAATTAAAATAATTTAAATTAAATTAAACACACAGACAAAAAAATAAATGATGCTGGATCCTAGGTTTGTTTTGGCCTGGGTGTTGAGCTTGATAGATTAGAGAAAAAAGGGATAAAAAAAAAAAAGGAAAACATTAAACATTTGAAAAAAAGAATACAATGAAGTAGAATAAAGTGACATGATGGAAGTAAATTAGAATTTGAAAAATCTACAAAAAAGTAAATACAGTCAAAAAATTAAAAATATTTTAATAAATATTGAAAATAAAAATTATCTTTTTCTCTTTCTGTATTCAAGAAAAGGAAAAGGAAGCAAAAGGAAATTGAATAGATGGACCAGAAAACAGACTGAAATACTATTGAAATCACATTCTTTTCCCATAGAAGTCAACCTATGAAGCTCTTAATAGTCTGTAACCGAAGCAGGTGGAGAGACTTGGGTTCCTGAACAGCACGTTTGGCCCAGTGGGCGGGGCTTAGTGTGAAGGCTCCGCTCTCCACTAGATGGCGCTGCTTAGCTTCCTGGGGTGGTTGGTTGTGGCGCTTGTAGGTGTGTTTGCGCATGCGCCGGGAGGAATGAAAATGGCGGCACCCTAGTGTTTGAACTCCGTTCTCCCCCGTCAGCAGTAGAGCACCAGACCTTTGTCTATGGCTTTTGTCAGTTCCCCACTTTTACACTGTGCGCGACCAAGCCGTCAGGTTGCCAGGCAGCCCTTCCCCCTTGAGTTTTATCTCAGAGGCAGCTGTGTTTCCCGACCCCTCACTTCTGAGGAACTGCGGCTTTGACCCGTTCTGCCCTTTGTGGGAGGGTCTTTCTGAGCAATGGCCGGTGCCGGCCGCACCCAGGAACGTTCTCGGGACTGTGCTGTTGCCGATGCCTCGACACTGCCGCTGGCGGCCAGCCCGCCCCAGAAAAAGTTCACGCGATTGTGTGGCAGCGGCGTTTCAGGGATTAAGGAAAACCACAACACACGTCTGTCCCCAGGCTTCCCCTTAATGACCTTGTTCCAGCACCGGCGAATGTGGTTGTTCTCTGGGTTCCGCTGGGACCTTTGCCCGTGGGGGGTCCTCCCGGCAGGGGAGCCGCCTCTCCCCGTGCGGCCCGAGCACCCCGGACGTCACTCAGCTCCTGGGGATTCCCCTTCCCACCGGAGCACCGCCAGGTACGGAGCTGCTGGGGTTCAGACTGGAGCCCCCCAGTTTATAGAGTCTTAGTGAAATTTAAACCCTCTCCTTCATGCTTTTTCCCTTTTTTACTTCTGTCCCTGCAGCTGTTTCCACTTTTCCACTTTCTCCCCAGCTGCCTTGGAGGGGAGGGTGCTTTCCCGTTACTGTCCCCGCGTCTCCGTCCTCTCTCCACGAGCAGAATCCGCCCCCCGTGCTCCGCGGCTTCTCTCCCGCGGTTCACCTCCCCGTGCCGCGCCCCTGCTGAGTTCTGTGGTTCAGGTTGTGCAGACTGTTGCGTTGATCCTCAGATCGGTTTCCTCCGTGTGCAGGATGGGTTAGTGTTGATCTGGCTGTATTTCATGGACACGACACACACAAAAATATGTGCTGTTTTGCCATCTTGGCTCTTCCCAGAGCTTTTTTTAATTTTTATTTTTTTTTTAATATTAGGTCTGCTAGCAGAGCATTACTTCTCCCTGACCCATGCTTTCTCATAATTCCCTGGTGAATTAGAGATAATATTCCTTAATAATCACAAGTTGTACGTTGTTAAGCAGGTCTATCCTGAATTTTACCTGCCATTTTGTTGGTGGTGAGAGATTCCTTTCATGCTCTGTGAGGGAGCCTGGCTTGGATCCAGGTGAATTGAAAGTGCTTTTGATGTCCCCAGATGCAAGCATAGCTCCACACTAAACCTTCTCTAACGTCCGAAGACTCTATGTGCTACGGCAAAGAGTATGCCCTCTCTTTGTGGAAGGAGGCACGTGGCTGGTGTGAGACCTGCTTCAATTAGGAAGGTAGTGTGAGTCAGCAGAAATAACATGGAATGGCCAAAATCCAGTCCAGCAAAGAGAGCAAAAGTATATACTATGCACAGATTGTGCACCGTCCTTGCTTTAAGGACCCCTGCCTTCTCCTCCTATCCTGATGACTGGGGTGACAGGGGGAGTGAGCCTGCTCTGGCAGCCTTTTGGTGTCTACCATATGTGACGACACAGGAGGGGAGCTATTTGAGAGCAGAGCTGCCCTCGACTCACCTGATCTCAGTACTTCTCTAGATTTAATGTGGATGTGAATCACCTGGGGTCTTGGAAAATGCAGGTTCTGATTCAGTTGGTCTGGGCTGGGGTCTGAGATACACATTTCTAATGAGGTTTCAGGTGGTGCCAGTGCTGCTGGGCCACGGACCTCACTTTGAGTATCAAGGTCCTACAGGACAATCAGGGAAAACTGTGCCAGACATTCTGCACTTGGCATTTCCCTCCTTGCCCACGATTGCCCATTCAACTGTGGAGCTGGCCCATTTATCCTAGTTAAAGGGTTCTACTGCTTCTTGTGATTATTCCTCATGATACTGATTACGTTATACACTTAAATTAAATAAAATGCACCCTATTGAATGCACGGCACACAAAAAGAATATTTATTTGAATATTAAGTACAGATAAGACTTCCCCTGGGATTATTTCACAGCGCATTTGCAGAATTTAATTGCAAGGTTTTCCCACTCAGGTTCTTTCAGAACGCTACTTGTGAAAATATTTTCTTTCTGAAGGTAAAGCTGTGCTCTGTTGGTTTATTATTATTATTATTTTAAATTTGAAGAGCTCTCTGAGCTCAGTCATTATTTCCAGTGTCTAATTAATACTGATGATGACAAAGCAAACAGCCAGATGACCTAGATTTTCCTTTTAAATTGCCTGCAATTTACATGAATGCCTCCTCATGGTTTCAGAACTTTGGTGAACCTATTTCTTCCTGTAAAGATTCTTTAAGTGTAGGGGTTACAAGGGCTCATTTTTCATGATGCATATATCTTCTAGTGCTCCTTCCATTAAGCTTTCCAGGAAGTGTCTCCCTCCCTCCCCACCCCCCTTCACACACACACACACACACACACACACACACACACACACACACNCAGTGATAACAACCACCGCCCAGGCAACCCTTTCAGACAACTGAACTGGAAAATTAGAAGATGAATACTTCTCAAGCTTCTTCAGCTACAAGATTGTTTCCATTTCTTAAATGATGACATTTTGTAAAGTCACAGAAATCAGGAATGGTAAAGACCTCTTACAGCTACGTAAAGATTTCTTTAGTTGCAGATAACAGCATAGATTAGAAAACCAGCCTGGGGATGTTCACCTGGGCTGCCTTCGATTGGAAAGTCATTTATGTCCCTATTTCCTTGTCTGGAAAATTGGTCCAATGGGACTTAGTTCACTTTTCATTTTTTTTTTTTTTTTTTTTTTTTTTT
>NW_027531893.1:5507284-5558004 GCF_008692635.1 Crocuta crocuta
TACAGTGGTTGTTACATGATTTATTTCTGTTGACATACTCTACGATCTGTGGATGTGAACTTTTAATGTCACAGCACAAAACTTCGGGAAGCATCAGCCACTTTTCAAATCCTTGGTGTTCTGTTGCTATTCTATTGTCCACCTAACGTGTAAACACATAGCCAGGCAGACTCAGGACATTGCCAGCCTATAAAAAAGAATAAATAACAGCATCAGCAACCAATAGACTTTGGATTATGTTCATTTTTTTTTACAGTGAAAAGGCACTTATCTGGTGCTTTTGTGTGTCAGGCACCATCTGATTGCTTTGCAGATGGTAACTCATTTAAACCTTACTGTAACCCTGTCGAGGTGTATGGGCAGGTCCAGGTGAGAAATTTGTCCAAGGTCCCTGAAGTAATAAGTAGCTGGGTTGAGATCTGACTCTTGGAAATCTGGCTTTTAGAGTTCATCCTCTTAACTGCTGCATTTAAGATGCCTTTCAAATGTCTCTCAGTTAACATGATCAGGATGACTGCCCAGATAAGGCCAGTGGCCTGTGTTTCTCTGCTGAATCTATTTAATTGGGATGCAGATTATAAAATTATCAACTTGTGATAAAAGTTATCATTAGAGCTTTGCAACATCTAACCAGAAAGAGAAAAAAAAAAATACAGTTGAAATATCTTAACTTGAAAATGTCTTGAGAACACATACCCATCCCATCCAGGCAGAGGTGCGTGACAGGTATGTAAGTCACCCACCTGGTGTTTCCCACTCTTTCTCACTTCTGGGAATGGGGGAGGGAATGACAGAAAATCTGTGTTAAGATCTCCTATTCCATAGTCAGAGTTCTCTGACTACAGGGTAATGGTGGTCCTAGGAGACTAGTCCAGAGAAGCATGCCAGGCCCTTTTAGTTCCTCAGGAAATTTTGATAAGTGTTGTTGGAATTTTCTTGGCCTAAGAGGTGGGGGAGGTCTTTTTCGGTGTGGGGGGGCAATTATAACCCTTGATTATAAAGGAAAGGAATGATGATTACTTCTGCATCTGAAACAAACAGAAATCATCTTCCTAATAACCACAATTGTTTTCTCCCTCCCTCCACTGCCTTGGTTCACAAAATACCTTATTAAATCTGGAGAATAAAAATGTGCCTGGGGTAATGGTTTATTATTAGAATAAATAATAGGCAATATGTTTCTCCCTACCTTGCAAGTTATCAGAGGCAAAGATGTTTCCCGGGTTCACTTGGAAAGGTGTGTGCATGTGTCCGAGCAGCCCGGCTCCTTGTGGCCAGGGTCTGCCATGTCATGTCAAGGCCAGCATCAGGCCTGAGATTACCAACTCCAGGAGACTGCATCCTTGCAGGAAACAGATGGATGCAGGTAGCTGAAGGGAATCCTTGCCAGGTGTGGCTTGTGGCTGACACCCTCTAGCTTGGTGTTTGTTGAATATGGCTTCCAGGATGGCTTTGTCTCAGACCTGATGGCCTTGGGCTGTTGCTAATGGGGTATTTAACAAGTGGGTGCATGATAGAGGAGGTGTGAAAAGTGTTTCTTCCTAAAGAAAACAGCTCTTTAAAATCTGTTATTTGAGGCTCACCCAAGTTCTGTGGGCATCCTGACCTCTGGCTTCCTTTTAATCAGATAACCAACACTTCAATCACCCCAGTGACCTCTGTCTGGAGCAGTGACTCTCCATAGAAGCACCAATATCATCAGATGATACAGTTTCCCAAGGAACAGCGGGAGAAGTATTCCCTAAACGTGTAGTGCCTGCATGATCCATACCAGAGGCCACTGAAGTGCTAGAAACATTCAGTATTTTGAGATTCCAGGACATGTCCAATAAATTATCCCACACGTTGTTAGCCATCAATTAAATATGTTAGAGCTTGCAGTCTGTGGATTCATCTGCTCGAGTTTATATATAACAGCAAACCCACTATTTTTTTTTCCCCAATTAGCACTTAGTCTTGCCAAGTTCATTTCTCCTGTCCCCTCCACCCCCGTCTGTCCTCCAAAGCTGGCATCTTTACAAGAAGACAAGATTTAAGGAACACATTCTAGTTCTCCCTAACGTTGAAATGAAATTGTTGGGGGAGATATGAGTGGATTCCCCAGGTTGTTCTCTCAAATGCATTTTCTTCATTTATTCAGCACAAGCCAGAATCGAGTTAATTAATCATGGCTGACTTGACTCATTGTTGTGACTTTTTGTTTTCATTTTTTTCCCAGTTGATTATTCCTCGCTTCCTTTCCTGAATCCTAAGCAATTACTACTTTCACATACTCTTTCTTCTCCCTTATGCCAACCCCACCCCCACCCCAACAAACAAACAAACAAACAAACCAGCTGTAACAAGTGATGGGATCTGTATTTTTGTATCTGGCATAAATGGTACTGTTTGCTTGAAATCAGAGGACACACTTCTTTGTAGAATACATTTGGAAAGAGCAATGGGCCTAATCACAACCAGAGTGATGGGCCACCTTATATTCAGGGATTTGAGGTTTTCCTAAACTTAGATCTCTAATAAACATTTCATCTACGAACTCAGAAGCAGAGTAGGCAGATCAGCCTTTTTATTTTATTGTATTTTTTATCTTTTCACTGAAGAGATTGCAAAGTAAGTTATATAATGTTTCCAATAAACTGGAGCTGAAATTTTTAAAATGTTTGTTGATTTTTAAGAGAGCGTGAGCAGGAGAGAGAGGGAGACCTAGAATCCAAAGCAGGCTCTAGGCTCTGAGCTGTCAGCACAGAGCCTGACGCGGGGCTCGAACTCACAACCCTTGAGATCATGATCTGAGCCAAAGTTGGATACATAATCAGCTGAGCCACCCAGGTGCTGCAGAGCTGAAATTTTCTTAAGATGGTCACCCTGGGTTTATCCTTTTGGTATCTTGGGAAGGTATTTATAGCTCTATAGCTACCATTAATTGAATACGTACTATGTGCCAAGCCAGGCCTGGACTTGATGCCCTACATACAATTTCTCATTTAATCATTATAATAAACGTATAGGTCAGCTTTTTAAGATTATTATTATGACTGCTGTTCATCTGAATGGAGAAAAACAGTGGGTACTCATTATCAGAAATAATAAAACCCAAGATTATAGGAAATGGCCTCTCTACTCCCTGTTTTCATTATTATTCTCATTCCCAGGACATCATTTTTATACTTTTGTTTGCAGTTTGGTGTTTATCATCCCAGACTTTTTCCATTTATCCACAAATGGATGTTTGTGTGTTTATATGGACAGCTTTTTCAACACAAATTGGATCACAGTTTAAAAATTGGTTCAACTTGCTTTTTGTATTCATTCTGTCATGGACACTGTTTCATATCTGTCAATTTCTAGTGAATCCATAGTATTCCATAGGCTATCAAAGGTTGGCAAATTGTGGCCAAAAGACAGATGCAGCCCACAGCATGTTTCTGAAAATAAAGTTTTATTGAAACCCTGATGAAACCATTTGTTGACACATTGTTTTTGTTGCTTTCTTAATACAAGGGCAGGACTATTGAGTAGTTCTAGAAGACTCTATAGTCCTCAAAGCCAAAAATATTTACTATTTATCTCTTTTCTTTTTTGATTTATTGTCAAGTTAGCTAACATACAGTATAACACACAGTATACATTCTTGGCTTCACGTATAGAGTCCCATGATTCATCACTTACAACACCCAGTGCTCATCTCAACAGTGCCCATCACCCTCCTCCCCCACACGTCAACCCTCAGTTTGTTTTCTGTTTTAAAGGGTCTCTTATGGTTTGCCTCCCCCTGTTTGTAACTATTTGGCTCTTACAGAGAAAGTTTCCCCACTCTTGTTATAGATGCACCACAATTTACTTAACGATTTTAGTACTAAGGGACACTGATATTCTTCCACGTTGCAGGTTTGGCTTATGAGAAGTCATGCCCTTCTCTCCTCATTTCTCCTTCCATACTGTTACAGAAGCTCCTAGTAAAGGAATCTTTGAGGAAAAGGAAATGCATTCTGTGCTGCAGTAGCCACCAACCGCAATAGGTGCATACCAAGTTATACACTCTAATCCATGGTGTCTATTCCCACCCATCTCACAAGGATAACATCAAACCTTCAACAATTTCAAGGCAGCTCTCACACATATATATATATATATATGTATGTGCACATATACACTTACATATATGTACATCTACACGTATATACGCTTTCTTTTATTAAGTAAAGGAATCAGAGACTCAAAAAGTGTCAGTTTTTTAGCCAAACTCACACAGCCTATGAGAAGCAAAGCCAAGATTTAAACCCAAGTCCTTTGACCCAATGCTCCTGAAAACCTCTTGGCCTCCACACTATTTCTTACAGCAATGTCTAGTATTTGTTGAATGATTTAAATGTGCCAAGTGCTTCACTTAGCACTTTACCTGGATTATCTTATTTTGTGCTCACACAGAAATTAGACACTAGGTGGGCACCATGTTGTCCCTGTTATACAGATGGGAAAATTGAGAACAGAGAGATGCTATAATGTGGCTAATGTTGCATAGATAACACCATGACTGGATTCAGGCAGTCTGATTCCTGAGCCTCCAGTCTCCACTGGAGAAGAAACTCATCCTGCAAAATCATCTGATGAACTGTTAGAGAAATCTGATTTGATGGAAAACATCCCAGTTTAAACCCATTCAACCAAGAAGTAAAGTACAGATCTATGCATTTATAGAGCCAGATAACACAGTCATTTCGTGTCTTGTTGAAGACCACCACAGGCTTGTAAACGGTATCATGTCAAGCAGAGCACCAGAAGAGTGCTTGCTAAGGACAAATGGGGTGCAGGGTGGGAGTGGGTTAAAAATGTGCGTTTCCTTGGTTTGGCTTGGTTTCCTTGATACCGGGACCTGTGAACTACACTGATTCAGAGAAGGGTTTGAGTTAAACCATCTGGATGGCAGTTCCCTCTCGAATACTTCCTAGATTTGCAACTTCAGAAAGTCACTCTACCTCTTTGTGCCTTAGTTTCCCCAATTGTAAAATGGAGCTAAGGATACTATCTACTCATGAAGTGGTGAGCATTAACCAAGTAAATAACTACAGTAAGAATATAATAAAATACAATACAAATACAATAAAAAGTTGTATTTACAGCACATTTTTGGCATGTCATAAACATCTGATAAATTTTATCCATGGTTAATGTAAAATTTATTTTACTAAAAATAATTAAATCATTATTTTCCTGTCACAGTTAACATGGGCCACATATGAAGGTTTCGTGATACTAATGAACCTTCCTTATCCCCACACCCCAATCCAGTGTTCTCTCTTGCTTGGTTCTGCCTTCACCTGTGCTCTTTGCAATATCATCTTCCCAACTCCTTGGGTAGGTCAGCCCACCCAACTCTTATTCATCCCATACGGGTCAGATCAAGCGCTCTATCTCTGAAAACACCTGACTGACATCTCTCAACTGTTTTCCCCATACAGCAGCCTGGGTTGGTGCCTGTGGGATACTGTGTTGTCCCTCTCCCTCACACTGTGAGCTGGCACTATAAGCTTCATTTTATTCATCTCTTCCCTTATTTGGGATTTGTTTTTCGGGAAATGCACTGTGTACCATTTATATCGACATCCCCTCCCATTACACAGTGCTAGTCAGATAGTAGGAACTTATAATCACATATCAGATATATACAATAATTCTGAAATGTGTTACGGAAAAGGTGAAATGTAGCATTCACCTTTTGTACTTTGAAGCATGCCTTTATACGGAATGCCATCTTGTTTCAGAAGAATTTATAATCACTAAGAAAATGAAGACTTTGAGAAATGTATGTAGGTACCAACTGATTTGATTTACTGATTTCCATGTTGCTCGACTTCTTTGGTGCTTTTCTTCTTAATAATTCACACTCACCCTGAAAACTGGAATTTCTAGCATCATATTAATTCATACAAGAGAGCTTGCACATCTGTTTATCCATTAATTTACTGTGTGTCTTTTGACTTCTTTTAACTATACTTTTCCTAATTTAAGTTAGTCTCTCATCAGTTTCCTCTTTTGCTTGACACTTCTGCCATGTTGAATTATTTGCACTTCATAATCTCACCGGGACTTCCACACATTCTTTTCTCTCCTTGAAAGAATGTTTTTTCATTCTTTCTATGGATAAATTTTCAAAAAAAAAAAAAAAAAACAAAACCACCAAACAAAAACAATAACATTTTTTCAACTGTCTGAAACAAGCTTGTTTATTGACATATTTTATACTTCATTGTAGCTAATGTTCTATCATAATTTCCACTTTACTCATATTTTTCCCCACTTAGTGAGCTCCAGAAGTCTTTTTTTTTATTACCATTGCATTCTCAGTACCTAGAACAGTGTCTGATATTTAGAATGTGGATATATATGTATATATGAATGCATTTGTTGTTGAATACATGGAGGAATGGAAAGATGGACAAAACAAATGAAATTAATGGATTCCAAAGATTGTCTTGGTCCCTAGGAAAAGAAAGGCAAATAAGACTCAGTCCTTTCTCTTAGAGATTCAGTCTTATGTGTGGGAGGGGAAATCAGACGAGTAATAGGGCCCCAATAAAGTGGGAAGAACTGATAAGAGAGAACTCAAAGTCAAGAGAAGATGAAAAAGGCTAAGTCTGAGAAAGATTCTTTGGCCTGGTTGGCTAGATGAAGATAGGAGATGGGAGAAGATGAATCCCTGCTATTAAACATCCTGTTCAACCAGGAGAGCAAAGGGTCTCATGCTGAAGTTTATTGCTTCAGTTTCTAACCTTTCATAAGTGCTTACTTGGCAGCCGTATCGAGAGTGGTATTTGATTCTCTGAAGCATCTTAAAGGAGCAGCACAAGACCTCCCACATTCCCTTTTTTCATTTAGACTGTAAAATATATTGGTTCTGTGCATTACTGCCATGAGAGGAAAAAAAATATTGCATGTTAGTTTCCAAATGAAATGACATTTAGTAAAGTGTACATTTAAGATATTTTTCAAGGTTGGCTTTTAAAGGTGCACTGGAAGGGTCTTTCTTCATAACAGATGATAAGAATTTACAGGTGCCTTTTATTCTCTAGCCCTCTCTCATAATGGTTATGGGGAAAAAATTTAAGAGCCTCATTAGGTCTAGCAATAACTAGTGAGGCTTCAGAGCACCATTACACCCTTCAAAGTGTTATGAGATGGGCACAGTTGTAACAGAGACACAGACCCGTAATGGGACTCTGCCATCTTGCCTAACTGGCCACTTACACTCTGTCACTTGGTGAAGAAGGGGCGGTGAGTAGCCACCTTACGCAGAAAATGTGGGTGTTCCAGGGTTGACTTCCAACCAGAGAGGTCATGGCAAATGTAGGCTGCAGCAGGAGAAGGTGGTGTGTTGGTGAGGACATCCAGTTCACAAAATATTTATGAGCTAGGACAGGAACATGGCCCAAAAAGCAGAAGCAGGGTATTGTTACTAGAATATTGGCAAAACAATATGGGATGCCATACAGGAAAATTTTAAATGAAACAAAACAAAAACTTAAAAACCAAATATCACTATAGAAATTACTCAAAATGTCCCTTTTTTTATTATATCCTAATATCATTTTCCTTAATCAGCTTCATTTAAAGGACAACATAGCTATTTTCATGGCTCCTTTAGAATTTTCCATTTGATATGCTCTGTAATAGGAACATATAATATGGTGTCAGTTTATATTATTTACGTTAGTAGGCTCCTTGTTTCTTTTAATGTCATTGTGCTTCTTTGTGTCTAACAAACCCTTCTGAGTTTTGAAAACAGATGTTAAACATTCATCTTGGTATAAGATAAATCAATTTATTAAATTAAAATGAAAGCTATCACTATTACAATAACAATAAAAACATATTTTTGCAAGCCACTGATACTAAAATATTTTTCGGTTATAAATGCCATGCATGACATAAAGGATACTTTGGAAAGCATAGCTAACCATTAAGAAAAAAGTATCATCATTAGTCTTTAATTGAATATCTCATTTAGTTTCAGATTTAGATATGTGATCTGTTTGAGCTAAGTTTTGTATAAATGTGAGCTTCAGGTTGAGGTGTTTTGTTTCTGTATACAGACATTCAGTTCATCTAGCATCATTTGTTTTGGGGTATATTGAGTATAGAAACTTAAAAAATTTTTTTTTTACATTTTTATTCTTTTTTGAGAGACAGAACATGAGCAGAGGAGAGGCAGAGAGAGGGAGACACAGAATCTGAAGCAGGCTCCAGGCTCTGAGCTGTCAGCACAGAGCTGAATGTGAGGCTTGAATTCACAAACCGTGAGTGCATGACCTGAGACAAAGTCATACACTTAACTGGCTGAGCTACCCAGGCACCCCTCTTTTTAATTATTTTTACGTTCTTATTCATGGAATGTAGAAACTTTACTGACGTACGTGCCCCTTTACCCTTCTCTCATTATGTTGGGTTTATCTTATGGGCACTGGAAATCTTGTTAGACAATTTTTTAACTTTCTTGCTTCCAACCATTACATATCTTTGAAAGGACTCAAGGGGAGTAGACTAGTCTATTAGATTTATATTTACCCATATACTTCACTATCCCTTTTGCTCTTCCTCTTCTCTGTGATGCTACAACTTTTTTCTTCTTTTTCATTTTTTTATTTTTTAAAATTTGCATCCAAGCTAGTTAGCATATAGTGCAACAGGATTTCAGGAGTGGATTCTTTAATGCCCCTTACCCATTTAGCCCATCGCCCCCCCACGATCCCTCTAGTAACCCTATGTCTGTTCTCCATATTTAAGAGTTTCTTACATTTTTTCCCATTTCCTATTTTTATATTATTTTTGCTTCCTTTCCCTTATGTTCATTTGTTATGCGTCTTAAAATCCTCATATGAGTGAAGTTCTATGATATTTGTCTTTATCTGACTAATATTGCTTAGCATACATCAACATAGTTGTAAATGGCAAGATTTCATTCTTTTTGATTGCTGAGTAATACTCCATTAAATGTATTACCACATCTTCTTTATCCATTCATCCATCAGTGGACATTTGAGCTCTTTCCATACTTTGAATATTGTTGACTGTGCTTCTATAAACATTGATGTGAATGTACCCCCTCTTAAAAATTTGTAAATTTTTTTTTTTAAATTTCTGAGAGAGAGAGAGACAGCGTGAGTAAGGAGGGTCAGAGAAAGAGGGAGATACAGAATCTGAAGACAGACTCTGAGCTAGCTGTCAGCACAGAGCCCAACGTGGGGCTTGAACCCACGAACTGTGAGATCATGACCTGAGCCGAAGTTGGACACTTAACCGACTGAGCCACCCAGGCGCCCCTGCATGTGCCCCTTTGAAACAGCATACCTCTGTCTATTGGATAAATACCTAGTAGCACAATTGCTGGGTCATTGGGTAGTTCTATTTTTAATTTTTGGCAGAACCTCCATACTGTTTTCCAGAGTGGCTACACCCGTTTGCATTCCCACCAGCAGTGGAAAAGAGATCCTCTTTCTCTGCATCCTCGCCAGATTCTGTTGTTGCCTGTGTTATTAATGTTAGCCATTCTGACAGGTGTGAGGTGGCATCTCCTTGTCGTTTGATTTGTATTTCCCTGATGATGAGTGACGTTGAGCATTTTTTTAATGTGTCAGTTGGCCATGTGGATGTCTTCTTTGGAGACCTGTCTATTCATGTCTTTTGCCCATTTCTTCACTGGATTATTTGTTTTTTTGGGTGTTGAGTTTCACACGTTCTTTATAGATTCTGGATACTGAGCCTTCATCTGGTGGGTCATTCACAAATATCTTCTCCCATCTGTCAGTTGACTTCTAGTTCTGCTGATTGTCTCCTTTGCTGTGAAGAAACTATTTTGATGAGGTCCCAGTAGGGTTCATTTTTGCTTTTGTTTCTCTTCCCTCCAGAGACTTGTTGAGTAACGAGTTGCTGGGGCCAAGGTCAAAGGGGTTTTTACCTGCTTTCTCCTCGAGGATTTTGATGGCTTCCTAGCTTCCATTCAGGTCTTTCATCCAGTTTATCTTTGTGTCTGGTGTAAGAAAGTGGTCCAGGTTCCTTTGTCTGCATGTCGCTGTCCAGTTTTCCCAGCACCACTCGCTGGATAGACTGTCTTTATTCCCTTGGATACTCTTTCCTGCTTTGTGAAAGATGAGTTGGCCATACATTTGTGCGTCCATTGCTGGGCTCTCTATTCTGTTCCATGGATCTGAGTGTCTGTTTTTGTGCCAGTCCCATACTGTCTTAGCCATCACGACTTTGTAATACAGCTTGAAGTCTGGGATTGGGATGCCTCCTGCTTTGGTTTTCTTTTTCAAGATTTCTTAGGCTCCGGGGTCTTTTCTAGTTCCATACACATTTTCAGATTGTTTGTTCTAGCCCTGTGAGGAATGCTGGCATTATTTTCATAGGAATTGCATTGAATATGTAGCTTCCTTTGGATAGTGTTGACATTTTAACAATATTTGTTCTTCCTATCCAGGACCATGGAATATTTCCCCATTTCTGTCTCTGTCTCTGTCTCTGTCTCTCTCTCTCTCTCTCTGTGTGTGTGTGGTGTTTGTGTGTGTGTCTTTTTCAATTTCTTTCATAACTTTCTGAAGTTTTTCAGTGTATAGATTTTTCACCTCTTTGGTTAGATTTATTACAAGGTATTATATGATTTTTGGTCCAATTGTAAATGGGATCAATTCCTTGATTTCTCTTTCTGTTGCTTCATTGTTGGTGTATAGGAATGCATCCGATTTCTGTGCATTGATTTTATATCCTGCCACTTTGCTAAATTCATGGATCAGTTCTAGTGGTTTTTTTTTTTTTTTTTTTTTTTTTTNGTAGCTTCCTTTGGATAGTGTTGACATTTTAACAATATTTGTTCTTCCTATCCAGGACCATGGAATATTTCCCCATTTCTGTCTCTGTCTCTGTCTCTGTCTCTCTCTCTCTCTCTCTGTGTGTGNTTTCCAGATAGAGTATCATGTCACCTGCAAAGAGTGAATCTTTGACCTCCTCCTGGCTGATTTGGATGCCTTTTATTTCTTTGTATTGTCTGATTGCTGAGGCTAAGACGTCCAATACTATGTTGAATAACAATGGCGAGAGTGGACATCCCTTTCTTGTTCCTGGCCTCAGAGGAAAAGTTCTCAATGTTTCCCCATTGACGATCACATTAGCATTGAGTCTTTAATATATGGCTCTTATGATTTCGAGGTATGATCCTTCCATCCCTACTGTCTTGAGGGTTTTTATCAAGAAAGGATGCTTTAATTTGTCAAATCGTTTCTCTGCATCTATTGAGAGGATCTTGTGGTTCTCGTCCTTTCTTTAATTGATGTGATGAATCACATTGATTGTTTTGCGGATGTTGAACCAGCCCTGCATCTCAGGTATAAACCCCACTTGGTCATGGTGAATAGTGTGTGTGTGTGTGTGTGTGTGTGTGTGTTTAATGTATTGTTGGATCCAGTTGGCTGACATCTTATTGAGGATTTTTGCATCCATGGTTATCAGGGAAATTGGTCTATTGTTCTCCTCAGTGGGGTCTTTGTCTGGTTTTGGAATCAAGGTAATGGAGGCTTCATATAAAAAGTTAGGAAGTTTTCCTTCCATTTCTATTTTTCGATCAGCCTCAAGAGGATAGGTGTTAACTCTTCCTTAAATGTTTGGTAGAATTCCTCTGGAAAGCCATCTGGCCCTGGACTCCTGTTTTTTTGGGCAGTTTTTGATGACAAATTCAGTTTCTTTACTGGATACATTCAAATTTTCTATTTCTTCCTGTTTCAGTTTTGGTAGTTTATATGTTGCTAGGAATTCGTCCATTTCTTTCAGATTGCCCATTTTATTGGCATATAATTGCTCATAATATTCTCTTATTTTTTTTGTTTCTGCTGTGGTGGCTGTGATCTCTCCTGTTTCATTCTTGCTTTTATTTATTTGAGTTCTTTCCTTTCTCTTTTTGAACCAAGTGGCTTGTGGTTTATCAGTTTTGTTAAGTCTTTCAAAGAACCAGCTTCTGGTTTCATTGATCTGTTCTACTGTTTTTTGTTTTGTTTTGCTTTTGCCCTTTTGTTTTTGATAGCATTTATTTCTGCTCTAATATTTATTATTTCCTGTCTTCTGATGGATTTGGGTTTTATTTGCTGTTCTTTTTCCAGATCTTTAACTTGTAAAGTTAGGTTGTGTGTCTGAGATCTTTCTTTCTTCTTCAGGAAGGCCTGGACTGCTATATGATTACCTTTGTTGTGTCCCAGAGTTTTTGAGCTGTAGTTTATCATTTTCATTAGCTTCCATGTACTTGTAAATTTCCTCTTTAACTTCTTGGTTAGCCCATTCATTCCTTAATAGGATGTTCTTTAGTCTCCAAGTATCTGTTGCCTTTCCAAATTTGTTCTTGTGGCTGATTTGGAGTTTCATAGTGTTGTGGTCTGAAAATATGCATGGTATGATCTCCATCTTTTTGTACTTGTCGAGGGCTAATTTGTGTCCCAGTATGTGATCTATTCTGGAGAATGCTCCATGTGCACTGGAGAAGAATGTATATTCTGCTGCTTTAGGATGAAATATTCTGAATATGTCTGTTAAGTCCATCTGGTCCAGTGTGTCATTCGAAGCCATTGTTTCCTTGTTAATTTTCTGATTAGATGATCTGGCCATGTCGGAACTGGGGTGTTGAAGTCCCCTACTATTATGGTATTATTATCAATGAGTTTCTTTATGTTTGTGATTAATTGATGCATGTATTTGGGTGCTATCACATTTGGAGTATAAATGTTTACAATTGTTAGGTCCTGTTGGTGGATAGACCCCCCCCCTTAATTATGATCTAATGCCCTTCTTCATCTCTTGTTACAGTCTTTATTTTAAAGTCTAGATTGTTTGATATAAGTATGGCTACTCCAGCTTTCTGTTGTCGACCATAGCATGATAGATGGTTTTCCATTCCCTTACTTTTCAATCTTTGGGTTTAAGTGGGTCTTTTGTAAACAGCATATAGATTGAGCATTTTTTATTGGAACATTTAGTCTTTTGATTGGAGCATTTAGTCCATTGATGTTTAGAGTGAGTACTGAAAGATATGAATTTATTGTCATTATGTTTCTTGTAGAGTTGGAGTGTCTGGTGGTATTCTCTTGTCCTTTCTAGTCTTTGTTGCTTTTGGTCTTTATGTATGTATGTATGTATTTTTAGTCTTTTCTCCCCTCAGAGATTCCCCCTTAAAGTTTTTTGCAGGGCTAGTTTGGTGATCACGAACTCCTTTAATTTTTGTCTGGGAAACTTTATCTCCTTTTATTTTGACTGACAGCTGTGCAGCTCAGTTTTATCCTTTTTATTTTTTTCATCCTGACTAGGTTTTACTTGTTTTATCTCCACAGAAAGGGATTCTCATCTGCTTTTGACCCCAGCTAGTATTCTTATTATCATGATTCTAAAAACTGTTTCAGATATATGGCTTGTATTTGTGTTGGTTAAGTCCCTGGTAGTCATTTCTTCCTGCTCTGTCTTTTGGGGTGAATTCCTTTGTTTTGTCATTTTGAATGAACAAAAGGAATTAACGAGGTAAAAATTAAAGTATTTAAAACAACACATACACACAAATCAAATAAATGATGCTAGATCCTAGGTGTGATATGGTCTGGGTGTTGAAAGGAGCTTGATAGATTAGAGAAAAAGGAGGATAAAGGAAACAAATGGAAAGAAAAACATTTGAAAATTTCAAAAAATGAATAAAATGAAATAGAATGAAATGAAGTGATGGAAATAAAATAGAATTTGAAAAATTTACAAAACACTAAAAAACATAGTTAAAAATTAAAGAAAAATATTTTTAATAAAAATTCAAAATAAAACTAAATTTTTCTCTTTCTGTATTCAAGAAAAAGAAAGTAAATAAAAAGAAAAAACTAGAATAGGTGGACCAGGGAACAGACTGAAATGCTATTGAAATTACATTGTTTTCTTCTAAAGGTCAACCTGTGAAGCCCTTAATAGTCTATAAACTAAGCAAGTGAAGAGACTTCTTGTTCTGGGAGAGAGAGTTCGGCCCAGTTGGGTGGGGCTTAGTGTAATGTCTCCACTGTCCACTAGATGGCGCTGCTTAGCTTACTGGGGTGGATGGTTGTGGCACTTTTGTGTTTGCACATGTGTGGGAGGGGTGAAAATGGCGGCACTCTAGTATCAGAGGTCTGTTCTCCCCAGTCAGCAACTGTTTCCATCCAGTTCCCGCTTTAACACTGTCCGCGACCAAGCCGGCCCAGGTGGCACCTCCCTCCCGAGTCTTATCTCAGGTGCAGCTGTTTCCTGACCCCTCACTTCTGAGGGACTGGGGCTCTGACCCGTTCTGCCCCGCTGCGGGAGGGTCTCCCCGAGCAAAGGCTGCTTGTTGGCCACACCCAGGTACATTCATGGCACCATGCTGCAGCTGCTGCCCAGAGGCTGCGGCTGGGTGCCAGCCTGCCCCAGAAAAAGCCCGCGGGATTCTGTAGCAGCAGCCTTTCAGGGATTATGGAAATTCACAACACATGTCTGGTACCCGGCTTCCCCCTTAACGACCTTGGTCCAGCACCAGCGAATGTGGTTGTTCTCTGAGGTCTGCTGGGGCCTTTGCGTGTGGGGGGGCCCACACTGCCTCTATCAAATGTGTTCACACCAGGGGAACCGCCTTTCCCCATGTGCCCCGAGGACCCCTTGACTTCACTCTGCTCCTGGGGATTCGCCCTTGCCATCAGAGCACATCCAGGTGTCTAGCTGCGGAGTTTCACACTCTGTGATCCCCGTGTTTATAGAGTCTCAATGGAATTTAAACCCTCTTCTTTCCCCTTTCTCCCTTTTAGTTCAGTCCTTGTAGCTGTTTCCACTTTCCCACTTTCTCTCCAGCTGCTTTGGGGAGGGGGGTTCGGTGTGCTCTCCTGCACCTCCCCGCCCCTGTCTCTGCCTTCTCTCCACAAGCGAAAACCGCCCCCTGTCCTCCGCAGCATCCCTCTCCCCCAGTTCACCTCTCCGCGGCGCCTACCTGCTGAGTTCTGTCGTTCAAGTTGTGCAGATTGTTGTGTGAATCCTCAGATCGGTTGTCTAGGTGTGCAGGATGGGTTAGTGTTGCTCTGGCTGTATTTCATGGACACAAGACACCAAAAAACTTCCATGCCGTTCAGCCCTCTTGGCTCCTCCACCCAAATTTTCTTCTGGTGTTAATTTCCCTCTGTCGGGATAACCTATAAGTAGTTCTTTGAAAGTGGTCTGTTGCCAATGATTTTTTTTAATGTTTTTAATATCTCGCCTTTATTTCAAAAGGATGTTTTCATTGGAATTACAATTCTGGATTGCCACTTCTTTTCTTCCAATACTTAAAGAAAATCATGGGCTGCCTTCTTCTGACCTTCCTAGTGTTTGTATGTTTGTTTAAATGAGAAATTCACATTTATTTGAATTGTTGTTCTCTTACAATTCATCTCTGGCTGTTTTCAAAGTGTGTTTTATTTTTGCTTTTGCTTTTTTACCCCTCCCGGTGTTCCACAATTTGATTATATCTGTATTGTGAATTTCTTTGGGTTTACCTCTTTTGGGTTTGCTGAGCTTAAATTTATAGGCTTGTATTGTTTGCTACATGTGGGGAATTTTTAGCCATTATTTCTTCAAATAATCTTTCTGAAGTGAACTCTATAACTTTATTCTAGAATTCAAGTGATATCACCATTATATCTTTTGGTGTTATTCTATAGGTCCCTAAATTTATTTTTTTCTCTCTGTGGTTTAGATTGGAAAGTTCCTTATTTTATATGGACGCAAGTTCATGGAGTTTGTTCTGCTGTATCTCTATTCTACATTTGAATTCAGTCGCTGAGTTTTTAATGTTTGTTTATTTATTTATTTTAATTTAGATTATGGTTTTTACAGTGTTACATTTTCTGTTTGGTTCTTCTTTGTATCTTCTATTTTTTTCCCAGCACTGTCTATTTTTTTTTTCATTTGTTTAACTATGTTTTCCCTTGTTGGAACATTTTTGTTTTTGAGGGGGTGTGGTGCAGGTGAGTGAGAGGCAGAGAGAGAGAGAGAAAGAGAGAGGAGCAGGGCTCACCTGGGGTTCAGGCTCACCCAAAGAAGAGCTTGTGCTCATCCGACGTGGGACTTGAACTCAAAGTGAGAGACCGTGACCTGAGTTGAAGTCCAACGCTTAATGACTGAGCCACCCAGGCACTCTTGTTGAAACATTTCTATAATGGTCACTTAAATTTTTTATTTGAATGTTTCAACATCTGTGTCATTTCAATGTCAGTATCTATGACTATCTTTTCTTATGTGAGTTTAGATTTTCTAGTTTCTTTGTAATTTTGGTTATATCCTGGGTGTGTTGAATATTAATGTTATAAGATGTTGAGTCTTAAGTCCTACGACAATTGTTGATATTCTTGTGTCAGCAGGTAATTGATCGATTCAGTTGGATTCAGGCTGAATGTTTTTACCTTCTTTCTGTGGAGTTTATTTCCAATATCAGTTCTGCTGTCAAAGCCTTTGCTGTAATAGTTTGATCATGTGTGCACAACCTGGTGGCAAGTCTGGGACCCGAGTAGTGGTCTGTCCTGTTCAGTTCTCAAAGTCTGTGGTATCTTTGTAGGTCCTATGTGTACACATGTTGCTCAAGCATGAGTGTGGAGGTCACGAAAGCACCACATGGTGTCATTTTCCTAAACTCTTTCCTTCCTTCCAAACTCTTTCCAGGATCCTCAAAGTATTTTTTTGTTTCCCAGGGCTCCCCTTTCTTGTCCTCCAGCCTGAAAGCTGGTGCTTTTTCACCCTATTCCTGTACTCCTGTGACTCAGTGTGCCTTTGTGGCCAAGTTGTAGAGGAAGGAGAGAAAAATCAGTGGGATTTTGCCCCACCTTCTGGGACCAGAGCATCTCAGATCCTAGAGAAGCTTGGCCTCCCCCAGATTGTTGGGCATCTCTCTCTATCTGTGTTTTGATGTTTCATTCTGGGTTTTCTGCTGCCTTGAATCCATGCCAGGGAATGCCAGTGAGGTGAAGGGAGCAGAATCCGTCCCCTTGTTTAGTGGCATTTGAATTTTCTCCTCTTGCCCACTCCCACTGCTCTTGTTTTCCTTTCAGAGACCTCAGATGTTTGCTCTCTGCATTCTACTAAAACTTGACATCTGCACTGAGTGGGCAGGATGGGGTGCATTGTGCTTATTCCTTCTTACCAGAGCCAGAACCTCATCACCAGCTTCATTTAGTTTATTGTTGGGAAAATACATATAAAATACAAGTTACCATTTTAGCCTCTTTGAAGTATACAACTGGGGGGCACTCAGTGCATCCACAATATTGTGTGACCATCACTGTCTAGTTTGAGAACTTTTTCTTCTCCCCAAGTGGTAACTACCCACCCATGAAGCCATCAGTCCTCAAGTACTCTTGCCTAAACCCCCCTGGCCACCACTAATCTGTTTTCTGTCTGTGGATTTGCTCTACTTCATTTTTTAACAGTTTATGGAGGTAAAATTTACATACCATAAAGTCACGTATTTTGAGTGTATAATCCATTGTGTGTGTGTGTTCTGTATGTTTATAGAATTGTACCGATTTAAAAAATATTTGGGAATATTTGCTCCCAGTGTTTTCCTCTTTTATCTTTCTTCCTTCTTAAAGATCTATTTTACTGTAAGTTTTTAAAACAAAAGGGAAATGATAACATGTGTGTATCTTTGTAGCTTCTTTTCCTAAAAACTAAACAGTGCCTTTTAAGCATTTTTCACTTTTGTTTTTTCAAATGGTTCCAAACACTGCACAATGTGCCATCATGTGGATGTACTATAATTTATTTTTAATTTTCCCATTCTTGCACATTTTAATATTTACAGTTTTATTTTTTCATGAATAATGCTGTAGTTAATTGACATGTAAATAAACATCTGTGTATATCTCTCCTTATTGCCTTCGGTGCTATTCTCAGAGGCGATATTTCTGGGTTAAAGGACATAGCAAAACACCGATTTGAAGATTCTGGGTTCTGGCATGTCCCAAAATAAAGATTCTTGGTTTTGTTTTTGTTTTGGAGAAAGTAGAAAGAAACTCTCAATAAAAAATACATAAAATATACATCAAAAGTCGCTTCCTAAACCTTCTTATCCTTTAGTAAAAGTTTCAAAAACTTGCAATATAGTGTCAGATGCAAGGAGTCAGGGGTTACTTCATTGGTGAAGAAAGTACGAGAAATACCCAGAATACATGGTGGGTGCAGACCTGGATTTGACTCCAGCATCGCTATTTAAGCGGAAGGTAGAGTGAGCCAGTCCCCACAGAGGTGGAGTGGCCACATGTCGTGGTTTGCCCTCTCACTCCCACCGCACACCTTCTGTCCCTGGCACTGTCGTCAGTGGAGCCCCACCCCCTCCTTTCACTCACATGCATTTTTCCCATTTGGACAATACGTTATGTGGTCACTCTCAAGAAGCATCTTTCATTTTCAGAAGCACATTTTGATAGGGCAAGGATAATCAGTGCATGGCAGACGTATCACCAATCTCTCCTCTTTGGGCTTAGGTGGGTTTCACAAATATAGGAGTTTCTTTCTCTGAAATAAGCATTGTCCTCAGAATTCCCCCAACACACTTACGTGGGGCCTTACCTACCATCTGATTAGAAATGGACCATAAAATGGATCCCATTTTCCGAGGCATGTAGGTGATTCTACTGGTCCTCGTCATGGGGGGAAACATGGTGTGATGGCTGGTGCCTCTTCCCAAATATCTTGAGTAGGCCCCCAGTGAAGAATGGCCTGCACCTCAGGGCATGAGGGCTTTTCACGCCACCTCACTTTGGGAAGATTTTGCCTCCCACATACCCTCTGCGGGATCTCTCTCCTCATTCCTGTTCAAGACTGTGACTCATCCTAGCTGTGTTTCTGGAACACACGACTGAAAATCCAAGTGAAACTTGGGCTATTTAGACCTAAAAGAAAATTAAATACATAATTAATTAATCTTGGGTCTGCTTTGAACCGAGTGATTAGAAGCAACTTTCCATTTTCTTTCATGTTGTTTTTGTGCAGAACCTGCTGATTTTTCCCTGTTTCTTTCCTTTGTAGGCTTCAAGACAACAGATGAATTGTGAAAGAGAGCAGCTAAGGGTAGGTGTACCTGCCTGTAAAATACTTCCTGCTTCTCGTTTCTGTATGATAAGCAAAAATTTCCTGTCTCTTCCAAGACACAGGGTTCTAAATAGCGGGCTTCGTCTTAAGACTGGTAGAGTTGAAAATATTTATCCCAGCTAATTTAGTATTGATTGAGCTGGTAAATACAGTATATCTTCTTTTGAAGTGCCATTATAGTAGATATGGATTTTTTGATTTAGATTCAGCAATAAATACTTCTCTTCTGGAATTTGTTTGACATCATTGTACTCTTTTTATGTACAACATGAGGTCTAAGTAATAACAAAGGTCAAAAGGATGTCTTGCTGCTTTCTTAATGTGAATACCAGGATGTTTGCTGAGTGGCTAAAATGCTCCCTTGCTGTTAACTGGGGTGGGTGAGTCACTTATATGTCAAGGGCATTTTCGAGGAGAATTCGAGTCCTCTGTAGACCTTCTAGTTTCAGTTGTATTTGTATATATTGAAGAAGGAGACAGAATTTTAGACCTCATATGCTATTTACCTTTTTAAAAATAAACCTTTCTCAGTGCTCAAGTGTGTTAGGTATAAAAAGTGTTTTCTTTCTGAGGGGACAATGCTTTGCTTATACATTTAGCTTCGTGGCATTGTCCTGCTCTCATGGTACCATGGTTGATATCCTTTTTTGGCATGGATATGGTATTTTAAGAAATATCAGGATTGTCTCCACTTCCTGTTTGTAGTTTTTTCAAAATGCACTCATGTTTTAGATGGATGACTTTGAAATCATAATTGGCCTAGTTTTAATGTCACTGATGGAAGTTGGCAACTTTTACTGGACAGTGTGCCTTATAATTGTGTTTCTGTGTTATTATAAAAACCAGAGGAATCCGCTCTCAAAATCCTAACTGTGAGGTTTTGGGAATTGGGGGACCATTGTGCTCAAAGGGATCTAATGCCTCAGAATAATTTATTAAACTGATCCAATGCCATTTATACACTGCCTTGTAACTTTTCAGAACATTTACTTAATGCTGGTCTCAGCATGACAATGATTCGTAGAGTTATTTTCATTTTGCAATTGCTGTTGGCATCAGGTTTGTTACATGGTTGTGTAAGACAGAATCTGATCGTATGTAACTGAGAAAGTGGGTTTGGATGTCTTCTTCTTTTATGCATATTTATTTTATGTAGTATTCCAGCACGGCCCTCTCCGTTAACCTCTCATCTATACCTACTTCACTCCTGAGTACCTGTGCCTACATTAGCCGTGAGTCCTTCGTGAAATACCCTTCAAGATGTTTTAAGATTTTCCTGAGCTCTCATTGCTTCTCCCTGCAGTCTGAATTACTGGTTCATCCTGGTAAATAATGTATTGCAACTTCAGATTTCTCTTCCTGTTTGGATGAGGATGATGGCCAGAACTAGGTCAGAGCTAGATAAGAGGAATGTGTGCTTTTGTTTCCAGGATCCCTGATAAATTCCTCAGAATTAAGGTAATACTGAAGCCTCTATTGCAAACGAGACTCGCCTTTCGAATTAAGGGCTCTGGGGGTAATGAAGTGCTTGTGTGCAATTTGAGGGATTTATTATTTTGCCTTGATGAGGATATTGTCAGCAAGGGTGTGGTTTAGGAACAAGAATGGAGCCCTCCCCACTCTGTTAAATAAATTCAAGCAGTGATTTGATATAATGGGTCATATGGTTTAGTCCCAGTGTGGCTTCAATAGCCCCATATAAAATTATCTCTAGTATATCATGAATTGGTGCTTTGTTCGTTGTTGTTATTGTTGTTTTTGTTTTTATATTTTTAACTAATTTATGTTTTGAATCAATAGAAAACACATTTAAATCGATGGAATACACATTTATGTGGTTCAGAATTTAAATGATCCCAAAGGGAATGCATTTGAATCTAGCTCCTTCCTGGGAGACTCCCAGCATTGCTTGGTTGTCTGGCCTTTGACATCTCTGGATATTTACTCTGTCTCCTCCTTTCCTGTTCTCTTCCTTTTCTTCCCTTCATCCTTCCCTCCTGCCTTTTCTACCTGTCTCATGTGTGTACTCAATCACTCTACTGTCTAAAAAGAGAACTTTCTTGATTAAGTGTTGCTTTTTTTTTTTTTAGGGTACCCGAAAGAAATTTGGCTCTGATTAAAAATGCTAATACTTGATCATCTCATTGAAATGCATTTTTCTCTCATGTTTCTTTTTTTTTTTTTTCCTTAGAAAGAGTGCCAGTGGGAGAAAAGTAGATATCTATTAGTTACCATCATCATTTAAGAGTACCTGCCAGCCACACTTTAAAACATATAGTTTAAATACAGCAATCAAACTGAATTTCCAGATTTGCCATACAAGATGACTGGATGGACTATGGGCATGTTGTCAAGTTCATATTTCTTCGTTAGTTCATTCCGTTATGTTCAGAGTTCAGAGATACAAGTGGGTAGTTGTAAAATGCATCCTTTCCTTGGCCTCCAGGAAATAGCAGATAATGCAGAAATGTACAGGTGCTTTATGTGTGTGAACACTTCGTCGGGACTGGCATATCCCAGAACTGCTTTTCTGTTCTCCTTTCTCATTCTTAAATATTCTACATTATTTTTTTTCAAAATAGACTCTGAGATACATGTTCTAAGATATTATAAATCTAAAACAAAATTCTCTGATTTAATTAATTCTGTGAATTAATTTTTTAAAAAGTTGAAGAAAGTCAAACTTTTTTTTTCTTTTTTTTAATAATTGAAGGACCTTCTCAGAGACTTTAATGTGCAAAAATGAAGTACAGAGAGGTGGGTATAATATGCAATGTTTTGTAAAATAATCTCATCACAGAACAATTTTCGGCTCAAGAATACACTGGGAAACACTCTTGAAAATTATATCTTTTTATTATTATTTTTTTGTGTGTGTTTTCCCCATTAAGATGTTATAGTCTACAAATACAGAAAAGCTGTGCATTTTTTAAAAGCTCAAAACATTTCATCACCTCCCAGTATCAGGGCTGACTCAGTGGACTTTTGGTGTTAGCACAGTGGTTGGGAATCTTCGTGCTTGCTTAGGCCTTTCTTTCCTTCTTCCAAGATGAGGACAAGCATCCCTTCTGCACATGACATTCTCATCAGGGAGGAAGGAGAAGAGGAGCATTTTCCTCAAAGCTCTTGCCTTTGATTGGAGGGAAGTCATTCCCAGAAACCTCTTCTGTAGACATTCTCTTTTATTGCATCAGCCTGTCTCCATGCCATTCACTCCCACTGTCCAGGGATCTCCGTGATTGGCCAGAGCACCCATGAGTCATCCCAGGGGACAGGCCCATTTTCACCGGATGTTAAACAGGAGTTGTGGGTATCTTTGGTGGAATCCTCCAATAGAGTCCTCCACAGAAGGAATCCACATGAGCCCTCCCGTCCCTCAGGGTGTTGGTTTCTTGTCACCTCCTTTCTGTGCTCCCTTCGTCCCAGACACATGGCCATGGGAGCCACACTGAAAGCCCCAGCAAGTACCTGAACTCTGGCTTGTGGAATTTCACAGATGGTTTATCTGCCAACTTCTCACAGATCACATCTCCCTGTTCTACCTTTTCTCCCGGCTTGGCTCTCTCTTTGTATTTTGCCTTATGTTCTTTGGAACAGGGCCTGGTTGCAGTCTTTATTAATTTCCCCTCAGCGTCAGGTAACTGACAGCACCCCAGCACCCATGTCAGCCCCAGAGATACTGTCCGTGAGCTTCCTGTTCCCTGCCCTTCCCGAGAGAAGAATGTGGTCCAGTTATTCCTGACCAATGATCTGCCCTTCTCGGAAGGCTGTTGGACGACTCCTGTTCCCAGTGAACATACTACAAAACAGTAAACCTGTTTATTCCTCCATCCTGTTTAGAATGAGCCTTTCTTTGAGCTTACATTTCACATTGTCACTGGGTCCTGTTGGGGAGTTCATCCACAAGAGCTCACCATGAGATCTGTATATAAGTGCTCCTGATGCTATGGGCTATATTTACCAACTTGTCCCTGCATCACTTGTGGTTGATGCCAACAGGTGGGGTGGTGCTAATTGTGCAGTTACCATAACCCAGCCATCAACGTTTACCTTTCTGGCATCTGGAATGACAAGTGGACAAATAAAAAACCAAGTGACAAATTGTATGGCCTCAGTAGTCCTTTGTCTCCCTCAGTGATCTACAAGTTGGAAGGATGGTGTGGTCATAGGGTAGGGGATCAAATGGCCATGTTTGTTAGCATTCATATAAAATATTGGGTTACAAAGGGATCTTTTGTGCTGAGTGTATCAGATGTTGGCTTAGGGGACTGTTAAACGTATTTGGTCAGAACACTACTAAGCAGGCAAGGGCTTGGCTCCTATGTGGACCAGTATTTGTTCATGGACCAAAATCTTTATCAGCAATTCAGCAAATAGATACCATGAGAGTCAGCGTGGTATGAGGGGTAGTTAGGGATGCCTAGGAGCCCTAGTTATTGACTTAGGTTCATACATCAGTTTTAAGTTTGCCCTACTTCCTCAAAGCTTTAGTTTCCCTGGGTACGAAAAAGGGATACTTTCTCACTGGATTATTGATTGAATAAAATGACTTATTAAAAGCACTTCAAAAAATGTATGCCTCATAATCAGCAATAGTAGATTGTTAATATAGTATTATTCCCAATAATTCCTTCATGCCTCTTCCTACTAGGAGTACCAGACCAGGAATACAGACATTTGGGGGATATCTAATCCCACTCAACTCCCAACATTAAAAAACACCTCAAAGGATAGATTTCATAGTTGACGACATGGTGGTATATATTCTACATATATGTAGAAGAAAACTGCCTCTCACTCAGCTAAGAAGCAATAAGACTGATTCAGGCTAGCCTAAGCAGAAAAGTCATACAACCAGACCTCTCCAGGAGCTTAGAATCAGAGAGCTATGAGAGAACTCGAGCCGTTCTTTCTCTTCCCTCATCTTCATTTCTCCTTGTGGATCCACTCTGGAATTTTCTTTTGCTAAAGGAATTTTCTTTTGCTTTACCTTTCTTTAAGCATGTGGCACCTTTCAGCACCTAAGATTTATGCTGCATCAGGTCCTGCAGATATAGGTACTTTGAAAGGCTCCTGATTAAAGATTCTGGAGAAAGCATCTGATTGGCCCACTCCAGCTCAGTCTTTCACTCTAGTCCAACCAGCAGTGTCCAGGAAAGCAGGATAAATAAATAAATCTCGTTACCCAGGGCCAGCTGCTGAGGAGGACTTGATCATCAGGGGGAGAGTGGTAGTCAGTTGAGCTAATATCCCCAAGGAGTGTGCTGTAGCCTCCAAACTTGGAGACCAGAGTCAGGCAGAGGGTCCTGGGGAATAGGTGTGCTGTGCCCCATGTCTAGCTCAGCTTTTTGCCAAGTGTAAGACCCCCACCCCATGCAGGACTAAAAGTTTTCAGGCTGCAATCATCTAGTCAAATCACTTTCTAAGTAATTCCCTTTTCAGTTCTCTCTCAGTCCTTTTTATGTCAATGAGAAACTCTCAGTTTAAACTACAGTATCTTTAACAAGTATGTCACTCATACTGAACCCTGTTTTTAACAAAAAGGGAGTGTGCCTCAGGCTTGGAGCCTGCAGCAGCTGAAGCATCTATCAAGACTTTGAAAACACTGTTTGCAAAATACAGTAGTTAAGATCTAGGGGCCTGGAGCTAGGCCCTACTGAGATAAAAATCTAGACTACCATTTACTACTGAAATCCTCTGGACCTCCAATGCCTCCTTAGTATAATGGAGATAATTGCACATGTTTCTTAATGTATGTCTCTGCGTATGTATGCCCATACAAACAAATATTAAAATAATAACAAATTCATATGAGGTTCTTAGAACATTGTTTAGTATACAAGAGGTTCTTAAAACTGTTATATATGAATGGGGTTATTTTCTTCCCATTAACTCTTATTTATGACCACTGATACCGGTTTTCCAATTACAAAGGCAACACAAAGTTCCCTTGGCAAATATATCGATTTAGGTTAAAAACGAGTGGCTTGAAAGACAAATATTAACTATGTAACGTTACAGAGTGCCTGCAGTTATGATAAAAATTGTGACGTTCGAATGCAAATGACAGAAGTTTCAGAAACACTGAAATTACAGCGCCAGGCTTGTGAAAGATGGTGTTGAGCAGATCGGCATTATCAATATTTAATTTGCCAGTTAGAAGCAAGTTTCTCATTTCTGCTAGATACAAGAGTGACGTGGATTGCAGAATGCAAATTGCTAATGATCATCTTGGCTTAAGCCCATTGCCTTCATCCGGGCATCCGATAATGAAACTTCAGGCTGCCTTGGAAGTGAGCTATCAGAATCAGAGACATTTTCCCTGCCTCCTCCACCTGGTAAAGCCCAGCTCTTCCTCAGGGGCTGTCAGGGCAACAGGAAAGGAAATGGAAGGCCCAAACTACTTGAGGAAACATTGCAGCTTTCATGATATTTGGACTATAGATTTAGGATGGCTCACTGTAGGAGAGCCTGCTTCCCTTCAGTTATTTATTCGGGAAATATTTTTTGAGCGTGAACAATATGCCAATCACAGTGCTAGGAGTGGAGATGGAACGGTATACCAAAGTGTTCATATACCTTACAGGCTAGCAGAGAAAATAGGAATTTGTCAAATAACCGTGACAAAAGTGTACCTGTGAAATTGACAGATACCTGAAATGAGAGATGGCATATAAAAGAACATGGATGGAAAAAGCTTACCTGATTGACGTCCACTTACTTATTAAACTTACCAAATTAACACTTTCATTCCATTCCCTTTATAGAACATACTGATTCCTCAAAAAATTGACAATAGAACTTCCCTATGACCCAGCAACAGTACTGCTAGGAATTTACCCAAGGGATATAGGAGTACTGATGCATAGGAGCACATGTGCCCCAATGTTCATAGCAGCACTCTCAACAATAGCCAAAACAAGGAAAGAGCCTAAGTGTCCATCAACGGACGAATGGATCAAGAAGATGTGGTTGAGAAAGAATGAAATCTGGCCATGTGTAGCAACATGGATGTAACTTGAGGGTGTTATGCTGAGTGAAATAAGTCAGGCAGAGAAGGACAAATACCATGTTTGCATGTATAGGAGGAAATTAACGGAGGACCGTGGGGGAGAAGAAGGGGGGAAATAGTGGGGGAGAGGGAGAGAGGCAAACCATGAGAGACTCTTGAATGCTGATAACAAACTGAGAACTGATGGGTGTGGGGGGCAGGGGGAGGTGATGGGCATGGAGGAGGGCACTTGTGAAGATAAGCACTGGGTGTTATATGGAAACCAACTTAACAATAAACTATTTGTAAAAACAAAAAACAACAACAAAAAAAAGCATACTGATCCATGCCCATGGCATCCTGCAAAGTAGCTGTTTTGTACAATCTTACCTTTCTCTCTGCTCATTGAGGTGCCTGCTTGCCAAGAGTCAGTTGTATTTATTCCCAGACCTGCTTCTGCCAGCTGCACTTGTTATTGTAATTACATTATTTAGTGGAATATTGTGCAAACTGATGAAAAATGAGTGCAGTAAGAAAAAGAGCTGTTTCTATGAAAACTAAGTTAATGCTTTGGAAACATTGTATGAGAGCAAGCCTCAACAATTATTTTGATTAGCTGCGAGAGGACTGTAAAATGTTAGTGGAAAAAGAACCCTCAGAAATCTGGACAGATTCTGCAGTCAGAGTCTTTCTAATGTGTCTTAAGAATTTTACCCCACTTAAAAAAAACAAACAAACCCAGAACTGATAGTACAGATCAGACTTTTCCTGTAAAGGGCCAGATAATGACTACTTTAGGCTTCATGGGCTATATGGTCTCTATTGCAACTGTTCAACACTTACATTAGCACTAAGGCAATCACAGACAAAATGAATAATTGAGGCTGTGTTCCAATAAAACTTTATTTATAAGAACAAGTGGTGGGCCAGATTTAGCCCCTAGTCCATATTTGGCCCACCCTTCCTGGAGTTGGAAATATGGATGAGGTTTTCTCTGGGAAGGATCATGAGGAATTTCAGTCAACAGAAATCACTCAAAGAAGACAGGCTGGACTCACATCAAAGATCGACAGATTAATGCACATTTGCTGGAGACCTGCTCCAGCCAGTCCAGGGGTCCCTGAAGGATGGACTGTGTCCGTGAGAGAGAGTGAGAGAGCCCTAAGATTCTTTCTGATCACCAGGCAGGCATCTCTGCATTGTCGGTTTTGGTGTCTTTATTTATAGATCAAATAATAACATGGCATCAGAAAAAGGAATTTTTACAATGGAAAATTCTTTGTGATAAGATGCTTTGAAAAGTGTACAAAAACAGATTTTTCAGAAGTATTCTTGAAGAATTACCCCCAATAGTTGAGTATATCTTACAACTAAGGAAATAACAGGATGTTCTTAGTGAAAAACAAGATGACATACATATTTGTTCTAAGTTAATAATGCTAGGATTAGGACATAGGTTAAGTTGTATATAGATAGGCTAGGAGTCATTCTGTCTGGCTCACTAGAGGACGAATGTTTTTGAGCTGCTTAATAAGTTGTTTGTGGACTGCTACACATCACCAGTTAGTAAAGGTTTAAGTATTAAGTTCTCCCCTTATCTGTTCCTTAACTCTAAATTAGGCTCTTTGTCTCAGAGCCAGGCTCAGTTGTAAGTACTGTGTTCTTAACCCCCTTTATTATCTAAGTCTTGAATCTACAAGGCCCATAGGAAGAGCCTTTTGACCTAATCCACAGTGCTTTCATCTAAAATTTCATTTGAAGAGGCAGGAATATGCTTTTCCTTATGAGGTATATGTGTGTGGAATATCGGTGTGATTTGGAATATTGTGAGGCCTGGCCAACACCAGCAGGCTCATTTCCAACATGAACCAGTAGTGGCAGGAGATACCAGTTTTTCATTTCTCGTAGCAGGAGCTGTGCAAACGTTGCCATTTTCTTGCCGTGACTGTCATCCAGCGAGGCTGGTGTGGCTCCCTGCACACATTAGTATATTTTACATTAAACAAAATATTTAGGAAAGCTCTGTGTCACTTTAAAAGTAACTTCTTGCTTTAACAGGCTTCCATTGAGCTACCTACTCCCATCCCAAATGAGATGAATTCTAAAGCATGGATAGCTGACATGCGCTTGAAACATAAAGTAAAAATTAGGCTGATTTTTATGTGCCAACCCTAATGGCTCAGAACCCCCTCACTCCAGAATAGAAGAGTAAATTTATCCTTTTTCACAGGATTCCTTAACAAGTAATTTCTGGAATTCTCCAGCAAGAGGTGACCTTTTCCACATATACATCCTGGCACTTATCCTCTGCACACAGTTCAGCTGCTGCTTCAGAATATGCTCTTTACTGAAGAAATGTCCAGTCACTTGCTTGTCGGGATTGTTTTGTCTTCAGAACCAGTTCTCTGGAAGCATGAACATCACCATCCATATTAACATCCCAAGTACTCAGCTAAGGTCAGACTTCAGTGCTTAGCAAAGTTTTGCTGACTGCTCAGGAGGGAACTGAAGTCCAGTGTGCATGGGGGCATGGAGAGAGGACACTCAGGGTACAGGACTTAGATCCCCACCATCAGTGTCCCTCCTAGTTCTTTGTAGGTTCCAGATATGTGTTTGTGTGTGTGCATGCACAGGAAAAATAACTAATCAATGCTTGCTTTCATCTTCTATAAGTAATGGCCTCATCTTGGTGATTTTCCCCAACTAAAGGGAATTTATCCCAAAGTAAGCAGCTCCCTACTTGTAGAAACTACAGAAACTCAGATCACCAGAAAAATCTCCAGTGGTAGCTTCCCTACTAAGTGAAGAGAATCATAAATACATAACAGTTTTTAAAAAGAACATTGTTGGGGTGTCTGGGTGGCTCAGTCAGTTAAGTACCTGACTCGAGCTTGAGTCATGACCTCACAACTTGTGGGTTGGGCGTTGGGCTCTGTGCTGACCGCTCAGAGTCTGGAGCCTGCTTTGAATTCTGTGTCTCCTTCTCTGCCCCTCCTCCACTCATGCTCTGTCTCTCTTTCTCAAAAATAAACATTAAAACATTTGAAGAAAAAGAGAACATGGTCTTCCCAAGATCTTGCGTTCTACATGCTTCTTTACAGTTCTCCTGTGCTCCCCAACATTTTCAAGGCCATTAATTGATGAGCACAAAGGGGAATGAATCAAGAAGTCAGCCAACTAGTTACCAGTTTTGATTTCCCCAACCTCAGTGTGAGACTCAGTTAAACAAGGAAATGTGCAGGTGGCCACCTCCCTGTGTCTTTGATGCAGAATCGTGTAACCCACATGCACGTTAAATATCTGCCCTCCTTTTAGTCTCCCCAGGTGAATCAGCAGGTTCTTTGGGGGAAGACTCCAGAGTTATCACATTTACGATACTTGGTCTAATATTTATTCTCCCTTTCCCTTGCTGTAATTTAGCCCATTATCCCTAGTTATTATCCCCTTTTCCAGGGCAAATTTGCCCCATTTCTTGTGTCATCATTAAATCAGTATCAAACAGCTTCAAGCAAAATTGCTAATAATGCTGACATTTCAATTTGTCATAGCCGCTCCTCATCCCTGTGACTGATGCCTCAGCAAGGACTTGCCTTGTTGCTCTGCTCTTCTGAGATCTAAATATCATTCCAGGAAAAATAGAATCAACTTGGTAGGGAGGGGGAATGGGCTAGGAACCAGATAAATAAGTCCTCTGTAGTTTCTTCTACTTGGGGGCAAAAGGAGGCCAGTTTTATTAAGACAGCAAGGCCTCCCCGCACTTGTGCATGGCCTGGGAGAACCAATATTTAGTCTGTGCCTTTGTGCAGGTAGATAGTGGGTGTAGTGGGCACGTGCTTGTTGGTTGTTACAGCCAGCAAACACTCCTATCCTGAGGTGGCCATGCTCCATGGTCCTTTTGGGGTTAATTTTCTTTGCTCATCTTTTCAGTCTTGGAGGGACAACAAATCAAACCAACGGCTATGGATATGGTCAAGGCAGGCCAATTATATTTTCTGTCCTGAGACAATGGATGCTGTCTTCATCCATTAGGGCTGAGATAACAAAATACCACAGACTGGGAGGCTTATAAACAGCTTCTTTACTTCTCTCACTTAAAGGTAGGCTGGTAGTCAAAGATGAGAATGCCAGGTGGTTGGGCGAGGGCCCTCTTCTGGGTCACAGCTTCTTGGTTGAGACACACGTTGTGTGAGACACACGTTGTGTTCTCACGTGGTGGAATGAATGAGGGGGCTCCACCCTAATGATCTAATCTTCTCAAAGTCCCCACCTCCTAATAGCCTTGCAGTTGGCTTTAGGATTTCACTATATGAATTTGGGGGTGGGGCCACAAACCTTTTAACCATAGCAGATGTTAAGTGGACTGATCCGTACTATAAAAGCAATATAATAGAAAGCTAGTGTTGATTCATTTCAATGGTGATGTCTTGGTAAGACTGAATGAGGAATTAGTCCCTAGGGGTATACCTCTGATCTACCCTGACTTTTTTTTATTTTTTAATCATTTAAGCCTAGTTACCCATCCCTCTCTTGGGTTATCTCATATCCTTTTAGTGATCTGTTTTTCTGCTGATGTTAGTCAGAACCCATTCCTTTTGTCTGTGATCAAAGATTCCCTACTGATACACTGGGGAGATTTGCTAAACTTGGGAGAACTGCAGAGCCAGGCATTTGGTTAACGGTTTGCTAAAAGCCAACTCTAGTATAATTTCCCACAATTCTTCCCTGATGCCTTTGTGGATTGGCACCACCATTTTAGTATTGGCAGAGCAAGGCAAGGAAACTATAGGTTTATGCCACACATAGGGCTAGATGTTTTACAAACATCTGTTCATTTCCTTGAGTCATCATGAGCCTGGGAGGCATGGGGAAAGAGGTTTATGTTTCAGGGTAATTGGAGCCCTTTCCCTCTCTGCGCAAGTAAGATGTTCTCCTTCCAGCCACAAGGAGTCACCCAGATCCCTGCAGATGAAGGAGGGTCAAAATGAGATCATCACATGTCACTTAGTTAATGCTACTCAGAGGACCCTCCAAAGGCTCCCTTGAGTCTTTATAAAAAGTACCATTTCCTCACACCTAACTCATAGAACGTTTTGACGTCCTAGCCTCACCCTAGAGATACTGAATTGTCATGGTTTTATGGGTTGAAATGTGTCTCCCAAAATTTATATATTGAAGTCCTAACTTCCAGAACCTCATAATGTAATAGTATTTGGAAATAGGGCCTTTAAACACATAATTAAGATAAACTGAAGTCTTATGGGAGAGCCGTAATCCAATATGACTGATGTTTTTATAAGAAGAGGAGATTAGGACACAGACCCATGGAGAGGGAAGACCACATGAAGACACAGGAAGATGGTCATCTTTAAGTCAAGACAAGATACCTCAGAAGAAACGAGCCCTATCCATGCCTTCATCTCAGACTTCTAGCCTCCAGAATTGGGAGAAAATAAACTTCTGTTGCTTAAAAAACATGCAGGGAATCTATAACAGGCATGACAAAGGTGGAATTCATGTGCTCATTCTCAGGTTTCTGTATCTTGTGATCAAGGGCTCCTTTCCACCAAACTCAGAAGGTGGCCTTATAAACTTCATCAGAGCTGGTACTCATGTTGAAATCTTTTCATATGAGTTCTCCTGCTGTCCCAAATAAATTACCAGGGAAGTAGTAGTTCACACACTACCAATGTATTAGTCTTCACTTCTTTAGGTTGGAATTCGAACATGAGTCTCATTGGGCTAAGATCAGGATGCCAGCTGGGCTATGTTCTTCTGGTGGCTCTAGGAGAGAATTTATTTCCTTGCTCATTCTGATTATTGGTAGAATTCAGTCCTCTGTTGTTGTAGAACTGAGGTCTCCATTTCTGTGCTGGCTATGAGCTGAAGTCCATTTCTAGCTTCTACAGGCCACCATATTCCTTAGCTCATGGCCTACTTCCCCCATCTTCAAAGACAGCTGTGGCAGGGTAAGTCCCTCTTGTGGTTTGAATCTCTCCTGCCTCTTGTATTATATCATTCTGACTGATCCCTCTTATACTTTTAAGGGTTCATGTGATTACATTGGGTCCATCCAGATAATCCAGGATAATCTCCCTATTTTAAAGTCCATAATCTTAATTCCATATGCAAAATCCCATTTTCCATGTAACATAACATCCTTAGCTCTAACACCAGTGGGAAACTGATCACAGGTCCAAAATCCTGTCACATTATTTGTATGCCATCCCTGCTTAAAGTGGACTGATTCTATTGGTGTTTCACACACTACATACATTTATTCTGTGATCTGGGATTAGCTATCTCCATTTCTATGCAGATTTCCACAGTTAGAGGCCAGAGCACCCAGAACCACATATGAGGCAGCCTGCAGCCCAGGTTAGCCAGTGGCAGCGGATCCACCTATGTCTCCCTTTTGAACTTCTTTTTTTTTTTTTTTTAATAGTTTATTGTCAAATTAGTTTCCACATAACACTCAGTGCTCATCCCCACAAGTGTCCTCCTCCATGCCCATCCCCCCCTCCCCCCACATCCATCAGTCCTCAGTTTTTGTCAGCATTCAAGAGTCTCTCATGGTTTGCCTCTCTCCCTTTCCCCCACCATTTCCGTCCCTTTTGAACTTCTTCCACAGTTCCCACTAGCATTTGGTGTTTCCCATGTAAGTCCAGCAGTGACAAATGAAGTATTGTGGGAGTGTCTGTCTTTAGCAGTACTGACCCTTTGATATTGTTTTATTATTTATTTGTTTCCCTGATTTATACTCATAAAATGTATAAACCAGGTAATGAAAATGTAAGAAACGATTTAAACAATAGCCTTTTATATACGTTTCCTAAGTGTGGAATAAAATGAACGAATGAGGAATTAATGATTTCTAAAGACTTCTAGTAATGCCTATCAAAGATGCTTTCAGAGCACTCGCCTTTCTTTTCATCACCCACCTCTCTATGCCAAAGATTCCTTACTGTAAACAGTGACCAACCTCATCATAGAGGCTGTTTGTCTTACTGCAGATGCAATGCACTCATTTACAAGGCAACCCAGAAGCTTGGAAGAAGCACTCATCTCAGGGTGGGCTGGGAGGTGATGGATCAGTACCCCAGCTTCCTCACTCCTAGGGTAGGGCAGTTCTGAGATGTGTTGTACACATTGCTGGAGTTTCACAATGGGATTAAGTTTCAGTTTCTCATACTCATGCAAGGTCACTTGCATGTTTACCTGCTCTTATTGGCTGTCTTACATTCCACATCTTGCTTTCCTATTCCTCTGCTGGTGTTTCCTTATATTGTCTCCCAAACATATTATTTATACTTGAATGTTACCCCATTTGGTAGATCCGTACTGAAATAGCACCATCACCATACTGAGAGACACCATGGCTTAACTGTTCCATCAAGCAAGGTTTTCTGAATAGTAGATTTTTCCATCACACTAGCCTTTATGTGATCATTCTTTTGCCCATCCCCCTCTTTTTCTTCTCTTTTATAATACATCACTGCTATTCTTGAAGGAAGTCTTGGATTATTGAATAGGTTCGCAAGCAGCTGCAGCGCGATCTTTCACTCATACTGCATTTCACAACAGTTGGGAAACTTCTGTTGAGCTGACAGGGTAATTGGGGCACTTGGGTTTGACAGGACAATGTCCTGTTCACTCGTGTGGAGACCGATGCATTTGCTGCTAAGGTGTGCACAGTTACATTTGGCCCAATGCGATTTCTAATTTACAGGTTGCTTTTAAGAATATAGAAACCTTCCTGGGTAGAAAGCATGGAGTCAGGATTTCTGAAAGCTTGTCTGCCTAAATGCAGTACATGCCTACACAGATATGCATACTCATGGAGTATTCTACTGATAACAGCTTAGATATTTAAATATTTTTGGCAATTTTTACAGTTATTTTCAATGGTTGTATACACTTGATCTTGATTGCATATACGGTATGACATATTTAAGCCAAAGGCATGTTTTTATAAGTGTCTGAATTAAACATAGAATGCTTTTCAAGAGAGCTGAGTTAACGTTTAAGTGGTTTTGATTAACCTGGTTTTCTTTATTCACTCCTAAATATTCTAAAGCAAAGCCATCTCCCTTTGCATAAAATGATTTGGGAGCACAGCCCTAGGAAACATAATTTTCTAAATAGTCAAGAGCATCATGCCCAGAATATTTCTCCAAAGATGCCTCAAGCTAAAGATTTGAGATTCAGCCATCCCCCCCCACCCCCCGCAGGTGGGGCAGATTGGGAAACTGGAACCTAACGATATAGACATCCAATTGATTAAGGTTCACAAAACACATAACCAGCAAGGCTGTGGTTGGGGTGGTATCATGAACCAGTGAGCAGGACTTGGCTTGGAATTTGGAAGGTTCTTAGTGCATGCAGTTTTCCCAGAGGGGCATGGTGTCAGTTTTTCCTCTGGCAACATTTCCCATTAAGGGAAATAAACTCTTGATAAACAGGGTGGCCCTTCATGAACATATCTTTCCCCCAAGAGTAAAAAATGTGAATCCCCTCTGGCTTAATACATCATAGGTTCTTCACAAGCAAAGCTAAACCTTCCATCCTGAGAAGTATTCATTCCATGGCACCATAGATTAATTGTGTTATTCTAAAACCTTGTATTGATCATGTACTATATGCCAGGAAAGTAGATACCTTACCTTTAAGGCAAAATAAGTATACATATCTTGCCTTAAAGGATATTTGCCTTTAAGGGCCATGCACTCTGCTGGTAGGTATGAAATGTAGACATAAATAATGATAATGCAAGGTGGAATAAAATGCCATTTGGTAGGTATGAAGTGAGATGAGAGCATAGTCCCTCCTAGCTGCAGGGACTGGAACAGGTCTCTTAAAGAATAATTTTTTTCCCCTCACCTTTGAAATCTTGTCTGAGGTCTCTAGGTCTTGATACTCAAAAGGCTACTGTATATTTCAATTTAAATATTACTTAAGCGTTTTAAACTCAGTATACTTAAATTCACACTCATAATCTCTCCCTTCCACACACACCGATTAATCTGGTCTTCCTTGCTGCTTCTGTCTCTCTATAACAGTTCCAGTTCATTTCCTGAGGCTGAAACTGGGATGTCACCAGTGACTCCTATTTTCTTCACCTCCAAATATGAGATCTACAGTGTCTCTCAAATCTGTCAATTCCTCTTCAAATCCACTCTCATAGTTGAGGCCACCATGGTCTCTCATTGTGATTATCCTGACAAGTCTCAAACAGCTTTACTTGTTTTCCAATTCTCATTCCCTTTTAGGATGAACACACGTTCCGGGTTTTTTGGAACAGTCACAGCTCAACTGTTACCCTGTCATAATTATGCATAGTACTTGCATCCTTCCCAATAAAGACTGCATTAGACAATAAATTATGATTACTCAACATTCCATTCACTCTTCTGGGCTAGAATGACCTTTCAAAGTGTAATTAATGTCACTCATACTTTTTATTGTGACATGCTTGTCACCTCATTACACTTACCCACAGTCTATGATTATTTGTTTATTTGTTTATGGTCTGTCTCTTTTACTTTCCCACTCCCTTTATATTGTAATCCACTAGAGGTGGGCCATGCTCATCTTGCTTATTGTTCTTTTCTCTAGTGTCTATAACATAGTAGGAACCAAATAAATGTTTAAAAATACTAGATGAGTATTACTTTTTTTTTTTTTTTTTAACATAGTGAGAGGAAACAGCATATGCATCAAGGGCATAATTTGACCAAATGATAACCTATATCCCAGACAGGTGTCCTGGAACTAGATATCAGAATGTACCAGGGGAGCCTCTGCTTTTGGGCATAGAATGATGATTTCCTTTTTGTTTATGTGCTTCTTTCTTTTTCTTTCTTTCGTCTCTTCTCTTCTCTTCTCTTCTCTTCTCTTCTCTTCTCTTCTCTTCTCTTCTCTTCTCTTCTCTTCTCTTCTCTTTCGGAAGAGAGTGAGCAGGGGAGGGGCAGAGAGAGAGGAAGACAGAGGATCTGAAGCCGGCTCTGATAGCAGAGAACCCAATGCAGGGCTTGAAACCACGAACCATGATATCATGGCGTGAGCTGAAGTCAGATGCTTAACCCCCTGAGCCACCCAGGCACCCTTCTTTTTTTAATGTTTATTTTGTGTGTGTGTGTGTGTGTGTGTGTGTGTGTGTGAGAGAGAGAGAGAGAGACACCAAGCTAGCGAGCAGGGGAGGGGCAGAGAGAGGGGGAAGAGAGAGAAGCCCAAGTAGGCCTGCAATGTAAGTGCAGAGTCTGATGTAGAGTTCAATCCCACCAACTGTGAGATCATGACCTGAGCTGAAATCAAGAGTCAGACCCTCAACTGAGTCACCCAGGCAGCTCCCTTTTTAAAAAATGTTTAAACAATGATTTCTTCCATAAACAAGTTGAATATATGAAACACAAGTTTTCAGGCATAGAGTACCAGCCAGCATAGAGTTATGATCCTTGAGAAAATGAGAGGCGTGTGAGATAAAAGTGATAGTTCACCCAGCTTTATGCCTAGGGGAAATGCCTCAGCCCTAGCTGCAGGGAAATGAGGTCTAAGTGGAGAGTGGAAGTGTCACTGAGCTTAACAAGGCAGAGCACAGGAGTTGTGGATGATTCCAGAGAGCTGGAATTTGTGGAGTAGGGCCTAGATAAGGCTTCATAGGAGGCAGAAGTCTCCATGTCCTAGTGCATGCAGGGCCAGGCTACGTGAGTCTTAGCAGAGAGGATAGACTGTGATACTGAGACCCAGATGGAGACATTGAATGTTATGGGCATTCAGTCAAGACCAGAAAGATCACACATTAGGGGTAAGAAAAAAAAAAACATAATTCAGATATACTATAATGTGTTAATTAAAATGTGCATCTCAAAACAAACCAAAAAAATGCTAGACATGTGCAAGAGAAAAAAATGTGAGCAATAACCTAGGGCAGGGATTCACTAACTTCATCCTGAAGGACACCCAGCTCCTTATCTAAATAAAGGTTCATTGGAATACAGCCATTCTTACTGGTTTACATAACCCCATGGCTACTTTCCTGCTGCAGTGGCAGAGTTAAATAGTTTCAGTAGAGACCAAATAGCCCACAAAGACTGAAATATTTACTTTCTGTCCCCTTAAGAAAATGTTTGTTGGCCACTAATTAGAAGAAAAAAAGTAGTCACTATAAAGAGCTCTATATCTATAAAGATTCAAGATTCACTTGAATCAAATGTTAGAATTAGTCGACAAGTTGTCTTAAAAATATAACTGACATAAGTATTGAAGAATTTAAAGAAAAAGATGGACACAATAAGTTCATATGTGGGAAATCTCAGTAGTGAAATGAAAAGTATAAGAAACAATTAAATTAAGATTCCAGAACTGAGATATATAGTATCTGAAATGTAAAGAAGAGATGATAAAATGCTAAGTAATAAGTAAACTTGAAAATAGAACAATAGAACTAAGAAACCGAGAAAAGAAAAAATATTGAAAATGAATTGAACAGAGCCTCAGTCATCTGTAGAAAATATTAAGTATTTAAATACATATAATTGGAGTTGCCAGTGGAGAGGAGAGACCAAAAATGGGGCAGAAAATTACTTGAAGAAGTAACCACCAAACAATTGCCAAATTTGATGAAGACATCCGCCCATAATTTGAGAGGATAGGAAAAAGTAAGCAGTCGAAACACAACGATATCATGCTTAGTAGCGATATTATGAAGAAACTACTGAGGTGCCTAGGTGGCTCAGTTGGTTAAGTATCCGACTTCAGCTCAGGTCATGATCTCACGGTTTGTGGGTCCGAGCCCTGCATCAGGCTCTTTGCTGACAGTTCATAGCCTGGAGCCTGCTTCAGATTCTGCATCTCCCTCTCTTTCTCTCCCCTGCTTGTGCTTGCTCTCTCTCAAGAATAAATACACATTTAAAAAATTTTTAAAAAACTACTCAAAACCAACATCACATAGGGGCATCTCCTTTTGGAAAGATCTCTATCTGTTGTCCAACATCTCCTCTCTGCAATGGTTATAGGTGAGTAAGACTCATAAAATATCATCCTCTAGTAGAACATTGTACAAACTTCTGCAACGGGAGATGATGAGAGTACAGAGAGATAAGATTGAACACTCATTGATAGCAGCATCAAAGGGAAGTCAAAGTATTAAAGAGACGAAAGAAGCCAAGGGACTCAGCAGTGTGTAGAGGGAGCATATGGCAAATGGTATGGGAGTCAAGATATAGTTACAATATTGTTGGAGGCATGTCACTGCTGCACCATAAGCTTTGGGGTTGATCTCAACACAGATAGTCTTTTTCTGCTGTCTAAGTAGTGGTCTTGCCCATGTAGGGAATAGTAGTTGGGATTGGCTAAACAGTGGGAACAGTTTCTAACATAACTCCTCTCCTGGACACACCCAACAGTACATTTGCTTCATTAACTGGTAATGACCAAGATCTCTAAATGCTAACAGTTATTAATTTTAGGTAGCATGGTTTTATAGAGGTTGTCAATGAGAACTCTAGCAAAGGGTTTTGTGTGGAAAACTTTTGTCAGTTAATGTTGCTTTTGGACAATTCTTTAGTACACATAATGGTTGAAAAACCATAAAATAGTTGCCAATATTTAAAAATCTAGAGGTTTCACACGAATATCCTAATATCTGACTTCTCTTTAAAAGACCAAATATTTCTATAAAACACAAATAAAAATTCTGGGAAAATTTCCATGTATTCCTACATGGAAACAATTAGTTAAAATTAATAATAGTTGGAGCATCTGACTGGCTCAACTGGAAAAGCATGTGACTCTTGATCTCAGGGTTGTGAGTTCAAGCCCCACGTTGGGTGCAGAGATTACTTAAAAATAAAATCTTACAGAAATGAATAACTGTTGCTTAGATGACGTACATACTCTAGTTTGCCAGATGCTATTTTCTTCTTTTTCTCTTTGTAGAGAGTTAAGTTTCCCTTTAACTTAACATTTTCTTTCCCATAAAACAAATGCTTTTACTCAAGTCTTTTTTAAAATGGAAAAATAAAAGATAGGCCGGGAAGAGTCATATGGCCCATAAAAAAAAGTGGGATATACCAAATTTCTTTGTGGAAGTGTAGAATATTTTCAAATGTTCAATATGCAAAATTATGTCACACACTCTTCCAGCTTTGTCCAAAGGCATCAACTGTGTGACCCCCACCCTGCAAATATTTGAATCTCTTCAAATGCTGGCTATAGTAGTAACAACCCAGAGAAAGAATAAACACTTCTAAGCCATGCTCTCATTGCCAGCTGAGGTAATCACTTGTAATAGTATATATATATATTATGGGTTCACCACTTTGAATTATCATTCTAGTGTCATGGTTGATATGCCCACTCACACACCTCTTGTGAGCCCTGGGGATAAGGAAAGAGTTTCTTCTACAGCTTTAGTAGTGTAATGTCCTTGAGACCAGAGAACAGGCTGCCGGTTGTTGTCTTAAACACTTATATCCTAACAGTTTTCAAACATGGCCTTTCTAGAACAGCTTGGAAGTGTGTACCATTAGTAGGTGTGGATAGGAAGGCTGGGCAAGTCGTCCATCTGATTTCACAGAGCAGGGCCAGTTAGTGGATAAGACCCCAGAGGTTTTCCTTGCACAGACTTCTTTCGATGCACCTGTAATTTTCTGCCCAGAAATCCCTTCAATGCCTGTGGAGCTTTAGCTCTGGGCATTATTCCACTGAGCTGGCAGCATTCTGGTGGTACGCATAGCACTTTAGTGAGACTAGTCCTTGTGCATACAGTCCATGAATGGATGTCTTGGCATTGGAGAGAAAGTACTGTCAGCTCAGGAGCTTCAAAATATATGGGTGATCCTCAGGTTTAACTGACCAAAGTAAATGCCATTTTGTAAAGCACAATGAGTTTTACGTGATGAACTTTCCTAAGGAAGCAGAAATGAATATTTTAGTTTCATGTAAGTAGCAAAGCCCCCACTGCATTTGTTAGCATCAAGGATGCATGGTCTCAAAGATTAACTAATCTGTGAGTAACTGTGCCATTTGTAACATCATAAACACCAACTAATGCAGAGAAGGTGCAGTGTAATGCAAATATTTGCAGCCTATCATCATCTTAGTACAAGGATCAAATTTGCTACTAAGTTCCTCAGCAAATATCCAGTATCATGTATGTGTCTTCTTGTTATAATTTGTACAGTATTAGTAGCATCTTACCATATTAGTGGCGTTAAGATGTCTTTAAAATTATATCTCTTGGGCAGATGGAAATGGAATGTTCTGAGGTTGTGCGAATATTAGTCATATTAAACTTGCCCTGTTAGCAGCTTTTCCTTGAACTGATACTTAAATGAGATTTTAATATAAACAAAATGTACTTTTGAAATGCGCTTTCAGCTACAACCAATTTCTCCCAGTCCATTAGCCACTTTGCATCCCTTTTACGAAACTTGAGATTGGGTTTTTATTGAGGACCCAAAGTATTTGCTCAACTCATTAGGTCAAGTCGTGAGCAAGTGCACGCAAGGGCTGTGGTGCTTTTGACTCTGGGTCCCAGGGTTGTGCCATTGCCTCCTGAGGCATGCCTCTCTGAGATTCCTGTCTGTCCCTTTCCGTACCACCCGACACCCTTTCCCTTTGACTTGTGCGGGAGGTTGGTACCTGCTCTCCCCTGCTCTTCCATCTTCGTGCTCTTTGCATTTCAACAGAAGTTTCAGCATTTTCAGCAGATAAAGGGGTAAGGGGTGCTGAACTCTCAAAGCATACAATGTCCATGAGACAGGATTTTACAGTGTTTGTGAATCTGTTTGAGGAATTACCTTAGGAAATGACCCGACCCAGGTGTAGTGGCTTGGCTTTGTGAAATGGCTTTTTCACCTGTTTTTAACCAACCACAGGGGCAATCTTGTTAAAGGAGTCTCAGCATCCTGAAGAAAATTAATGTATTTGTTTCCTATGTCTGCCTTAACAAAGTACCCAAACTGTGTCACTTAAAACAATAGATATTTGTTGTCTCACATTTCTTGAGCTCTAAGTCCAAAACCAAGACATCTACAGGGCCATGCTTTCTCTGGCGGTGATAGGGGAGAATCCTCCCTTGGCTCTCCTGGCTTGTGGTGTATGCCTCCAAGTTCTGGTGTTCCTTACCTTGTAGATGTAACACTCCAGTCAGAAGGCTGTCTCTCTTTATTTCTTCCCTCTTTATATCTTTTTCTGTGTCCAAATGTCCCCCTTTTTAAAAATTATTATTATTATTTTAATAGTTTATTGTAAGGTTGTTTTCCATAAGATTATTTTTAATGTTTGTTTATTACTGAGAGACAGAGACAGAGCATGAACATAGGAGGGGCAGAGAGAGGGGGAGACAGAGAATCCAAAGCAGGCTCCAGGCTCTGAGCTGTCATCACAGAGCCCAATGGAGAGCTCGAACTCACAAACCACAAGATCATGACCTGAGCTGAAGTTGGACGCTTAACCACTGAGCCACCCGGACACCCCCAAATTTCCCCTTTTTATAAAAACACCCAACATATTGAATTAGAGTCCACCCTACTGACTTCATTTTAGCTTGATTATGTCTATAAAAACCTTATTTCCAAATAAGGTCACACTCTAAGATATTGCACAGTAGGACTTGACATACCTTTTGGTGAAGGTGGGGGTGCACAGTTCAACCCATGAGAGCTACAGATTTCCATCCCTGTGCATTTATGCCACATAGTCCCTCAGTCACAGGGGCCCTGCAGTGTAATTTTCTGCCACCTGGGATGCTTAGCTATCATTGGTCCTTAGGAAGGAACATGATGAACATTTGCTGGGGAACTCAGTCCTTTGTGTTCCAGAGAGCTTCAGACCATCTCTTGGGCCACAGCATGGACGCAGCAAGGGGTGTCAGAATTCTTAAATTTTTTTAATGTTTTATTTATTTCTGAGAGAGAGAGCACGAGAAAGAGCAAGCGAGCAAGCATGAACAGGAGAGGGTCAGAGAGAGAGGGAGACACAGAATCTCACATAGGCTCCAGGATCTTAGCTGGCTGTCAGCACAGAGCCCGACATGAGGCTCAAACCCACCAACTGGGATATCATGACCTGAGCCGAAGTCGGATGCTTAATCAACTGAGCCACCCAGGTGCCCTAGAATTCTAAACCTTAACATAGTTTACTTTGTTTATAGCAAATACATATAGCTATAGAGAAAAGAGTGAGGAGAAATATGGGAAAGAAATGGGAGCAGGATCAAAATTTTGAACAGAATTATATCATTTATTTGTCCAACATATGTTTACTAAGGATCCATAATGTGTCAGACAATAGAAATGCAGAACTTAAACAAGAGAGCATTCTTGTCTTCAAGGAGCACACAGGCTGGAATGGTATTGTTTTAGTCCACTTGATTAGAAAAATTAAAATAGTGATTATTTTTGCATTGACATTAATCCTAATGTGTGTGATTTGCAGACTTACATCATGCTCATCATCTTAAAACCAAAATCACTGACTCCTCCCCTCATCTCACCCACCAACCCCCATGGACAAGGGCTATCTGCACTGACCAAGAAAGGTCGTTGTCACCAGCACTCTGCCTCTGACCCAGTCCTACCGGGGCCATGCACACCTAGGGCTCTTCAGAGGATGCTCACTAAGGGAAGAGTGGTGTGTGCTCCTAGAAGTAGTGTGGGGGGCACTGGGTAGGCACAATCAGAATAACACACACCTGCTTCATGTGGGAAGCTCTGCATAGACAGGAACAATTTTATACTTTACACCCCCATCTTTTATCATCCAGCACATGCCCCAGGCACAGGAGACATTCAGCAACTCAAAGTCCTTCCTTGTCAAAGTCAAGTTGTAAATTCTTGGAGAATATACGGGAGGTGTCACATCTGTTTCTCTCCCTCAGTATAAAGAAAAATAAAATGCCAGAGTGAATAAGTACCTCATAAAGGCTTTTGCATTATGATAGAGAACCAAGTTGAGAGAGAAAAATAAACAGTGCCCAGTGTGGCAGGAGGGAGACTTCTGGCGTGCCTGATGTTTTCAAACTCTTGATCTGGGTGGTGGTTATGTAGAGGGGTGTGTGGTGTATATGCAACTCTATACTTAAGATTAGCACACTTTATGGAATGGAGTTGGTAGTGGTTGGCAGGGGCTTTTGGGATAGGGCAATTGCGAGTTACCATTAATGGATAAAAGTTTTCAGTTTTGCAAGGTGAAAAAGTTCTGTGGTTGGATGGTGATGGTATTTACACAACAGTGTAAATGAACTTAATGCAGATGAACTGTATACAAAAAATGGCTAAAATGGTAAATTTTATATATATTTTACTACAGTTAAGAAAAATAGTGGGGCACCTAGGTGACTCAGTTGGTTAAGCATCCGACTTCGGCCATAATCTCATGGTTTGTGGGTTCGAGCCCCGTGTCGGGCTCTGTGCTGACAGCTCAGAGCCTGGAGCCTGCTTTGGATTCTTTGTCTCCCTCTCTCTCTGACCCTCCCCTGCTCATGCTGTCTCTGCCTGTCTCTCTCTCAAAAATAAGTAAAACACTTAAAAAAAAAATGGTGCACTTTGGTGTATCATTGCCAAACCTCAACCACAAAGCAAAGGTGATGTAAATAAAATGGAGCCACTGTTTAATTTTGGGAGCCACTAGAAGGGTGGCATTGATTACTGATACCTTCTTGCATGCAGGACAAGGAGTTGCCAAGATCCTCACTCCAGTATCTTAGCAGACTGTTGAACACTGGTATAAATAGATTATTTCCCTCCAATGCCTTGTCCATTTTCTTGTAGCTTCTTCTGATGCCCAAGTCCTTGTAATGAGTAACCTGTCTTTATTCTGGCAGAACTGCCTTCACTATGATTTCAATGCCAAAGAAATGACTGTACTGAACAAATTTAACAGAGCTGTAGTCCCCGGGAAATGTGTGTTTTTCTCCTCCATGTTTGTTATAAAGTTTGCAGATCATTGTTGCTCTGGTTACTTACGCTCTCTGGACAATTCAGAGATTCCCTAGTGCTTTGCTATTTGGGTGTCCTCTTACCCGGGTCTGTGTTCTCTAAGAGGGCACTCACTACTCGGTTTTGCTCAGCCACAGGTCAGCATGTTGAATTGGTTGCCGCGTGGACCATTGGTGTCAGGCTATGCATCACGTCACTCATTACATGACACCCTGTGGTTCACTCCTCCCCATCGCCACCTGCTCCAGGCCACCACTGCTTACTTCGGGCAAGCTGCAAGCAACTCCTAACTGGCCCTTCTCCCTCTCACTTTGCCCCAGGGCTACATGTCCATTGTCAGCAGCCAGGGGGACCTTGGATAGAAGTCATTTTCTAGCTGAATTCCCTTGGTGACTTCTCATCTCTCTTGGCACCAAACCCAAACTCCGCCCCATGATGACTAAGGCCCTGCATTGGACTGGTCCTCACCTTGCTAGTCTCTGGCTCCAGCTACACTGGTCTTATTCAGAGACAGAACATGGCTACACATTCCACTCTCTTACCACAGTTTGTATCCAAAACCTTGTCCAGTGTAACGTTGGCTGTTCCTCATGGGAAAACCAAAGGCAGATATGCCTGGCTTTAGAACAATTAATTTCCAGTGCTGGAAAAATAATAGCACTCATTCCTCACTAACTACAAGAATAGAAGTAGCAACACTTTTTGTATGGAGGACAATACTCATGTACTTATTAATTAATTAGTTTCTTGATTCAGTACATATTGAGCACTTTCTACACTCTGTTCCATATCTCTAGTGAGGAGTTGGGTAATTACGTGATGATTTTATTATGGTTCACATTTCATAATAATTATGTGTTAAATGTTTTATAATAAATAATTTTTAAAATGCATACCTATGATCTTACCCTCATTAACATGGATGATTTTAGCAATACCTGCCTGGACATTCTGGGAATAGGATTGCCCCTACTCATGCACTAACAAACATCTAGTCATCTTTCTGCCGAGTTCAGCCCTTTTGATGGCCTAAAATATTCCTTGAAGGGACTAGAGTTTAGGATAATGTAGTAAAAATTACTAGAACTTCCCCTGAAGGGGAAGAATCTGCTTTTGCCTATGTGGCCAGAGAGATCAGGATATGGACTGCCATGTGCTTTTAAGGGGGAGAAAAGATGATTGGATTCTTCCTATGCTGCTGATATCTGGTTAGCCTGAGTGGCAGTGATATGTCATCATGAGATGCCAAAGATCCTTTCTGGAAGCATCCACTGGTGTCCAGATGCTCTGTGGACTTTCTTAGTGAAACACTAGCTTTATGGTAGGATACTGTAGCTACTACAGAACTGAAAACTTCTGGCTCAAAATTGATCTATCTACTCATGTCTTCCATTCTTGCAGAAAATAGTGTTAAGCAAGGGCACCGTAAAAACATATTAAATAAAGGTCCCATCAGTGATTACACTGGGTTCCTCAAGTTATTTTTCACATTGGTTTAGTGTTTAGTAACTCAGCTTTTTAATGAAGACTTTTTTTCATAAAATTAAAAGTCCAGTGCTGATTGCACTATATCATCTAATATATCACAGTGCTATTTGATTTCTGTAGCAGATTAGAAGCCACTTACATACACAGATAGGTCACCAGCGGCTTAGTAAGTGTTGATTTTAGGCCATTCCTTTGCAATTGCTTAATTTTGATGTCGAGCTGATAATTGATAGCTGGATTGATTATTTAAAAATAATTCCTCTTTGAGCATGAGAATGAGAAGCTTTGAATGTGTCCCCAGTGAACATAGTTCTTGGCCTATCAGCCAGGTTGGAAATGGGGGCAAAATTGGTTTTGAATTGAATATTTGAGTGTATTTACTTTGTTATTAAAATGATTTAAAGTGGAAGTTTTGGGGGTGGCAGTAAATAGGAAATGTCAGTCTGCTCATTTCAAGGAACAAGGTTTGAGGAATTGATTGAATAATCAATTCGGTTATGAGCAGAATTTCAAACATAGAAATAATTTGCTGACACCCCCTGAGGGGGCAGCCCCACTGAATGTTCCATTCCGTCTGTTTAACCTCTGGACTCCAGAGTGGAGGAATTGTAACACCTCCCAAACTTGATTTGTGGGAAACAGCTGTCTCCCACATGTGTCACAGTGATAAAATGTTTCACCATCTTGGGTGAATCTCATTCCTTGTGGAGGGGCCACATGTTAAAGCAGGTGGGAGAATGAAGGGGTGTGAGCTGAGAAGAGGAAGAAGAACACAGTCAGGGGAATCTTTTGTGCTGTCAGGAGTTGAAGATTAAATGTAAAAAATGCCAGGAAATAATAGGGATCAACCCCTTGATCTGTTATGGGCTATCAAGTCTAGACAGTATATGTACTCTCCCTGGCTCAGATATATTCCTTAGTGTCCTTTTTAGAGCTTGTATGATAAATCAGTTCATTAAACTCAGATATGCAATAAATAATTGACTTCATTGTATATTTGAAGTCAACTTCATTTTGAGTCTAGTCTCCTATCCCACCCAGCAAGCAAAGCATTCTTTTTGGCTGCCTCATGTTCATCCCTTAGGCACGAACAACGTATGGGAGGTACAGAAGGCAATCCCAAGAAGGCATTGGGAGATCATGGATCTCCAACAGGTGTAGTGGTTACCATGACAACACCAGCTATCGGATGCCTGTGGTTTCCTTTGGCTTGATGCTTCAGTTACTTCTTTATCACCCTTATGAACCATGTCCCTGTAGTGAAGCTGGAAACCCTGGCCATTAGCATCTCGCCTGCCCTAGGAGAACTGTACATCTGCCTTCTTCTCAGAATGCAGACATATCTGCTTCATTCACCATCTTTGGGGCTCCTTCTCCCCACCGGGTTATCTCTTAAAGGTACTCTTGTTTCTCTTACTCATCTTTTAGGTCACCTTCTCTACTCTCTCCAACAAGCTTCTGATCTGAAGGTCATTCAGATACTTACAGAACTTAGGCAAATGAGTGAATGAGGCAGACATGTGGGGACCATGTGAACAAGAGAGCATAATTCAGTTTTAAAGATGTTTAGATACAGATGAATAGAGCAAAACAGCATACTGGCCAAATGGATTGCCTCTGTATTACTTGACTTAGATAAAGGAAAGAAAAAAATTAGTTTGGTATCTTTCTATTGCCTTGTGCCACAAAATGGATTTGGGGGCAGTGATGGTGGAGAGAAGAAAGGAAATTATGTGGAAGGAAAAAACATACAAATATTTGGACAGATTATCTTGTTATATGCCTTGAAGGAGAAAAAGAAAGTGTGAATTTGCACAAACCAAGTAACCTCTAACTTAAAGATACTCATTGTTTCCTTTGCTTGGCTTCAGTGGATCCACTTACATGAACTAGAGGTCCCTGCAATGATTAATTGACCTCAGTGATCATATGAGAAGGTGAAGGGATTTTTGAAGGTGATGATACAGTTCTGCAAGTTGATGTTCAAGGACTAGAGCCTACCTGGTCTCCACAGCTCACTTGCCCTAAGTGAAAGGAAGTTTCTACCCAACGTAGGATACATAGGTGCACTGTTACTCTCATTGTGGAAATTGAGCATAGAATGAATATAAAATACATACTATGTTATATCCCCTCCCTCTGTCGTCCTCCCTCCCTCTTTTGCTTTTTCTTCTATGCATGTATGTATGTATCCATCCAGTGTGTCTGTCTGTCTGTCTATTTATCTATCTATCTACATCTTTTCCTAATAATATACCAATATCTCAATTCAGATTAGGAAACGTTGAAGATAAAGTAAGTATTAGATTTTATTGTCAACATTCCGTATTAACTCCATACCTGAAATATTTTGTGTGTGTGTGTGTGTGTGTGTGTGTGTGTTCTTAAATCCCAGATCAGATCAAGTGGCATTTACAAACTTAAATGTGTACAAGGTCCAGGCCCAGAGGGCAGATTAGCAAATCCATGTGCCCAGTAACATCTGATCTCAGGGATGATTGGGAGTGGCGCAGTTGTGCAGAACTCCTCATGCGCCCATTGTCATCTCTGGGAAAATGTCACTTTTACATTGCTGGATCATGTATGGTATTTCCCCCAAACATGTACTTCCAGATTTTCATCAGAAATCTCCCAGTTTTTAAATATTGGCAAATGTGTATGGCAAATATGAAAAAAATGTATGGGCCCAACAAAATCCCTCTTCAGGCTATTTGCTGCCCACAGATTTGAAACATCTGTATTGTGCACTCACCACCACTGCATTCCAAATACATACACGGAGATTGATACAGAGCAGGTGCTCTGGAGAAGATCTGTGGAATCAATAAATGAGCACATGCATGTAAATATTTAAAGATATTTCCCCCTCAAGCTTTCCTGTCAGGAAGGACGCATTTTGTCCTCTGCAATTTTAGAATTAGTGGAGATCATGCATGGAGGTGACATCCAGTATCTAAAATAATAAGGAAGGTAGAGCCCCCATTTTTCTTAACTGTAATGACAAAGTGTGTCTAGTGCTTCTTCCAAGTTGCACTTGACCAACCCTTCTGGTTTGCCTGGGGCTGCCCTGCTTTTAGCATTGAAAGTCTTACATCTCAGGAAATTCCTTGGCCCCTGTCAAGCCAGGAGAGTTCACCACCCTACTCTTCATTCCGATGGAGATTCACCAGCTGGTGGCTGTGTGGCTGTTTTCTTGCCACTCAGAGGTAGCCAGCTCCGAGGATCTCTCCATCACTGTTGGTTTAATGGCACAGCTCAGCATTGCTCTTCCTCAAACTGGCCATTATGCATCTTGATGCGACTACCTATGGGCAATTTTAACAGGTGCCTTGCCACCTGCCCACTGCTGCAGATGATTCCACAATTAAGCTAATGCATTTTAATTATTTAGGTGACATTGTGCCTTCTGCAGTTGTAGAAATCAACTAGGGGCTCAGTTAGGCAGTTTCCTTCTTTGATGTATAAATATATAACTAATGGTCAAAACTCAGAGTCCAGCAAGAGATCATTTTTCCCCTTCTCCCCTAAAGTATGAGATGTAGTTTAATATTAATTCCTCCTTTATCCATATATCAATAATTGAGCACTGCATCAATTAACATGCCAGGCAAATTGCATTCCCCATCCTCTCGCTCATGATGTATTTCAGTAATGGAGATAATTTTCAAGATAAAGTATACAATTTAAAATGGATTAAAAAGAACAACTAATAAAAGAGAATTGATTCAGGGTAGAAAAAAATTTGGATAATTTCAGGAAATCTTAGCTGTGGGTTTTTTAAAAAAATTATTTATTAATTTTTTTGTAGGGAGATCCTGTCGAAATGATCAAGTTTTATGCACACTGCAAAATTTCCCAGGTCTGCAATAGCAAAGGATCATGGAGAAGGAAGAAGAAATACACACACACACACACACACACACACACACACACACTCTACACCTACCAAAATCTGGTCTCCTAATGAGGGCATATGTATATAATCTCCATCTGTAGGTTAGAAAGGCTAAACATTTGTGTTAGCAAGTCTTCTTGAGGCTTTCCATTCCCTGGATTTCGTTGTTGGGGTTTGCTTTGCTTTTTGATTTGCTGAATTGGCAAAGAAGCCCCAGCGGCCCTTCCCCAGTGGGCGCCCCCTTCACTCCCTCCTGGGTCCGGTACACACCCTGGCTGAGAGCCTGCTCCCGCTGGGGGAGGCTGCCGCCCCCACACAGCCATGGGCAGTAGCAGCTGCAGCGCAGGAAGCAGGCGGCCGGCGAGCCCGCAATGACACGGCGGAGTCGGTAGATGGCTGTAGACAAGTGTGCTGAGCCGTGCGGTATAAAGAGCAATGAGTCTGGGGAGGCCTTGACCAGACTGGATGCTGCTTTTATCTGAAGTACATTTAAAGAGATAAAGGGGAAGCCGGTTGCTGCACATGTTCTTTTCACTGCGGCTGGAGCTTTACTTTGAGTTAAAAAAAAAAAAAAATTCTCAGATGCTGGCCTCCCAGAGTCGCCGGGCTCTGTGCAGATGCGCTTCTCTCAAGAGGATCGGCCGCTTTCCTGTAAATTCCACCAGTGGGGACTTCTGCGAACCTCCCACCAGCCGTCAGGAAATGGTGTAGTGCACGCCTGTTTATGATTATACCATCGCTATTATTATTAATACCACCAGTACCACCACGGTCTCTTTTCGCCACTGTTGCTGTCTGCCTAAAGTGTCCGGATTTGCTCATTAAGCAGCCACACCAAGAATTTGTTACCTAAGCAGCCTAGACAGGAAATAGAGGAAAGGCAAGAGTTAGGAAGGAAAAGGGGAGAGAGGGAGAGAGAGGGAGAGAGAGAGAGAGAGACTAAGAGAGGGAGAGAGAGAGAGAGAGGCAGCCTGAAGCAAGTCACATCACACAGTGCCACTGAAGGATGCTAGCCTCATAAACTCATAAACAAGCACACCAAACCTTGTGTAAGGAAAGAAGAGGGGCTCTGAGGACTTGACAGGAAAAAGGCAAGATTTTCTACCCACTGGTTTCAGTTTTTCTTCCAGATACTCTTGGTGAAGTAAGGAGACTTCTGTTTGCTGACAGAGAGCCCTTGATTTCTTTCAAGATGATGATGTATTTGTGGGTAGGTAGTCTCTCTCTCTCTCTCTCTCTCTCTCTCTCTCTCTCTCTCTCTCTCTCTCTCTCTCTCTCC